>NC_089804.1:25416681-25724181 GCF_029633855.1 Hoplias malabaricus | reverse complement strand
TTCAAATCACTTTCAAGGTAAAAGTATAGATTCTGATCAAGTCCGGTGGCTTTCATGTGACAGCGGTGGGAAGCTTCCTTCCAGAAGGAGATTAAGCCTGGTCTTTGAGGACTAATTTGGGTCCAGAAAACTTGAACACAGAGTCAAAAGGCAGATGCAGTCCAAAAGAAGTGATAAGCAGGAGAAAGCAGAGTAATTAGAGAGTACAGGACTATCACGCGTTACTTCAAAGCGTCTGTGGAAGAGCTTTGCAGGACGCCGCCTTGGGCTTAGAGATAGGCATCGTGTGGATGTCTCTCTTTTCTTCTCGCAGTCAGACAGGCCAGAACCGGCATGTGTTTCTCAGAATAACTCCAGTATGGTGAGGTGGACTCCTTCTCAATGTCTCGATAGAGATGTGTCATCTCTCTGAGCAAGAGCAGAAAGTTCTTCTGGAGAAGTTGCTTGACAGAGTTGGCCACATAGTTAGAGGAAGCTCAAATACTCAAGTGTAACAAAGTTTGACTGTCCTTGATTAGATGTGAACTCAAAAGTCAAGTGGTAAACACAAGCAGGTTCCATGCACAGAACTGGTTCAAAGGTTAGGGGCTAATCCCTGGGGATTAACTCTTGAAAGAAACCAAGTTTGACAGATAGAAGGAGGTTGCTATTCAAACAAAACCATTTTGAATGAGTGACCACTACAAGTTCTAATTGGTAACCTGTATGGTAGTGTCGCAGTCACACAGCTCCAGGGTCCTGGGGTTGTGGGTTCGAGCCCTGCAGTCACTGACTGTGAGGAGTTTGGGGTGTTCTCCCTGTGTCTGCTCTGGTTTCCTCCCACGGTTCAAAAACATATGTTGGTAGGTGGATTGGTGATTCAAAAGTCTCCATAGGTGTAAGTGAATGAAATGTGAGTCTGTGTCATTGAAGGACTGGTGCCCCCTCCAGTGTGTGTTCCTGCCTTGCACTCAGTGATAACAGTTAGGCTCTGGAACCACCATGACCCTGAACTGAATACGTGCTTCACAGTGAATGAAAATGAATGAATCATGTTAGTATAAAATATGGTAGTAGGTGTCAGGGGTGATGTGTCTAATGCTACATTATTTCACAAGGACCCAGGAAGTAGGAGTTCATATTCATTCATTCATTCATTCATTATCTGTAAGTGCTTATCCAGTTCAGGGTCGCGGTGGGTCCAGAGCCTACCTGGAATCATTGGGCGCAAGGCGGGAATACACCCTGGAGGGGGCACCAGTCCTTTACAGGGTAACACACACTCACACATTCACTCACACACTCACATCTACAGACACTTTTGAGTCGCCAATCCACCTACCAACGTGTGTTTTTGGACTGTGAGAGGAAACCAGAGCACCCGGAGGAGTGAGTGAGGAACTGTATTGACACTGTATTAACGTCTCTAGATAAAATTAACATTTTTTACAGCAGTTTCTACTTCCAGCATCTGAAGTCTGGTAAGTCAATGATTTTATCCTCAGAATATTATGCCTTTTATCTCAAAGACATCTACAACTTCAATTTCTCTATTAAAAAAGTGGCTGTGAAACACACTAGTAGAAGATTTTCTTGTGCTTTTAGTTTTGAATTTATTTAAACATTTTTAAAAGCTAAATCATCCAGTCACTAGCCAAATGAAAAACATGAATTAAAAACTCATGTGAAGTCTATGCCCCCCACCACCCCCTCAAACCTAAAACACCTTCCAGAGTCTCAGTTCTTTCACCCTCCAAGGTGAAAGGCCAGTGACCTCCATTTTCCCCCCAGTAGCTTTTCTGCGCAGGCGCACAATTACCCCTCGTCGCCTCCATCGTGCCTAAACTCAACTGCTATGACCCGGCAGGTCTCCGTCTGGCCGGGCCTGTCATGTGGAGGTCTTCTCGGATATTCCCTGTTTGGGCGGCTTGTCGGCGAGGAGCAGAGGCTATTCTGTGGTTCATGAGCCGTGTGACACTGTGTCTGAAGGTCCGATTTCCCTCTCACTTAAGGCATCCAACAGCGCGCTCCCTGGTGAGCCCCATCAGACGTAAGCTGTCTGCTCGGAGGGGAAAGGGTCGAGAGGCGCTTCACACCGAAAACTGGCAGAACACACGGCGGGGGACACTCACCCAGACACACGTCCGGCTGCATACACAACGAGCCCTGGCTACTGTGGGGAGCTTTTATAGAGCTCAGCAACAACTGCCTTGCAAAAAGAACCAGAATTAGAGCAGGAATCACACGCTCACTGTCCTTGACAATGGCTCGTTTGATTGATGACGACCTGAAACATTTTAGTCATGCCATCATTGTAGAAACGGTTCATATCAAACCTCAAGAACACCACCACAACAGGGTGTGTTCACTATTATCTAGTTACCTTGTGGTCTGAGGGCCCCCTAGGCGTTGGCCCCTGGAAGTCAGAGGCCCCTGGGCACAGCTGCCACCAGCACGGTCGATCCAACTGTGAAAAGCACTCCAAAGTCATTTTGAAGAGCTGGGTTATCTGCTTATGTGGATTTAAAGTTCAGGTTAATGGAATGTATCGAATGTTGGCTTTTAAAGACACACACACACACACACACACAAAATGGGGCAGCTGTGGCCTAAAGGAGAGAGAAACAGGCTTAGGACCATAAAGTTAACAGCACTTTATCCTCCTTCAACATCCACAGCTGGATTGCCCTTGAGCAAAGCTGTTTCCCATTTCTTACAACACCCTTCAATTTGCTCCTCTCCGAATAGACCCCCACCCCCCCACACCCCCCAATCAGCCATGACAAGTAGGAGACGATGAAGAAAGGAGCAGCTGTCTCGTGGTTGCCATGGCGTCTCCATAGCTCCGGTCTTGAAATTTTGAAGCTGACATGAAAATCAATGGGAGAATGTTGCTCTCCTTGCTTTGACTTACCTGACAGTATGTCATATCCCAGCCGCCATAAATAGTTCCCCCCACTTATAGCTGCGGGAGGGAAAGAGCAGGAGACATAGACCGACAACCGAGACCCTTTCGACCTCGTGTTATGGAGATGAACGGTCTCGTAATAATCTGTGTAGGAAATCCAGCACTGGGACCCTTTATCCCCCATTAACTACAGATCCCCTTTCATTACGTAACACAGACCACCTCTCTTGCTTTCTTCCCACGGATTTTTACTATATCGATTTTCAGGAGGTTTTTTAACCACCTCTCCAAACGGCAAAGCTACTTTTTTTTTCCGTCGTCCACCCGGCCCACAACTTTAATAGCTTTTAACATAGTACAGTGCCGCATTGGTAACAAAGAGAGAGGCTTCCCCAGCCATTAATCACGGTGACAAGTCTTTTGTTGTCAGTTAGCAGCTGTGCGTGGAAGAACATTACTCTTCTATTCTGGCCCGCGGTGCTGACGCCCCCTTCTCGTGAGGAATCGGAAACCGGAGGGTCCACACTCCTGCTCTCCCATCAGCTGCTAATTGAACTCCCAGCTGTTAAGAAAATGGTCCCTGTGTTGTTTCTTCTTCTTTCCCCCCGGCTGCTGCTTTTTTGGCCCGAGAAGACCACCTGGAGTGAACCCAGGAAAACTTACTTGCTGCTAGTTGTAATGTTGACGGTTTGTTGCTGGAAAAGTCAGAAATGATTGGAACGAACGTTTCTCACTTTTGAGAAATTACCTGCGATCCTGAAAAATTCCTCAGCCACTCGGACAGGGATCTCCTTCCTAAAGTGTGGAAGAGTATGGCTTTTAATCAACCAGCATCAGTAACTCCTGACCTTGTCATTCATTCATTCATTCATTCATTCATTCATTCATATGTCCATCCATTTACTCATTCATTTTTCAATCTATCTGTTCATTCATTCACTTTTCATTAATTAATTAATTAATTCATTTATTTACTCATTCATTTTTCAATCCATCTGTTTATTCATTCATTCGTTTGTCCATTTGTTCGTTAATTCGTTCATTCAACCGTTTGTTCGTTCATTCATTCATTCATCCATTCATTGATCCATCCATCCATTCATCCATTTAATCATCAATCCATCCATTTGTTCATCCATCTATCCATCCGTCCATCTGCCATTTGCTCCATCCATTCATCTATCAATTAATTAAATAATTAATTAGTCTATAACTGCATCATCCAGTTCAGGATTGTAGTGGGTCTGGAATCACTCACACACTCACCTGTGGACAATTTCACACATTCCCCCAGTCACTCACACACTCACCTGTGGACAATTTCACACACTCCCCCAGTCACTCACACACTCACCTGTGGACAATTTCACACACTCCCCCAGTCACTCACACACTCACCTGTGGACAATTTCACACACTCCCCCAGTCACTCACACACTCACCTGTGGACAATTTCAAACACTCCCCCAGTCACTCACACACTCACCTGTGGACAATTTCACACACTCCCCCAGTCACTCACACACTCACCTGTGGACAATTTCACACACTCCCCCAGTCACTCACACACTCACCTGTGGACAATTTCACACACTCCCCCAGTCACTCACACACTCACCTGTGGACAATTTCACACACTCCCCCAGTCACTCACACACTCACCTGTGGACAATTTCACACACTCCCCCAGTCACTCACACACTCACCTGTGGACAATTTCACACATTCCCCCAGTCACTCACACACTCACCTGTGGACAATTTCACACACTCCCCCAGTCACTCACACACTCACCTGTGGACAATTTCACACACTCCCCCAGTCACTCACACACTCACCTGTGGACAATTTCACACACTCCCCCAGTCACTCACACACTCACCTGTGGACAATTTCACACATTCCCCCAGTCACTCACACACTCACCTGTGGACAATTTCACACACTCCCCCAGTCACTCACACACTCACCTGTGGACAATTTCACACACTCCCCCAGTCACTCACACACTCACCTGTGGACAATTTCACACACTCCCCCAGTCACTCACACACTCACCTGTGGACAATTTCACACACTCCCCCAGTCACTCACACACTCACCTGTGGACAATTTCACACATTCCCCCAGTCACTCACACACTCACCTGTGGACAATTTCACACACTCCCCCAGTCACTCACACACTCACCTGTGGACAATTTCACACACTCCCCCAGTCACTCACACACTCACCTGTGGACAATTTCAAACACTCCCCCAGTCACTCACACACTCACCTGTGGACAATTTCACACATTCCCCCAGTCACTCACACACTCACCTGTGGACAATTTCACACACTCCCCCAGTCACTCACACACTCACCTGTGGACAATTTCACACACTCCCCCAGTCACTCACATACTCACCTGTGGACAATTTCAAACACTCCCCCAGTTACTCACACACTCACCTGTGGACAATTTCACACACTCAGCCCACCTGCCAACATGTGTGTTTGGTTTGTTGGAGGAAACACACACAGACACAGGGAGAACACACCAAACTCCACACAGAGAGTGATCAGAGATGGGGATGAAACCCACAAGCCTAGGACTCTGTGACAGTGCCGCCCCTCACTGCTGCTGTGGCACACGGGGACAAACTCTGTATTTATTCTGTACATTTCATGAAAAATGTTGGATGACTAATTTTTCCCACCAAAAGTCTGGCCGCGTAGAGTGCATCTGAACCAGGAACCAATCAGCAGCCTTCCTGTTTCAGTGGGAAGAAAAACAGTAAACTCTCAGTAGGTCATAGACAGTTCACGTTCACCCCGTCCCTGGTAAACAACAGTTTCCTAAAGCGAATGCGGGTGATTCTTACAGCGAACTCCTGAAAACTCAGTTTTGTCGCAGACCCGAACTGACCGGCGACTCCAGATCCGCAGCGTCACCGGAAAAGCAGGACACGTTAATTGGCTGTAAACTGCAGCGAGCCTGGGGGGCTTCCCTCTCTGCCCAATGCTAATGCCAACGTGCCGAATAATGAGCCGTATGAATAATGTGCGTTAAAAACACCACAGAGGGGTCTGCGCTAATGCGTAAACAGATCTGTTGGGCTTATTTATTCACTCATTTATTTATTTCTCTCTTTGCCACAGCTGTTGTTGAGATTGGGATGGTGTTTGGACTGTGCTAAGGGCTAAACTGCTACACTGATGCCGGAGTGCCAAAAAAGCCCAGAGTCAATCCCTTCTCTCTGGAGAAAGAGACAGAGAGAGAGAGATATAGAGAGGGAGAGAAAGAGAGATGGAAAAAAAGAAGAGCCTCTGGATGAACTCTGTCTCACCCTGCTTCCCACCAACTAGCGCCGCCACCGCCGCTAGCTCGCCCCCCAAAAAAGTGTCAGAAAGCTTCTGCTACGAGGCTGACAAGCCTTTTTCTTTCTCTTTTATTATTCCCTCTCTTCCTCCCGTCCTTCCTTTTCACTGGCTGCTGGAGTGGGAGAGAGAACGAGGGAGGAATAAGAGAGTTGTACGCTGAGGGAGGAAGAGGAGATGGAGGGAGGGAGAAAAGAGAAGGAAAGTCAGGATGTCTCTGTCAGCTCAGCAGAAATCCCTCTCTAATGAAGTCCTTTCTGTCAGCCTCACCAGCTGTTTGCTTGCTTCTACTTCAGTTTGCATATATATATATATGTGTGTGTGTGTGTGTGTGTGTGTGTGTGTGTGTGTGCGAGATCTCTATCAGCCCGCGACAGATAATTAGTTCTGCATTAGCGACTCTTTAATAAAGGCAGAGGCAACAACAACTTCATATCACACACTGTCTTGCCTTTATTATAAACACCAACAGCCTGCAAGTGCACTGTGTCTTTGGAACAAAAACAGAAGCATTCAACCTGAAGTTAAAGTGTACACTATTATGACACTTTTCCACTACATGGTCCCTACTCAACTCGACTTGGCTCTACTCAGATCTTTCACTTTTCCAAAAGGGTAAATTTGGTCCTGGCACCTGGAATCGGGTGCTTCTTCAGTCCTGGCTTCCTCCTTGTTCCAATTGAGCTCAGTAGGGACATTCGCATGCGCGAATATTGCAGTGCCCTGATTGGCCAGAGATACTTTTTTAGAGACATCCAGCACAAACAAACGGTCTGTAAAATCTGCAGTTTTATTGTGATCCTTCAACCCTGTGATGATCGAAGGATAACGACTTCTGTTTCTAGGTGTAGTTTGCCTCAGAAGCCCTGTGAAAGACAGTACAACATGAAAGCATGGTTTAATGAAGTAGTTACCCCCAGTTTTACCTCTCTGTGGGAGCAATAATGCTCTGTAGATGGTGCATCTAATTGCCCTTGCTTTTAGACAACAACAACAACAATACCATGCCTGACTGTACGCTTAATTGCACTGACCCTTTCCAGCGGAGGTCGTCAGTTTAGGATCCTCTCACGATCTGTAGAGCTCTGTGATCGATCGTGCGGCAGTCTGAAGACCTTACGTGTGCCTCCTTAAGACTGAGGATGAATGAGTTGATAAACCATCATTTCCTTCACATATGTAGCTTTTAAGGTGGTATGGTTTCTTAAAACGAAAGAAATGAAGTGGGGAATGTCAGTAGTGTGATAGATCCAATGCACTTAAGTGTGCCTCCTTAAGACTCTGAGCATAAATTTCATGTAGCTTTTAAGGCAGTATGATTTTTTAGAGTGGAAGAAATTAAGTGGGGAACATTGAAAAGGGTAGTGATTCTACCAAACATGACTGTGATGAATGATGGATGATGAAAAATAATTTCTATCACATTTACATAGCTTTTAAGGTGGTATGCTTAACATAGAAAAAAAAGATGAAGGACCATCAATCTTACAAACTTCTGTGTGCCTCCTTAAGACTCTGAGCATGAAATAGGGTGCTGGATGATCAATTCTATCATGTTTACATAGCTTTTAAGGTGGTATGCTTTCTTAAAATGAAAGAAATGAAGTGGGGAATGTCAGTAGTGTGATAGATCCATTGCACTAAAGTCCTCCTTAAGACTCTGAGCATAACATTTTCATGTCGCTTTTAAGGTGGTATGCCTTTTTAGAGTGAAAGAAATTAAGTGGGGAACATTGAAAGGGTGGTGATTCTACCAAACACAGCTGGGCCTCCTTATGACTCTGAACATAATGAAAAGTAATTTCTATCACATTTACATAGCTTTTAAGGTGGTATACTTAACATAGGGAAAAAAATGATGAGGGAACATCAATAATGCTCAAATCTTACAAACTCCTGTGTGCCTCTGAGGATGATCAATTCTATCATGTTTACATGGCTTTTAAGGTGGTATGATTTCTTAAAATGGAAGAAATTAAGTGGGTAAAATGCTTCTTTGTTTATGTATCCCAACCATGTCCCAGTTGTTTCCTGGTAAAGTTGATTATAACAACATTTCTTGGGAACAGTGAAATATGGCGGTATACGGTATAAGGACTGTTAATGAAAACTGGTGGTCAACGTCCTGCATCAACGCGTGTGAAACCTCAATGTCGTTCTGAGGTAATTAATCCTAATTATGTGTTCTTTAAGTGATCGTCCATCATGGGAGGACCTCATCTCGCTGCCTCTGATAAAGTGATAATTGGTTCCTAATTACCTTCTACTTACTGTAAACGTTAATATGAGGGATATAAGGGTCTTTCACCGACAAGAGGCCCACAGCCTCGGCCTGAATCGCTAAATCCAAGGTAGCGCTAACAGCCCGCGAAGACCCTCCGCTGCATAATAAGTCATGGATCTATTCAGCAAGTCCTTGCAGTGAAGGAGTATCATTACAGGAAGAATACACAGGCCTCGGCAGTATTTACAGTCCGCCAGGGTCCTGAGCATGTGCAGCAGCACGTTCAATAGAGCCCCCAGCTAATTTGCAACGTGTATGAGGGGTGAAGACCACATTAATCAAGGCGCTGAATTCGGAAAGGCTTGGCACTTTCATGCAAGGCAGCTTCTTATGCTTTTGAAGGAGATAAGGCAATCTTTCACCATCGCTAAAGAAATAAAGAGCCTCCCGAGGAGCTCCCGCGGCAAAAGCCACTCTTCAGAACTGAGCCTCCCTGCAAGGGTCCGAGTATGAAGGCTAATGGAATCACATGAGCAGGGGGCTTCTTGGAGATCACAAGAGATGGTCCAAGAAGTCTGGACATCTAGATTCTAAAGCTGCAGGGATGTTCAGCGCTAAATGGATTTAAAGGATGGTGTATATCTGGTCAACACCTGGTGAAGATTGACGTAGAGGTGACTGACTGATGAGGATTTAATCCAGTCTTGTTGACCTTGTCCACACATTTAATGTCCAAATGTTTCCTATGCTCAAAAAAGACCTCTAAATATAGTGTTGTTATCTGTTAGGGGTAGGTTTAGGGTTAGGGTTAAATTTAGGGGAAGTTTTAAGGCTGTTTTTTATGCTGGGTTGCCAGAAATGCACAGAAATATTAATTAATTAATTAATTCATTCATTCATGAATTCATGGATATGCCAAGCCACCTAGCAACGTGTGTTTTTAGACCTTGGGAAGAAAAACCGGAACAACCGAAGGAAACCCGCATGGACACAGGGAGAACACACCAAACTCCTCACAGACAGTCACCCAGAGCGGGACTTGAACCCACAACCCCCAGGTCCCTGGAGCTGTGTGACTTGGATTTGAACAGCTCAGGCCAATCAGATATTAATGATGATGATGCTCCCACAAATCCTGATCATCTTTTATGTGTTAATGATTCATTCTCGTACTGGGACATAGGAAAGTAGCTTTGAGGAACAACAGAATGAACGGCAGGAGTCTCGTCTGGACGTTGAATTTTCAGGTTTGGAATCAAAGATTTGAACGCATTCAGTCGTAAGGGTACTGACTGGTGTTGGGGGATTAGTTCTGACGCTCACACCTGTGGACAGTTTCACACACTCAATCCCCTATCAATGTGTATTTTTGGACTGTGGGAAGAAACCAGATCTTCCGGTGGAAACCCACCAGACACAGAGAGAACACAGCAATCTCCACACAGACAGTGTCCTGAGATGAGGACACAACCCCAGACCCTGGAGCTCTTTGAAAGTGACGCTACCTGGGGGTCTTAGGGGCTTTATCCCTTCTAGAGCTGATCTTCTAGCACTGACTGAATCATCACAATTCAAACCAAAGGATGGTTAGCTACTAGGAGGAATACTCACGCCACAACAGCGCACTCAAACGAGGTAGGGCTGATTTCTCTCCCCCCACAGGACTCAACTCTACTTTGAATGTCACTTTGACGGCAGCAGCTGATGCAGCCCTCAAGAATGTAATTAAAGTCTTGTTAGATGTTCTCAAACTGTCGCTGGAGATAAGAGTGAGTTACGGGCAGTTCTCTCAGTCGCTCTACAGTGAGTACCCCTCCGTTTCTAAAATATACAGTTCTCAATACCGGGGTACATTTTCCAGCCACTGCTTACTGACAGCAACCTGCCTATAAGGGTCCTACAATCCCAGATTGACCTGAACAGACTGCCAGTATTCACCTGGCCTGTGGTCAGTCTGCTTGAGCACACACACACATTATCAGTGACCACACTGCCACTGGAGGACCAAGTCCACGGACACTTTGGGACAGTAAAAAATGGCTGTATATGTCATGGTTTATTGCATTTTGTGCCTCTCAGTATCACAACCTCATCCCAAAAACAGTGGGTCTGGGGTGGGAGGTCCATTGTTCTGAGAACAACAGCAGGTTTATAGTCTGATTTCTTCATGTTTGCCTTTTTATTCTGTCTATTATTTTTGTTTCTCAGAAACAACTCACTGACAGGTCCACATCCTTTCACATCCACGGTACTGAGGGTTTGTGGGTTGGTGCCGATCTGAAGCGAGAGTGGAGCTAGATGTCTCTAAAAGTTGGAAGCTTGGACGTGAAGCCGTTAGTCTAATGGGGATAGGTTTGGATTATACTCCAAAACATCTACTTGTTTTTATTGGTTCATTCTAAGAAGATGTCCACAAGTATGTACATATTTCACTAAAGACACTGCCCTCATCCTTTCATCCTGTTTCACTAAATGCGCTAAAGCTATGTAGGTTAAAGAGCTACTAAAACACTACTTTTTTCTGTTAGTGAAAGCAATACCCAGCTGTTTTTAATCTTTTGGAGTTACGGTAATTTATTAGGTTGAGTTTAGGGTTAGGGGTAGAGCTGGGTTAAAGAATTTGTGTTAATAGTAGAACTTAACAAGTAAAAACATTGCCTTTTGCAATTTATTTGGAGCATGGAATTATGGATAAGTTGGAGTTAGGTTTAAAGTTAAGGTCAGGTTTAAGGTCATTAGAGAAATGTGTATTATTTAACCCTTTGTAGCTTAGCCATATATTTAAGCTTAACGTTAAATTTAAAGTCAGGTTTAAGGCTAGATTAAGGTTCAGGGTTAAGTTTAGATGATGTTTTAATGAAAACTGGGCCATACATTCACATGAAAATTCCCCAAACATGAATCATACACATCTTACAGATGGCGACTATAATTCATTTACATACTGCGAATCTGGGAAATGGTCTTTTTTTTGTTTGTTTTTAGTGTGTTTGTGTGTGTGTGTGTGTGTGTCCATTCGTCACTGCTGAGAATCTTAAGGGAAGCTTTCAAGGAAATGCCAATAGATCGTTAATAACGGTGATGGGAGACTTATCCGTCAACAAGATGATTATAATATTGTTTGCAGTTGTTGGTGCTGGGGATCTTTTAGCTGTGGCCTAATTTTGGTTTGGTGACTCAGTGGGAGCTCCAGCGATTCTGCACCTTCGTCATGCTTCGCTGAGCTGCGGGGCTTCCCAATGTGATTAGCTCGGAATTGGCACCGGATCGGGCCCGTGGAAAAAGTGATTTATGGGTATGTTTTAAGTTGGCAAGCAATTTCAGAAAGCCTCTCAGTGGCTGGTTGAACTCAGTTTGACCTGTCCGTTGGAGCCTCCCTCTCTCTCTCTCTCTCTTTCTCTTTCTTTCTCTCTCTCTCTCTCTTTCTCTCTCTCTTTCTGTGTGTGTGTGTGTGTGTGTGTGTGTGTGTGTGTGTGTGTGTGTGTACTGTTGTCGGAAAGCCTCTGGAGTTCCTTTTTGGGCTCCATTTCAACCCCCCCCCCCACCCACTTGTGTCCCGACACTTTAGATCACCTCCATATGTGAACGCTGCGCACTGTATAAGCCTGAACTCCCCACTGTGAACCTCTGCTGTTACTCTCCATAATTCACAGGCTAACATCTCGCCGACAAGATTCTGAACCACTTTACGGCTTGCTATTCCCCATGTACCCATCCTAATCAAGGCAGGCCAGCACCTGCCCGCTCCAATTAACCACTCAGACGACTTATTTCTTCATAATAAGACAGCTCATCAGCAGCAGCTTACATAAAATTAAAAGAGTAATTTATCCCACCCCCCTCCCAGCAAGTCTCAGTGAAGAAGAAGGGTCTCCACTGGAGCCAGATCCATATTGTACAGCGATGTTACCGTGTCTCGGTCACTCTTCTTTTAAGGGCTCCTGGGCCTCGGGGTCCTGGGTTCCAGCCTAGTTTCTTGTCTTGTCTGTGAGGAGGTGGGTCTTTTCTCTCAGTGTCAGTGGAGGTATCCTCTGTGTGCTCCAGTTTGGTCCCACAATCCACAAACAAGTTCATAGGTGGACAGGCTTTGTGCATGACTTTGTCCACAGGTGTGTGTCATGCTGAGTGTTTGGGACTGTCCACAGGTGTGAGTTTGTGTTCTTGCTTTGTGTATAAAGAAGGCTCTGGACCCATGGAAATCTATTTTAAAAAATGAGGTGGTTACAAAAGAATTAAAGTGTCATAAAGTTCACATTGTCTTGTGAACAGGTTACATTGATCTCTGCTCTGATTGGGTACCATCTATTGCCTCATTCAGGAACAATACCAGACTGTAAAAGTCCTTATAAGTTAACTATAGCATTCATTCATTATCTGTAAATGCTTATCCAGTTCAGGGTCGCGGTGGGTCCAGAGCCTACCTGGAATCATTGGGCGCAAGGAATACACCCTGGAGGGGGTATCACAGGGCAACACACACACACACCACACACACACACACACACACACACACACACACACACACACACACACACACACACACACCACACACACACACACACACTTTTGAGTCGCCTGTCCACCACTGTGGGAGGAAACTAGAGCACCTGGAGGAATCCCACGCAGACACAGGGAGAACACACCACACTCCTCACAGACAGTCACCCGGAGCAGGAATCGAACCCACAACCTCCAGGTCCCTGGAGCTGTGTGACTGCGACACTACCTGCTGCACCACCGTGCCGCCCTTTGCTATAGCAGGTTTTTGCAAATTATACAAAATAAAACCTGAATGGAAAAAGCCCAACATTTGCAAAAACACTCACCCCAGACTGCCCCCAGCAACAACATGCTTTTAACAGACCCCTCACCACCCCCCATTCCTCATCTCTCTCCTCACCACACTTTAGGGCCACTCCAGGGTCTTATTTTAGAGCATGTGTAGATCACTGTACACTTACAATTTGTGCACTGAGCAAAAGTCAGAGATCACACAGCATTTATTTACTGTCCTCTAAAAGTAAGAACAACAGAAACAACACTTTTTTTGTAAAGATACATTTGGGATTTATTCCCAGAAGCGCAGTGGATGGAAACACGACTCATTTAGCTTGTTTTCTGATGATATTTCTGCACTGCACATAACAAATTTACGAACGTTTTGAAACCCAGAGGTGATAAATTATCCCTGGGCTTTTATTCACAAAGTGTAGGGGGCACCCCAAAGCCCTGCTGCCACTGTGGTCACTTCTAGACTCTGAACAATCTCTTAGCTTAATCATTCTCTCACATTTCCTCTGTGTGGTGAGTGTATTGGAGTAAATTGCCTGGCGCCACAAGATCCAGGTTGAAGTGGCCCATTGGTTGTGTTGGAGGTGACCCTGTGATGTTTCCACAAAAAGACAAATCTTTAAGGTGCAAACATTGCTTCATCAACTGTACATACATAGGTATGGAAACCCAGCTTATGAGTGGGCGGGGCTAAAGAAACTTGAAAACTGTGTTAATGGTTTTAAGTATATTATTTATTAAAATATTCATTCATTCATTATCTGTAAGCGCTTATCCAGTTCAGGGTCACGGTGGGTCCAGAGCCTACCTGGAATCATAGGGCGCAAGGTGGGAATACACCCTGGAGGAGGCGCCAGTCCTTCACAGGGCAACACACACACACACACACACATTCACTCACACACCTATGGACACTTTTGCGTCGTCAATCCACCTACCAACGTGTGTTTTTGGACTGTGGGAGGAAACACCCGGAGGAAACCCACGCGGACACAGGGAGAACACACCACACTCCTCACAGACAGTCACCCGGAGCGGGAATCGAACCCATACCCTCCAGAGTAAAGCCTCTCAGGACAATGATCTGGCGATTAACTTGATTTTAAAGTTGGATGAACAGTGTCCAAAGGTTTGATCACATGGCGTATGTTTTTACAAACCCTTTACGTACTGCAGGAAGATTTGTGTTTTCATCACCATGGGCCCTTTAAGTCAACACTGACGTTACACTAAATGACCATGTCAGCGACGCTCTATATATAGCCGGTACCCGATGTCCAAGCCTTCCATAGTGACCCCCGCCATCTGCCATCACACAGAGCCACAAAATGGCAAACCGCGGTCCAGCCAGGCAGGTAATTCAAGGTTACTGTGTGCCAACTGCTCCCGCTGACCCCCTATCAGGCACAGATGCAGGTCCTCACACGCACACACCAACACTGCTCCTCTCCATTACCCTCCCTCACACCCACCCACACACACACACACACACACACACACTCTTAAAGATCGCTTCCTAACAACTAGGGCAGAAGTGGGGAGGCGCCATGTCCAGGGTGTGTTTCTGGCTTGCGCCGATGATAGGGTCTGGACTCATCAGGATGAAGCAGTTAAAGAAGATGAATGAAGGAATGAACTCATGCAGTCATGTATATAAAGGGTGTACACCAAGACCAATGGACATTGTGTATATACCATTACTAACCAGCAGGGGGCTCAATAGTTTGGCACAGGGCCTTATATTGGGGGAACAGTGTTTTTTCCTCCCTCAACATCCACAACTCTACCAGCAGCGCCCCTGACACTGATGTGGTTTCCCCACACTGTGTGTGTGTGTTCCCTACCACAGATGGGTTAAATAGTTGAAATCTTGCTTTACATGCAGTGACAAAAGGATGGTTCGTGTCCCTGGAGTTGGGCCATTCTGGGCCGGCGTATAGCTGCAGGGGCTGCAGGAAGAACAAATGTTAGTGGATCAGATGATGTGCGCTTGCGGTGGAACCCCCCCAAACACACCTTCAACCGAGCGGCAAAAATGATGAAAATGATGAAAATGATGACAATCCTGACAGTGATGGAGGCTGGGCTTGGGGGCTTCAGATCATTGGTGGCGATGATGGTAATGACTGAGGACTCGTCCAGGCTTTCTCAGGGCCCGTGCCGTCCGGCCGCGAGGGACATCAATCCCCAGCCTCCTCGCTGTCCTTCCGCAATGCTGGTCATTTGTTTTCCTCGCCCGCCATCGTTCAAGCTTGTAAAGCTGATTGTGCCGTAATGACTCCCCACTGACAGTTCGTCCGCAAACAGGGGGCCACCCTTGATGAGAAATGAAATAGTCTTGATTTTAATGAGGAGGGTTTCGCTTATTTGCTGGGAGACATATGGCTTGAGCTGATTACAAGATATACAAGATACGCAAGACACATCTCTCTCTCTCTCTCTCTCTCTCTCTCTCTCTCTCTCTCTCTCTCTCTCTCTCTCTCTCTCCCTCTCTCTCTCTCTCTCTCTCTCTCTCTCTCGCTCTCTCTCGTTCGCTCTCTCTCTCTCTCTCGTTCGCTCTCTCTCTCTCTCTCTCTCGCTCTCTCTCTCTCTCTCTCTCTCTCTCTCTCTCTCTCTCTCTCTCTCGTTCTCTCTCTCGCTTGCTCTCTCTCTCTCTCTCTCGCTCTCTCTCTCTCTCTCTCTCTCTCTCTCTCTCTCTCTCTCTCTCTCTCTCTCTCTCTCTCTCTCTCTCTCTCTCTCTCTCTCTCTCATGTAGCGTAAGTACCTGTCTAATTCATGGTCTTTGTTCCGGGATATTTCTGTGTTTTTGGCTCAATCTGAAAACAGGCCCAACTTTAAATGGTAATAAGGCTGTGTTGTTTCCACTGGCATGTTTTTCTTCTTCTTCTATTTTTTTCCTCCACCCATCAAACCAAAGCAGAGCAGCTATGCATCTCAGGCTCCACTTCTCCTGGGGATTAGCAACTAAGGAGCTAAAGAAGCCTCACACACACACACACACACACACACACACACACACACACAAACACATACTGCCTTTACATTACAGTCTGGGCCAGGCAGCTATTGGGAGATGAAATGAAATCGCTTTACATCTCTCTGTTCATCTCAGGTCTGGCCTGATATTTTCGGCTAAAGGAAAGATGGTGTGTTCGAGCTGAGGTTGAGATCTGGACCTAATTCAGGGAATTCCATGTGTTCGCCTTCTTTTTTGTTGCTGCATTCATCAAACTTTAAGCTCATGCTGTTTATGGAAAATGCTTAGTGCCAACAGACGAAACAGTTCAGTAGGAATTGACTGTTTGGAGTTTATGTTCGACCATCAAAATGGATTCTGAACACTATGTTTATGCTAATCAAATCAGGGAGGCTGTTTAGGCCACTTGATGCTTCAGTGAAAGAGGTTTTAATGATATACCTTTAGATATACCACTTATCCAATTCAAGGTCGCGGTGGGTCCAGAGCCTACCTGGAATCATTGAGCGTAAGGCAGGAACACACCCTGGAGGGGGCGCCAGTCCTTCACAGGGCTAGATATATATACCACGTTATATTAAATATTTCTAATAACATTGTAGTTACACATGAACAACATTTGCAACAACAATGAATGAATTAGCACAGGTTACAGATGGATTACAGAAGTAAAGCTAATGTAAGCACATGTGTATCAACTTCAGTTTTGCCTTTTTTTTCCAGAAGCTTCTTCTGACAGATGTGTATTAACTTACATTAAGACATTAAACTGGATTTGCCATAGTCTGTAACATTTATTCATTCATTCATTATCTGTAACCCTTATCCAGTTCAGGGTCGCTGTGGGTCCAGAGCCTACCTGGAATCATTGCCTACCTGGAATCATTGGGCGCAAGGCAGGAATACACCCTGGAGGGGGCACCAGTCCTTCACAGGGCAACACACACACACACACACACACACATTCACTTTTGAGACGCCAATCCACCTACCAACGTGTGTTTTTGGACTGTGGGAGGAAACCGGAGCACCTGGAGGAAACCCACACAGACACAGGGAGAACACACCACACTCCTCACAGACAGTCACCCGGAGCGGGAATTGAACCCACAACCTCCAGGCCCCTGGAGCTGTGTGACTGCGACACTAACCTGCTGCACCACCGTGCCGCCTCTGTAACATTTAGCTAACATTTATTTTATTGTTAAAGTTTCAGCAACCATTCTGTAACGTGAAAGTTCAGTGGATGTCCATTATTTCACAGTGTAACATTTATGAAATTATTTAAATATGTTGCATTATTATAACCTCTAAACAATGTCCATATTAACACCCAGTTATTACACAGTACTTACAAATGTATTAACATAAGCTGTCGTACTGTAATCCACCAATAACCGTCAAGTTATTACCAAAATTTACATTGTTGTATCATGCATATTTATGTGTTATTACAGTTGTTAATAAAAGAGGTTTAATATATTCTGATCTACACACATATTTAAATGCTTGAAATATCACCTGTTTTGGGCAATCACTGTAAAAACTGTCTTTAAATTTTACGATGAAAAACTGTTAAATTGTGACAGTAAAAGACTGTAAACTATAAAAAGGTTGAGTACAGTTCTTGAAACAGGGAAATATTGTAAATATTTATCAGCACAAACACTCATTTTTACTTTACACTCATCTTTGTCTGAAAAAAAAATGTTATTCCAAAAATCACCTGCACTGCGCTTAGAACTAAAATTTTTCAAAATATTTATAAAATTTCATTTATTTGTATGAAATATTTTGTCACTGTTAAATACACAAACAGTTATGGGTTGTACATTTGGCCAAAAACTGGGAGGAGTTGAGATTCATGGGGGAGCTCCCAGCATGCCTAGCAGCATATTTTACATTTAAGTATAATTTATATTGAAATTCTGGCAAACATAGCTACCAGTTTTTTTACCCTAAATTTTACAGATTTTTTACAGTGTGCAAACCCAATGATGTACAACATTCCAAAAATTACTGCAATATTATTTCACCTCCAAGAAACCGTAGAGCACTGTGTTTATACTCGCTACACAACAGAGACTTCACAAGGGATACATTCTTGTTGTTGTCTCCTGACAGCCACAACATCAAAATGGTGGAGATCTTATATTGCACTGCATACTTTTCTTATCCTCCTTCCACTTTGGTCTACAATGGCCAGGACCTCTACAGGGCCACCACAGGGCAGGTGTGATACGGGTGGTGGATCATTCTCAGCTCTGCAGTGATGGTGGCGTGTTAGTGGATGCAGCATGGACATAGCACCATGTGTTTAAAAAAAAGCTTGAAACAGTAAAATCTAAACTCGCAGCATTCAAACTTCTGCGATACACAGTGGTTCACTACTGTCCAAAGGTTTTGGCACTGGGGCTCTGCACATAGGCGTGTGTGTTTGAAGCCAGGCTTTGGGCGGCAGAGTGAAGAGAGGTGGTGATTGTGGGCCAGACAAACTCTCCCCTGTATTCCGCCAGAGTGTGTATGCATGCATGTGTGTGTGTGTGTGTGTGTGTGTGTGTGTGTGTGTGTGTCTGCATTGGCAGGCAGGCAGCTGCCCCTGTGTTTGGCTCCAGCCACTTATCCCTCCTTCCTCTGTCTCTCCTCCGTTCACTCCAGCAGCTGCACAGAGCAGAGGAAAGAGCAGATCTGCGCTGGAGGAGAGCGATTTGCTTCTACATTGCCTCCTTAGTTCTGTGTTTCCTATAGTTCTGGAAACTTCAATTCCAAAACTCTTGGGACTGTGTGTGAGACGTTAATGAAAACAGCAAGTGAGGATTTGAGGATTCTGTTTGACCTGTACAAAAGAATACAAAGATGGAAAAGGGTGTGTTCTTTCTTAAACGTGGCATAATCTACCCCTGTTTCACAAGTGAACACAGTTCTGGGGTCTTAATGAAATCTGGGAGCTGTTTTGGTCAAAATGCCACAAGGATCAAATGCCACAACAGCAACCCCCTCCCTCCAAGAAAGACGTGAGTGAGTATTTTAGACTAAAGCCACATTATTTCTGCAGAATTACTGCACTGTGGTTGGAGCCATGACCATAAACTACATTTACTGATGAATTATGGGTCACCAACAGCTAAGAAACTAAAATGAACATATTACCATATTATTACCATATTATAACACACTTATTGCTAGTGAATAAAGCACAGCTGGAATGTCTGGTAAGTTTGCTACACTGAGTGAAGGGCTGAACTTTACACTGAGGACAGTGATGTTTTTGTTGTGCACTGAAGCTGCAGTATAAGCTGGAAATCAAGAGCATGTCAAAGCGAAAACAGAGGCTTCAAACGTAATAGTATCATTAGCCCTGTACGCTAATTATTCCTTCATTGGGCGATAATTAGCGGATCTGTTTCAGCATATTTTACACCGGTAAAGAATCCAACCCCACACTGAAGCATGTCATATTGATATTCCAAGCATCTAATGGAGCGTCTGCAGCATCCAGCTGCAACTATTTACTGACTACACCACCGTACGCACCCTTGGACCCACGGCCTATTTTCTTGCCATTCTAGATGTTAATAGACACCACTTATTATCTGTTGTTATCTGTGTTATACCCACATTGTCTTGTTTTGTTTGTATGATCTCCATAGTAATGTATTGCTTCACGCTGGTGGTGGTGGTGGGGGAGACTCTCAAAGGATGTAGAGCTCTTTTACACGTCTAGAAAAGTGCTGTGTATGTGTAAGTAAATAGAATCGAACGCTCAGGAGCAGCTGCACATGAGCCAAAATCCTCCAAAGGCTCCAGGCTAAGCATTGGCAGAGTGGGTCTTCTCCAGTAACTTGTGCGAATTGTGCATTAGTCTACGTCCCCTGTAGAATAGGTGCACTCTTTTCACCTTATGGCTTGTCGTCCCACCCGAGGCAAACAACTGAATTTCTGGACGCTGCTGCTCAGATCCAGCCCTCTGTCTGTTTTAAGGTTATCGCAGGGAAAGGACATTTTTGTCCAATAAAAGCTGAAGGACCCGCCACGAGACCACGTCCGATAAGAAGCCGACAATAATCCAATATGCAGTATGCATCATGTTTGCGCCCGCAGCTACGAGGGGAGAAATCCATCTGATCTCCGCTTGATTGTGTGTGACCCTTCGTTCGCGTGTGAAGTAAATAATACGATTTCTGACACAAACAGATTCTCCCCCCGCTACACGTTTTAAGACCATAAAAGCTCATGTGAGATTACGCACTTTCAGCTCGTTTGAGTTGGGAAAAGACCCTGGGGGTGGTTGTAGAAAACAATGCTACTTTCTTATGCAAATGAGTTCGAAAATAAGATCAAATCAGATTAAAGGGTACGTTCACTGCTTTTCCAACCTGCTCTGATTTTACTGCCTCTGTGGTGTATGGTCAGTTTGTAAGAATCTTATTTCGCTGTCAGTGCCTGTGCTTCATAAAAAGGGACAATCCCGTGAAACCGGCGGCACGGTGGCACAGCAGGTAGGAGTCGCAGTCATACAGCTCCAGGGGCCTGGAGGTGGTGGGTTCGATTCCCACTCCGGGTGACTGTCTGTGAGGAGTGTGGTGTGTTCTCTCTGTGTCCGCGTGGGTTTCCTCCGGGTCACTGTCTGTGAGGAGTGTGGTGTGTTCTCCCTGTGTCTGCATGGGTTTTCTCCGGGTGACTGTCTGTGAGGAGTGTGGTGTGTCTGTGTGGGTTTCCTCCGGGTGCTCCGGCTTCCTCCCACAGTCCAAAAACACATGTTGGTAGGTGGATTGGTGACTCAAAATTTTCCGTAGGTGTGAGTGTGTGAGTGAATGTGTGTGTGTGTGTGTCTGTGTTGCCCTGTGAAACACTGGCACCCCACTCCAGGGTATATTCGTGCTTTGCGCCCAAATTATTCCAGGTAGGCTCTGGACCCACCGTGACCCTGAACTGGATAATCGCTTACAGAGAATGAATGAATGAATGAATCCTGTGAAACCGAGACATGTTTGTTTCTAAACTCAATGGACAGCTGTGCAATCACGCGTCTGTTGGCTTCTATTGTACATGCATTGGTTTTTGACAGAAGAGAAAAGGTCGTTTATGGTTTTGGAACTGACCAAGGTACCAATCACCAATGGTTCTTTGCTTGTTCCTTGTTCATTCCCTCTTTTGTTCAAACGTCCTTCCAAAATAAAGGGTGTCTATGGGAAATATTTTCCCATTTGCTGCAGGAACAGCTTCTGAGGGGTTTATATATTAGATGTTGGAACATTGCTGTGAGGATTTGATTGCATTCCACCACAAGGACCTAAGTGAGCAGCAGGTACTGCTGTTGAATAATTAGCTCTGGGTCACAAACACCACTCCAATGAATCCAGAAAGGTATAGGATGGAGCTCTATCACCCCAGAGACATGTCTGCTTTTTTTCTTTCTTTCTATTTCAGTGGAGTTTTAACATTAAAGACCTCTTTTGTTCAGTGTATCCACACTCCACTTGAACCCCCTTCACTTCACAGGAATTCAGGGACAAAGATGTGTCCCCAAACTTTTGCTCCCAGCGACACTCCACACATGAACATAGTTGTGTATGTGCATACACCGAGCTGAAACAGAACAGGAGCAGGGATGGGGGAGCGTTTGCCAGTATTTCCAGTGTTTCTCTTGTGCATGTGCCCAGCCGTGCTCTGTGATTGGTTGCGGAGTGTTAACGGACAGGGCTGGCCCCGCCCCCCTTCAGCCTGCGTGCTCCCTCAGAGCAGGCAGGCAGTCCTGAAGTCAGCCGAATGAGCTCCGAGTTGCGCTCTGCTTTCTCCGCCGGCAGAGAGCTTGAGCGAGGGAGCGAGGGAGAGGCAGAGAGAGAGAGAGAGGAGAGAGAGGGAGAGAGGGGTAGAGAGAGAAAGAGAGAGAGAGTGTGGTTCTCTCCACATTAGCGCGATGGCATCAGACCCTGGGCTGCTGCCTCTCGTCCTGTGGACTATATCCTTACAGGTGCTGGGCTCCAGAGCCTCCTCCGGTAATGAAGGTATGACTTAATGATTATTAATTGGATGTGTGGGTTTTTACAGTATTTATGAGAGAGAGAGAGAGAGAGCATGTACACACACAAACACACACACACACACGATATATATATATATATATATATATATATATATATATATGGATGTATGTGTGTGAGTGAGAGAGAGAGAGAGAGAGAGCGAGAGAGAGAGAGAGAGAGAGAGAGAGAGAGAGAGAGAGAGAGAGAGAGAGAGAGAGAGAAAAGGGTGCATTGGCACTTTTAATGAGTGTGGTCCGGTGTCAGAACTTCATCCCTGTGCAGTGTGTGTGTGTTAACACAGGACACACTTGGTGAGATCAGACACTGCTATAATATAATATTTCTTCATTTATTCCTAGTTATTATAAAATATAATATAACACATTCACTGATATTGAGGTCAGAATCTGCTCCATTTCCTTTTCTTCTCAATGCCCTTCTTGACACATCCACATCCTTTCAGACCCACACTGCTGAGCTGTGTTCTGACAGCTGAAAGACGGACACAAACACCTGTGGATTTGTTCCGAGCTGAAGCGGCGCCATACCGGGTCTCTTCTGGTCATCCAGGGTCCCATTCTCTCTGTGTCTTTATATGGTTTTAGTGATAACAATCTGAATGGAGAATGACAGGTGTGTAGTGATCATTTTTTAAATCAAAGATAGTGCTGTCTCTGGCTGTGTAGGTCTGTGTGACGGATGTGCACGGTTCTGAATGGGAGTTAATGGCAGTAGTTATTTGTGATCATTTCCAGCCTTGGAAGAAACAAGCTGGTCTCTTGCGGCACTTTGTAGAAACACTCAGTCTTCATTCATTTCTGGAATCCTCTCTGTACGGCGGCCCCACAGACAGATATGTCTATGTTTGTCCTTCGTTTCCCTGTGTGCTCTACAAAGATAGGGGCTGTGAAAGTGCTCAGGCCAATAACACACCGCAATGCATAACACAAAGTTCATGTGGCAGGGGTGTGAAAGCTTGTGAAAGTAGTGCCAGTCAGTTTAACTAATCAAATATTTGTTTACATAATATTCTGTAATAATAGCAATAATAATGAGCAATAATAGCATTAATCAGCACCTGGAGACGTGTGGCACAAGGCAGGAACACACCCTGGACAGATCACTATAGTACATCACATGGCATAATAATAATAATAATAATAATAATAATAATAATAATAATAATAATAATAATAATAATACATAAAATAATCATCCATCCATTCATCTTCTGTCACGATCCTGAAGTGTGTTGTGGTGGATCCCAAGCCCACCTTCAGTCATCGGGCACAAGGCAGGACCACACCATGTCCAATGCAGGGCATAATACTACTATACTACTACTACTACTAATATTAATAATAATGAAAATAAAAATAATAATAATGCATTGAATATTGCAGTGTAACTTTAATTATAAAGTGCGTTTGATCAGCATCTTTGGACAGTTTCAACACTTTCACAGGAGAGCACTAAACTATCAGTTAAAAATAAACTATCACTGTTATTCTACAGAAAGTTACTGTAATTTGTTTCTCTGCAGCAGTTTGTGTGGTTCCAAGTTTGTTTGTTTATTATAAACAAACATCGGTCTGAATTCCCGCCTTGCGCCCGATGATTCCAGGTAGGCTCTGGACCCCCCGCGACCCTAAATTGGATAAGCGGTTACAGATAATGGATGGATGGATGTTCAAAGCATCGCTAGTTCTGTGCACGTTACACCAACACAGGGTGGGGACTGTTTGTAAGATGTCTGAGACAGTCCTGAGACCTTTGACCTAATCACAGAGTCAGTGCTTAGAAAGCTGAACCCTCTGTAAAGACTCGTTGTCTTTTTGGGAATGGAGTGGTACATAGGTAAAGTACATAAGTACAGTGATACAGAACACACACACACACACACACATGGCATGCTGAGGGTTCATTGTTGGCCAGCATTGGAGAGTATAAACACACATATCCCTCCACACACACACACACACACACATGCGCGCATACCTCCGAAGCCCATATTGAGCTCTGTGTTTATTTGACGGCTAAAAGAAGCATATTAAAGGCTATTGGATTTAAATATATCAACATAAAAGCACTTAAACCTCTGTAGTTCACATCTGGAACCATTTCTTAAACTGTTTACATTTGCCCCTGTCTGGGCTCTTACTGAATTCAGCTGTGTGAGATGTGCAGGTGTATGTTGACACTCCCACAGAAGCCACTAGAAATTTGTCACTGTCAAAAAATAAATAAATAAATTAAAAACAAATCATAATTTCTTCATTTTTCAGGTTTATATTATTTAAAATCAGCCACCATCCTCCACGTTATGTGAGACATGTGATGAAGAGTCTGATACAAATGCTCCACCATCACGAGAAACAAAATGACTTTGCCTTCATTTACATTAGAAATTAGAAACAAATTTCTTCCTTAAAATTTTTAATTTGGAAAAATCTTCTTTTCGGGGGAAAATTTACAATCTGTGACTCAGTGTGTGGAGCAAAATTTTGTCACTAAAGCTGTAGACACACACTGACACACACACACACACACACACACACACACATTTAAAGTCACATCAGTAAAACGTTTATATTTGGAGAAGAAAGAAACCCACATTAAATGTGTTAATACAAAAGATAAAAATTTTAAAATGTATTCTAGAAATATTTAGAATTATAATTCAATGATATCAATACTCTCATTATTGAAATATCAGCCTAAATGTTTT
This sequence comes from Hoplias malabaricus, assembly GCF_029633855.1. Taxonomy (NCBI): domain Eukaryota; kingdom Metazoa; phylum Chordata; class Actinopteri; order Characiformes; family Erythrinidae; genus Hoplias; species Hoplias malabaricus. The sequence continues at coordinate 25,699,185 of NC_089804.1, read as the reverse complement.
AAATCCCTGTATGAAAATATATAAACACATTATTTTTTATATGAAATATACAGAATATTCTTCTTCTGGACCATGGTAAGGTTCTTGAACTCAGGAGATGAGTGTTGAGTCCTAGACTGTGCTGCAAATCAGAAACTCAAAATCCATGCTCAAGATCATCTTTTAAGCACCAAAAAGATGGTACTTTCATTTTTTTGAAATATCAGCTTGAAGAAGAAATAAAATAATGTAGGTATTAAACGTGTAATTACATATGCATAACCTATGTAACAACAGTGCCCAAAAAATCTATCAATTAAATTAAGTAAAATGCTTTCAAATAACAGAGATCATTTCACTGGCTTGTTGAATGTGTGTTGTTGTGTGTGTGTGTGTGTGTGTGTGTGTGTGTGTGTGTGTGTGTGTGTTGCGGTGGTTTGAGTATCAAACATTTACACTAATTATTAACACCAATTATTCATTTTTTTCATTCATTAAAGACAGTCCAGTAGAAAATTTACAAAACGTTAGTATTGATTTTTTTTTTATAATTATATATAACTCTATAGAGTGACTCTAGAGATACTCTATCTTCATATGACTCTATTTACATGATTTATAATGTGTAAAACATTCTCATAATTAGCCTTATATTCTGTGACCTGTGGAAATGAAATAAACCAGAAATTGATTCTTAATAAAAAGCCTGTTGTTTCTGTTTCTATAAAAGAATAAGGAAAATTCAATTAGTATAAATTTAAACACATGTAGACATATCAATCGCTCTTACTGGAAATATACAAACTACAAATAACCCGTCTGCAAAAAAAAGACATAACAATATATAAAACTATGTGAAACCTTTTATAAACATAAATGCTTTGGTTGTTATCTTTTCAACTTTTAAAATTTACCATGAGATTGATTTCAGATGGTGTTTTAAAATGTTTTGTTGAATATTTCAATTTATTGGGAGCATTCCGATGTTTATAAATGGAATGTAATATATTATAATTATTATATCAAACCCAATTTCTATTAATTGTGTATTGCTATGTAGTTACAGACGGACATAATATGCATTACAGTAGTATGCACTGAAACTACATTTGATGTATTCTGTTACAATTTAAAACAACAGTCCAATATTTGTAAATAAACACAAATATATCAACTTTTACTCTTTCACATTTACTTTAATTAATTAAATAAGTCTGTCTTGGTAATTACTACATAATTACATGTGAATACACAATACAAATGTGAAGCTGATACCATCTACATTTACATGAGACATACAAACAATCAGTACTAAGCACTGAAAAAGTGTTATTGTTAATGTGTAATTACACAGTTATTAAACTTAATATAACTTAATATACAGTGGGCACCACTTCATAATAATCTTACTTTATAAATCTTTCTCAATCCTTTTAAATCCTTTGTACAACCATCTACACCTTTACTGATTATACACCCATCAGCCACATCATTAAAACCAGTGGTAGGTTTTGGAAGCAGTGAAAGGGGGCCCAGCGTAAGGGTCTGCATCTCTTTGACAAAGAGCAAACAGCAAAGGCTGGACAAACGGGTGAGAGTTAGTACCAAAAGTGAACTGCCGGCAGGGCCATGGACACCCGGGGCTCACTGAAATGCGTTTGTGGAGAGGGGTATGTTCCCACAAAACAACTACTGTTGTTTTGCACAGAGGTCCCACCTTCCATTTTAAAGAATCTGCTTCATTTATTTTATGAGGTAGAGGTAAATAGAGGACATTATTAATGACTAATGATTTGTGACAAAATAATGGAAATTAGAAGAAATGCAATAGCTGAATTCTATAGACACAAGCCAAATCACTGCTGTCAGGAAACAATAAATAAACAAATAAAATAAACAAAATAAACAACAACTACAACAAAAAAAAGGTCACTTCAAAAATGTAAATGATTAAATGAAAAGAATAAAAGTCCCTTTAGACTATTCCTAATTTATTAACTATAAACACACGAGGAAGTAAAAAAAGATGGGGACACACCGTGTTGTTTGACAGCCATAACAAGGTTTATAATGAATTACCAGCAGGAAAACTTCCACTTTAAAAGGCTGTGTGTATGTAGCTTTGTATTTACAGTGGCTGAGGGGCGGTGAGTTTATGGGGTCAGTGCTAGCATGTCTTCTTCAATTTTGCGATTTTGCCCTCCATCTGTAGCTGTAGTGGGTCTCCATCGAGAGCGAGAGAGCGAGAGAGAGAGAGAGAGAGAGAGAGGATTGCGTGTTAGAGAGACTAGCTGCTGTCACGGGATCGTCCAGTGGGCCATGCTAAAGTCATCTCACACATCGCGTGCCTGTTTGCACACACACAGCTCAGCTCAATACAGCGTGAGGAGAGCGAGAGAGCCCAGGAGACAGAGGAAGAGCGAGAGAGAGAGAAAGAGAGGCAGAGCAGGGGAAAATAAGAGCTGCATTCATAGAATAAAACAGAATTTTCTTTAGAAAGATTGTATGGTTCACTTTGAAGGAATTTGTTTTCAAGGTTTTGGTTTTTTGTTCAGACGACAAAGCCATATTTTTTTACACATTGTACACACAAGGGCAAAGCTGTGAGTAATGTCAGTGTCCCCCAGTCTCCAGTGAATGGAGCTAATGTAGAATTTAAGAACACGTCGTCTCCATAAATTTATCTGGAACTTGGGAATTTTTAAATTTTTTTATTTGGAAATTTTAAAAATCTTAAAAACAGCTGGGGTTTCCAAATAATATTTAAAAAAAAGAGGAGTTCTGAGGTTTAGCCACAGCAGGGGTCAAAGGTTAAATGGAAGCCCTACATCCTGCAGAAACAAAAGCCAATGTGAAAAGGCTTTTTTTCTTTCCGTTCTCCTAACGTTTTCACTGCACTCCCTTATTAACTTACCTACAAAATAAAAGCCCCTTTGAAAACATGCAGCATGCGTTTTCTATTTGATCTCAGTCCATTCATCACCACTATTACGAATCCGAAGAAATCTACTCATAAAAATAAGAAAGACCTTGCCTTCAAAAAAATTCACAAGTGGAAATGTTTACTGCCCTCTGTTTTTGTAAATAAATAAATAAACAAAATAATAAAAATAATAAAATAAATAAATAAACACAGCAAAATATCAATGAATATATTATAAATAAATAAATGTTGGAAAATGAATTCACAGACATTGTTCACACTTCCCATGAGCACTGTAATCATAATAATAATAATAATAATAATAATGCTAAATAAACAAGTTTAAAACATGATTAATTGGCGTGTATCAAACGATCTTTCATTAAAATCCTACAGGTCTGTGAATAAGGTGAACTTATGCACGTATGTGTGAGGACAGGGTTCATAGGCAGGGTAGAAGACACACTGCAAAAGCGATTACGAAACATGGCCCCGGCTTCTCCGAGCTGGGAGAGAGCAGAGGCTTGGATCCGTCTGGGAGAGAATAAGAGAGATATGAGGAATCTTCAATAAAAAGCCTGTGCTTTTTTTTTTTTTTTTTTTTCTTTTTTTTTGGTGAAGGTTCTGCGGAGAGAGAAATCAGGCTGAGTTCATAAGTTCAGCCCCAGTGTTTCTGTTTGGCTCCTCATGAATTAATGATTAAAGCATCTCAATTAATTGACCTAATAACGCGATGTGCCGATAGCTGAAGCTGTTTAAAGCTCTTGATGTCGAAGCTTTTTTTTTCTCCTCGTACCAAGAAAAAGAAAAAGAAAGAGAAAAGGGAAGAAACAGAAAAGCTGGAACCAAATTAATTTTATGTCTTGCTTGCTAGCGGCTGCGAGGCTACCCCTGATTTTACAGGAGTGTGCCCATCTGATATGCCCCAAAAATAAGAGGAAAATAAAGCCTCATCGTGCTTCAGAGTTTGGGGATTGGGAGGGAAGTCTGGTTTGGGGACTTCTTTGGCTGAAACATGATCATGATATCTGCAATTCACTTTAAACTCTGCCCCCTGTTGGACGCCCTGTGCTTGACATCAAAACAGATGCATGGCTTGGAAAACTGACCCTTTCGATGACCCTCAGTGACTGGTGTTGAAGTAGCAATGCAGCACATGGTTCTAAAAACATCAGTCGACTGTCTATTTACATTTTGTAATTTATCACAGCTTTAGTTTTTTTTACATTTGCTTTTTTTTGCCTGTAAGCGCAAGGCAGGAACATACCCTGGAGGGGGCACCAGTCCTTCACAGGGTGACACACACCCTGTGTTTTGGACTGTGGGAGGAAACTGGAGCACCCGGAGGAAACCCACACAGACACAGGGAGAACACACCACACTCCTCACAGACTGTCACCTGGAGGAAACCCATGCAGATACAGGGAGAACACACCACACTCCTCAAAGACAGTCACCCGGAGGAAACCAATGCAGATACAGGGAGAACACACCACACTCCTCAAAGACAGTCACCCGGAGGAAACCAACGCAGACACAGGGAGAACACACCACACTCCTCACAGACAGTCACCCGGAGGAAACCCACACAGACACAGGGAGAACACACCACACTCCTCACAGACAGTCACCCAGAGGAAATCCACGCAGACACAGGGAGAACACACCACACTCCTCACAGACTGTCACCTGGAGGAAACCCACGCAGATACAGGGAGAACACACCACACTCCTCAAAGACAGTCACCCGGAGGAAACCAACGCAGACACAGGGAGAACACACCACACTCCTCACAGACAGTCACCCGGAGGAAACCCACGCAGAAACAGGGAGAACACACCAACTCCTCACAGACAGTCACCCGGAGGAAACCCACGCAGACACAGGGAGAACACACCAACTCCTCACAGACAGTCACCCGGAGGAAACCCACGCAGACACAGGGGGAACACACCAACTCCTCACAGTCACCTGGTGCCGTGTGACTGCGACACCTACCTGCTGCTTTTATTTCTTTTAAAAATAAAACAATAGATCTATCAATAACAACAATAATAACAAACAATACAACAATAGGTCCCATCTGCCTTTGATCATCTGACCTTAGAATTTATTGCATTTTCATCAGATTTTACAATGCGTTGAGATGTAGGCAATAAATATTTTTATGTGACTGTCAGCTCAGCCCAAGAACAAAACGGCCCATATTCTTTCAAATAATTCTTTTTATTACTATGCTATCAGTTCAACTAACTTTACCTGGAAATACAAATATCTGCCCTGCCTCCGCTCATGGAAAAGAGTCCCAATATAAAAAAGGGCAGGTCACCCATACAAATCATGTTCAAATGAAATTCAGATTCAAATAAATTCCTGAAAAAACAGAGGTTTGGTCTGTTACATGTGGGCAACCAGATGGAGGAGAAGAGAGAAAAGAAAAGAGAGAAAAACACAAACACTCCAAACACACACAGGACATAGCAAAGTCAGACCAATGCCTGCAATAGCTCACACAGGTAAACAAAATATGAAAATAAGACTTTCTCTTTGTCTTGTGGACTCCTCCAGCTGTAGTCAGGCAGCATGAATGTGTTGTTTTGTTTGGGATGTGGCAATGGAAGGAGGGTGGGTATATATATATATTTATTCATTCATTCATTCATTCATTTATTATCTGTAAGTGCTTATCCAATTCAGGGTCGCGGTGGGTCTGGAGTACACCTGGAATGACTGGGCGCAAGGCAGGAATACACCCTGGAGGGGGCGCCATCCCTTCACAGTGTGACATATATACACACACACACATTCACTCACACACGCACACCTACGGACACTTTTGAGTCGTAAATCCACCTACCAACCTGTGTTTTTGGACTGTGGGAGGAAAACGAAGCAGACACAGGGAGAACACACCACACTCCTCACAGACAGTCACCCGGAGGAAACCCACGCGGACACAGGGAGAACACACCACACTCCTCACAAACAGTCACATTATTAACTGTGTGTGTGTGTGTGTGTGTGTATGTGTGTGTATTGACAGCATCATTAGAGTAACATTAAGTTCCCGCCATGCTGCATTTTCATCCTCATCCTCTACCACTCATTCTCCAGTCTTCACTTGCCAAGCTACTGTGCAGACAGCAATCAACAACAGCTCCAGCTGCATTTACAGAAATGTGTAACGTCCTAAATTCACACTGTTCACTTTATGGGGCACAGAATATATAATTATCACAGTTCCATTCCAGTTCAGTTGTGGAAGTTAGTTAAATGTTTAACTTCTTGTAATAACCCCAATAAGATTCCGTTGACTTTTCTTTTTGATCGAGTTCCATTTTTCCAGTTCCAGTAACAGTTCTCAACATATGCACATCCTTTCAGACCCATGGTGCATGGTTTTAGAGACAGGGACAGTTTTTCTACCATAGTGAGGTCTTGCGTGGTTGTTAAGAGTCCCATTCCCTCTGTCTCTGTTAGTTTTGAAATGCAGTGGGAAGTATTGTTAATTTATTATATCTAATCTATCGATCTATCTATTTGCATACATAGTAGTCATTTATCCACATGGACGTGAACTGTGAAATTTGCCTTTACTGGTTTAATCTGGGATCTGCTTTTAGCCTATGAAAACAGACAGACAGACAGACAGACACACACACACACATTATTGATTAGCGGCAGTGCTACCTGGGCTAGATTGTGATAGATGACTTGCTCAAGGGCATTTCAGCTGTAGATGTTGAGGGAGGAGAAACTGCTCTTTCTTCACTGACCCCATCCCCATCTCTCAACCTTAGGCTATGGACCCCTCAGCACGCCCTGATAACTGTATTCATTCCACATTTTATGTGAATGCATTCATTTATTAATTATTAATAAAATAATAGAAGATCAGAGGAGTCTATGTTCAAGAACTTTGCAGTTAATTAAATTATGAATTGAATAAAATTGTAAAAGAAGCTGGCTGTGTTCTGCCTGAAATGATCATTCAGACACAAGGGAAGAATGTTCCGAGGAAATGAGGGATGCTGTATGTTGTATGAATGTTAAAAAGATATTGTTTAAAGTGAATGAAGACAAGCTAAATGTCGTAGCACAGTACTCTTAGATGAATAGATTACAGGTCTCTGTTAGAGGAATGTTTGTTTGTTTGTTTTTTTACACTCAGTGACTGTTGCATGAAGAGCTGAGGCTATTGGCTTTTCACCTGTTTGTTCCTGTGTTTGTTTAGAGGTTTCGTTTTGGTTCATCATTAATTTTAAAGCATTTCTAAATCACTTTTTCAAAATTGACAACAGGGCAACTATGGTGGTGTAATAGAACTAATATATGACTTGCTTTCTTCTCCGTTAAAGGGCCAATACATCATTTTTTAAGCGTGTATCTGTCTTTTTGTGATTTCTTGGCACCTATTCGCAGCACTTAAAGGAACACTGCATAATATATTTACCGCAAAATTATAGCTTGCAAATATTTGTGATGTTTCTCTGACATGTAAATAAGGAGAACTGAGCCTATATCATTACTACTTTGGACTCAGAACTGCAGAAAATACATTTGGTAACTGTTGGAGGAGGGTTGGATAACACCAATCCCTCCCTCCTTCTCCCCATTGATTTCAGGACAGAGCTGTAAAAATAATTTACACTAGGGGGAGCTCTAGGAGCAAAAATGCCCATATCTTACTTAGTGTTCCTTTAAGTGAATTCCGTACATATCTGACCATATCATACCATAAAATACAATGTGTACAAAATATAGTTTACCATTTGTGGGTTTACATGTGAGTTTCTAAAGCCGTCGCTGTGGTGTTACCTTCGAGAACTGAACAATGGCAGCTCAATCACATCAAACTGATACTGGGCTCTAATCAGTCGGATATGACAGTCTTCAGTAATTCGCAACACAACTGTTGTTTAAATTACTGCACTTTGTTTACATTCACTGCAACTTATTGCAGTGTAACGTCATTGTCTTTTTGTTTGGTTGTACCAGCAGGAATGCTTTTTATTTTCACTGTACTACATACAGTGTACTAACGATAAATACATTTAAATCTTAATCTCAAAAGTACATATTCTGTAAGTTTAGTTAGGGAGCATAATTGTACCTCTATACCTTCTATAATGAATTTACATTACAATATTATGTTGATTTCATACGCTCAATTTAATCTCCAGGACGTATATTATTTTCTTATATATTACACAGTTCCATGATAGAAGATTATAAACATCCACGTCTCCCTCTGGAGAAAAGAATGTAATATATATTTAGGGCACAAAACAGGACTTTAGCACCACTGTTGTACATTTAAAGGTATATTTACACTGATTGTACCTTTGGTGATTAATAATATAATAATAACCAGACCTGAGAAATCAGACTTATGCGCCGAAATAGACCTGCGCCGAACCCTAACCCTAACCACAACCCCATCCTAACCCTAAACCTAACTTTAATTCTAATCCTAAATCTAAGCATAAGCTTAACTCTAAGCTCCAAAAGTTAGCAGCAAGACTGTCTCCTGTGTAAAGTTCACCTTCAACAGGTTACAGCACTGTTTCTGTAACTCTTTTTAGATACTTAACATTTATATTCATTCTTTAATTCATTCAGCCTTTGGTACACATTTATCATTTATAATTCTATTTGTTTCAAGTGTATGTGTGTGAAAGGCCAAATAGCTAGCATTAGCATGATGGCTAAAGTTTTCATGAAGTGAGCTTAACAAGGAGGCTACAGGGGAGTGAAAGCAGCAATATATACAATGCACTTTTAATGTCCATTTTTCTTGACCAGTTAAAATCTTAAATAGCCATTTAAGTGCACACACACACACACACACACAAAAAAAAAACACTTGCCGGACAATATCATGAGACTTTCACTATGTTTCATGTATCACCCACTGCAGTGTGTGCCAGATCAGACAGTGGAGAGAGAGACTGATGTGTGTGTGTGTGTGCGTGAGAGAGAGAGAGAGAGAGAGAGAGAGAGAGAGAGAGAGAGAGAGAGAGAGAGAGAGAGATGATATTGCTGCACAGTGTGTAATGAAGTTGCCCACAGCAGGCGTAACAGGATGCAGTGTTGAGCTATGTGGTAGCAGTTCTGTCCGGATGGACGGCTCCTGCCCGAGGGTCCTTCACAGGAGCTCTGACTCCTCCTCAGCTCCAGATGATGAAGAGTTTAGCAGGAGACCTATGAGCACTTGTAATACTGAAGTACTTAATACCAGACCACTGCTAATAACACTCCAGCCCCTCTCTACATGTCATATATCTGAATGTTGTGGCATCACTACAGCCAATTCTTTAAAGGGAATGATGTCCAAAATCATTTGACTGTTCAACACACTTGGAGGAGAACACCAGCCAGCTGCCCCTTCTGTTACATGAGACAACAGAGGCATACCTCCACCCTTCCAGTTGGCACCTCCAAATTAGGTGACATCATTGATTTGAAGTTATACCCTCCTCCATACGTGTCAACCTGATATCATGGCTGAAACGTGCCTATGCTACTGAAACACCCACCACACCATCTAAAACGTTCAGTTAACTACATTAAACTTCATATGTGTCCCTAGCCTCTAAGACGGCTTAGAAAACTGCATGCTGAACCAAAGCATTCAAGTAGAAGATTATTTTACTTTTTTTTCTGGTATTTCTGGTAAGTGGTATTTTTTTAAAAGTATTGCAATGAACTGATATACCATGTGTATATAAACACTAATAAATGCAGTATACTATATATATATAATGTAATCCGGCTACCATATGATAACTTGACTATGAACTAATAAAGAGATTTCATTATAAAGCTATAGATTTGGACGTAGCTATGACAAAACATACAAGCACATCTCAAACCACATGACTTACGGCTCAGAGTAGTGACATACGAAGAATTAGTTGAGCTAAAGCTAGATGTCGAATGAACTCAAGGATATGAAACTATTAGCTAGTACAAGGTGCAAAACTATTACTTGTTTTACTGATGAATTTAGAGACACACAAGGTAGCATCACAAAGTCAGCCTTTTACCTTTGAACCTTCATCAATAAATAATTAGCACCACGGCAACAACTACGTACAAATGAATACGTTATAGTGGGTATGGTCTTTTAGTTCACTGTTTCCATTTCTGACGTGATATCGGGTTGTACGTGTTATACGCTGAGGTGGTAATGCCCTAAGGAAGATTTCATGAGGACACAGATAATACTTTACTAAAATTATGTTGGAAGCTTTTGAAGCTGTTCATTATCTGGGAAATGTAATCAAAATGTAAGTGTATGTAGTTCCAGTGTGGATTTATTTGTCATTTGCCTACTGTGTACATGTGCATTGTTTTGTGATAATAACAATGTAAATATTATATAGAAATGAAAATCTGGTGTATTCTCTCCAGATATATTGTGATGATTATTGAAAAGGAACAATATGGAACAACATTAATTTTGATAACATTTTTGGCCATACCACCCAACTCTACTTATAAACACCCCTTATGACTGGAGACGGATGTATGTGTAATCTCTATAGTAACGCATGTGCTCTTAAACACTGGCTATACAACTGTTTAAGGTCACCACTCTCAATGCTATGTGTTGTGGGGTGTAAAGTCCATCAAAACTGAACTGCGTTCTCTGGAGTGATTGAGTACTACTGTATGCCTTTTGGGTACGTTAATGCACCATTTCTGATTCAAAGGTAATCATCCAATATTCATACCTGATCTCACTAATTTAATCATGGTTGAAATTGCTCAAATACTCACACAAATGTGAAGATCTCCTCATCTGTGGTTCACTAGCTGTGAGGATATCTACTGCCTGTAGATCTGTGATATAGTCAGTAGTTTCTTAATGCTAATTGGTGGACATTTACTTCTGCTTTTTACTTGTTAGTGACATTAGCGGCATGTAGCTTGTGAAGAATCAAACTTCAGATGCCAAACATGTCTTGGGCAATGGATCAGATTTGGGTTGCAAGCTGCATACATCATTCTGATGAAAGGTCAGGGCTGCAGTTGGTATTCATTTTCCAATATTGGTCTTGCATAAATTTCCCACCGTTTTCATGAAGATGTTTAGACTCCGGTGCAGCAACAATGACGCAGCGATCCCCAAACTCTATCTGATCCATGGTGATGGATCTCTATCGCTGTTTTCAGGGGGAAATAATGTATCTGAGAGCCACTGATTTGCACATAAATCAAGGCCATAACGTAATTAAGCTACAGGGTGAGGGGGGGAAAAAAACCTACAGCAGTATACCAACACCAACACTCCCCCCTACTATATTAACGTCTGGAGCTCAAACTCATTACTTTGAAAGGTGACGAATGTATTTATCATGCCGAACCTGCCGTGTGGGCAAAAATTAATAACGATTAGAGTGAGGAGAGGACAGGGGAAGGGGAAAAAAAAAACACACAGCCATTCTGAGGGGAAAAGTTCATAATGTGTGTTTCGTGCAGTTGCATCATCATCATCCTCCTCCATACAGCAAGCACTTTAAGCGGGCGCCTGGATCTGCCGGAGAAGCGGCACACACTCTACAGGTTTAGGAGAAAAGAAATCAACAAGAGGTTTAGAGCTCCCTGACGTGTGCCCAGAACTTGAACCCAGCACATGACAGAGCTATAGCTGTGCTTTAAACTTGGACATCTTTTTTCAAACAGTGTCCATTTCTCTTTGAGGTTTTATAAACAAGACAATCCAAGTTCAACATTCATCAGCTTTTAATTCTTTATGTTGTGAATCACCATTTCAAGCAGTGCACAAAAAGTGACTCTCAGTGAATCCAACAATCAAGGCAGGAAGGAGCCTCTTTTACACTGTGATAGGAAACATTATACAAGAGAGAACGTTACTGTTTGTTAAGGCCGTCCCTCTGGTCAGTCTGCTTGTGCTACCACAAACCTACTGTGTACCACAAACCCAGCTTTTTGTCACACACAGTACACTTTACTTATATCCACTTTATAAGCTTTCCTCACCCATACATGATGAAATTATGAAGTGTTTTATTTCTTTCAGAGTGAGTGTCTAAGCTCATTCAACAGAATTAGGATCAATAAGTGAATATTACATCCTACCGTCCGTCCAGTTTCTTTAGGAGGGCTGTACACTCACAGTAACCCTGATCAGGAGGAACCAGTTGGTTCATTTGAATGAATGAATGAATGAATGAATGAATAAACGAACAAGTGGATGAATGAATTAGTGTAAAGAGTGTAAGTACTTATTATTGATCTGTTAAACCAGAATAACAATAATTTGCGACTAGCTATGCTAAACTCTTCACAGGCGTGAGTGTGTAAGTGACTGGGTAAGTGTGTGTAATTGTCAATAGATGTGTGTGTGAGTGACTGAGTGAGTGTGTGATGACCTGAGATAGGCTGATGCCCTGTCCAGGGTATATTTCTGCCTAGCTCACAGTTAGCTGTTCACCCACTGTGACTCTGAACAGAATGAAGCAGTGATAGAAAATTAATGAATGAATGAGTGAATGAATTAATGAATGTAAACCTTTTTTCTTATTTATGTACTTGGGGGGCACAGTGGCACGTCAGGTAACGTCGCAGTCACGCAGCTCCAGGGTCCTGTCTGTGAGGAGTTTGGTGTGTTCTCCCTGTGTCTGCGTTGGTTTCCTCCGGGTGACTGTCTGTGAGGATTGTGGTGTGTTCTCCCTGTGTCTGCATGGGTTTCCTCTGGGTGCTCCGATTTCCTCCCACGGTCAAAAAACACATGTTGGTAGGTGGATTGGCGACTCATAAGTGTCCGTAGGTGTGTGTGTCTGTGTTGCCCTGTGAAGGATTGGCGCCCCCTCCAGGGTGTATTCCCACCTTGTGCCCAATGATTCCAGGTAGGCTCTGGACCCACCGTGACCCTGAATTGGATAAGCGCTTACAGAAAATGAATGAATGAATGAACGAATGAATGTGTGTGCCTGTGTAGCACGGCAGTTTGTGAGAGTTTGACACCTTTGGATCACTTTCTTTACATCGAATAAAAACAGCTGCATTTTCAATAAGCGCATGTTTAAAGAGAAAGAGCCAAGTAAAGAGCATAAACACACACACACTGTTCCTGCACTGGCTGTAAAGGGTTAAGAAAAAGGCCTTCGTTTGAATCCAGTGGAACATCAGATAGCACGTCAACACCGTCTGGAAAAAAAAGCTTTTTTGGCCCAAACTGTAATGTCAAACATCAATGGGATTGTTTCCGCCGCTTCTTGTGTGTTGTTTATCCCCTGAGTTTTTTTTTTTTTCATGGTGGTCTGTAATAACATATTGGGGAACATGGTGTCATGGTGTCAGAACACAGACGTCGTGCAGCTTTCAGATGCATGCGCATGTAGAGTCAGGCATGTGGAAATCCAACATAAATAGAAAAGAGCATGCTGCTTACACACAAATACGAGCGCACACACACACACACACACACACACACACACACACACACACACACATTTCAATCAAACTATATTTCTTCAACACTCAATTTATTACCCTGTTATAACTATGCAATTCTCCAATTCATTTGCAGCTACTTGGCTTGGATGTTGCTGTGAATGCTTTGAAGGGAAATGAGATGCTCTAGAGCAGCCACATATTCAAACACTTACTGAAACGTTCCAAAAAAAATCACCACACTAACTGAGGAGCTTAAACCCATTCAGCCCTCGTCACTTTCTCCGGGGTGAAGGGTCACCACCAAGTATTTTTAATAAGAGCCGTAAAGCAGAACCTGACCTCAGAAATGCCTATGTCCTGATTTTGAGTATGAGTCGCTATGATGTTTACACATCTGGTAAGCGCCATCATAAGCCAATTACAGCCCACCACCCTCGCCCCACTCCAGCACTCCCAGTGAAAGCCAGCCCAGCACTAAAGCCATTTCTATGTATTTAAAAACATAGGCTGGAAACTGCACTGATGCTGAGGGAATGTTGTCCTCGTTATTGATCCGTGCCTAAATCCGTATTACAACTCACACTCGCTGTACACTGAGCTAAAGATAGCAGCACTGCTACAGGTGGCCAAATGACTTTGTTCTTATGTCTTGACAGTGGGCACGTGATGTAGGGTCATGCTGTTTCCAGACGAGGAGGCTTCAGTCGGGTGCGGAAGGCTGGTGCTGAAGCGTGAAAGCTGGAGCGAGGCTAAATAAAAGATGCTGTTCATTAATTGATAGCTGGTGTAGATACAGGTCCCCAGCTGTAGCCTGGAAGAGGTGGAGGTATCTGTTATATTTGCAGAGTCTTAACTCGTCTAATGAGTGATGCCCACTATTTTAAGGTCATATTATCTCCATAGAAAAGCACTGACCAATTACTAGCCTCACATGAGCCTCCAAACCCATTTTAACCGATGCCCAGTGACAAGCATGGGCTAGAAGTGATGGCGCACCATTCAGTCCCTTTGGGTGGTTCTGTGGCATTTGTGATTCAGAACTAATTATCCAGCCTGATCCGGCTAATGAGGCTGAACACTATAAGATACTCACAGCTCTATTATCTAGTCTAAATCCATCCTTGAAAAGCAAGCATGCCAAATGTACAGCTTAAATTGGTCCAATATAATAAAAGTGTGCCCAGCAGTGTATATCCTAAACTTCTATATCAAACCTACATCCTTATCATATCCAAACTTTCTATATTTAACATGCAAACTTCCTATAAGCAACCTTCTCATATCCAAACTTACTATTACTGCTCGTATACAAATGTGCTGTATCCTACTTTCCTACATACAAGGAATCCAAATGTTCTAAATACAAAACTTCCTATATCCAAACCTCTCTTATCCAAACATTCCATATCCAAACTTTCTATATCCTAAATTCCTACGTCCAAGCTTTTCAATATCCAAGCTTCCAATATCCAGAATTCCTCTGCCCAAAAGTCCTATATGCAAACTCTCTACATTCTTAAAAATAAAAGTGCTATAAAAGGTTCTTTGAGCAAAGCCATAGAAGAACAAACTTAGAGAATATGTTTAAACCTGTGATATTTTTAAGTATTATGCAATTTAATAATTTTCTTTTTCTTGTCTGGAAAGTGCTTAATATGAGCATTCTTTACTTACCCTGCAAATGACTTTACTTTCAATGGTTGTAGCAATTTAAATACTTTCTCCTTTTTTATACTGTGAAAAAAACCATTGTATATCCAAACCTTGACAATTTGTATGTTCAAAACTCATATATCCAAAGTTTCTATATCAAAATCTTGTATTTCCAAAACTCCTATATAAAATGGTACATAGCCAAACTATATCCACACCTTCTAATTCTAAAGCCTTTATATTTAAACATTGTATATGCAAAGTGCCTATATCCAAACCTCTTATAATCAAATCTTTTTTTTTTTTACAAACCCTTGTATAGCTAAATTTCCAGTATCAACACCTCACATATCCATCTTCTTATATCCAAACCTCCTATATCGACCCTTCACTAAAGGAAAAAGAGGAACAGACTATAAAGACCTTGATTTCAAAGTAAACACTGGGTAAGTGGGTGTCTACAAACCTTCCGCCATATAGTGGAACTACTTCTAAGAGTTAAAGAGAGACTAATTGCTT
The DNA here is from genome assembly GCF_029633855.1 of Hoplias malabaricus. Taxonomy (NCBI): domain Eukaryota; kingdom Metazoa; phylum Chordata; class Actinopteri; order Characiformes; family Erythrinidae; genus Hoplias; species Hoplias malabaricus. Next base: position 25,683,682 of record NC_089804.1, on the reverse strand, counting down.
CAGGCTTGTCTGACAAGTGAATCTTTCAGAGATAAAGCCATGCATGGAGTCAGAGATATGATGATATTTGCTCAATAAGAGCATGATTCTCTAACCGTCTGAATGGTAAAGCCTGATTTCATTTTGTTGAAGGTCAATCTTCACAGTTCTGACTGAACATTGCTGGGAAAATGGTGCCTTTTAAATAAGTTATTTATTGACATATTTAGTTAATGCACAAGTAGAACGACTCTGGATATAGTGCCTGTCTAAAGGGCAGGATTATAATTCCAAGGGGTCAAAACCATGGCCAGTGCATTAGGTCTGTTTTCTCTTGATGACTGCACTGCTTCTGTATAAACAGAGGTGGTCACAATATGGAAGATAAGACGTAATAAACATGATAATACATTCATGAATGATAGGATTAGTGCTCGACTAACTGCTGCCATAGCAACATATTTCATATTTTGGTAGACTTGTATATAATGTTTCTTGTGACATTATACATTTTTCTTTGTTTAATGTTGGCTAACCACGTTTTCTTGCCATAGAAAAATTATTTGATACAATCATCTTCGGTGACCCATTAATCCTGATCAAGGCCATGGTAGGGTCTGGAGCCTCCTCAGAACCATTGGATAGCATATAGCATGATGTAGAAAAAATAAATAAATAAATACAACAATGGATGAGACTTGGACATGTCTCAGAAAACTGTAGAAATTAAAACATACTCTGGTTTGTTAATCACTCTTTTGCTTGCTACATAATTCCAAGTTTGCTCCTTCATATTTTTAATGTCTTCCATAGTCATTTACAATGTAGAAAATAAACAAAACAAAGAAAAACCATTGAATGAGAAGATGTCCAAAATTTTAACTGGTACTGTACATTCACAAAATGTGGAAAATGAACCAAAACAAAGCTGAGTGGGCGTGTCCAAACATTTGACTGTATATTAACACATGTTAAATACAGCAAAGAGGATTTCTCAGTAGAGTGAAAACTGTTATTGTCGGAATTAAATTGTAATTCATGATTGATTGATGCACAGGGATGATAATGGGTATGTAATATCTGTTTAATAACAGTGAAAAACCTCTTATAATATATTTGTTACATATAATATCAAATACAATAATGTTAGAGATTTAAGCTGAAAGCAGATTTGACTGATGCACAGAAAGGATAGTAAAGATATAAGAACTGTGATATGACAGTCAAAACTGGTATAACATAGTTGTTATATATTTATTATATTCAATACATATCCATTACTAAAATATTAATTTGATGGTATATGTGAATGACCTGTGATCCCTGGGCTTTCATCCCATAGTTTTCTTGTGGTTATTCCTCACTGGATGGTTGTGAACTGCAGGGCCAATGGGGAAGAGGCCTATGAGTCATTTACTATATCCATTTACACTCCTACTGTGCACCAATCTTTGCATTATTTCCAGTCTTTGCTCCAGAAAAGACTCAACATGGTCTCACACCGAATACAGCCCATAATAGTCAGTGACACTGTCTGAAAGCTGGTGAAATTGCTTATTGTTTCAGATCTCTGAATATATGGATGCATTCTGTATGTTTTCTATATGTATTAGCTTAATAGAAGACCATTGGCAGCGGAATGGGCTGCTCTGGTGTAGCTACACATGAGTCTACAGGCACCTTGCCCAAGGTCAAGTGTTGATTTAAGGGTTGAAAGCCCCCAGCACTGGGTTGGGGAACAGTGGAACTGCCCTCTGGGGAGTGATGAAGCTCTGTTTAATCCAATCAGGATGATAGTATTGGGACAGAAGTACATATATAATAGTATTCACCCAAAATCATTCCTGTATATAGCTAAAAGCTATCAAATCCTCACAACAATGTTCCAATGACAGCAGAATCATCTGAAATCAGGGGTATGTAATGTTGGCTGACCAAGTGTTTAGAAACTAAAGTTGGCTTCTCCTAAACTTTACATACCATAAAAATAGCTGTGTGCCCTGGCTTCCTTCCAGAAAACAAGCGAATGTGAAAGTGGTCCCGAGGGAAGCTGGATTCTTTGCTACCTGCCCAGTTCTGTTCAGGCAGAGTGACCCCAGCTGAGGCTTTGTAAAGATGCCAGACAACTAATGCGACCGAGGATGTGGAACACTCACTGAAACTGATCCATCATCTGGAGCAGTGGTCTGCAAGTACATGTCCAAAAGTTTTACACAAGCAGAGATGTCCTCTACTTTAAGGTGTACCCACTGCTGACACAGGCGCTCAACTGTATACACACAGAATCCCATAGGACAGTGCTGCTAATAGAATCTGAGGCTGTGGAGCAGCTGCATGAGCCTGAGGTCACTTTGTCCAATGCCAAGCATCAGCCTGGAGGGTATATAGACCCTGGTATTGGGTTGTGAACAGTGGAACGGTGTTCTGTGGAGCGTGGAGCTCCATACTCGGAGATGAGATTGAATGCAGATGTTTCATTAAATATCCGTAACTGACCCGGTTAATGTTTCAGTTTGGACATATTTCTCAATTTCAGATATAGACTGTTAGTAATGTAGGCTAATAGCTAATAAAAAAATATTATTTTTAACAATGCCTTAAGATAAATACCCAGGTAGACGTTTAAAATATTATCTTTGAGTAAACATACAAAACCCCAATTTGCATAAAAGTTCAGACATTTGTAAAACAACCTTTTATTACATTTTTAATTATTTGGGAACAAAGGATACAAATTGCTGCACTTCAGCAAGTGAACGTTGTTCTTATTCTTGCTTGATACAAGACCTCAGCTCAACTGTTCATGTTTATTATCTGCCTCTTCTCTTCATGGTACCACACAGTAGACAGATGGGGCAGGCAGGGCAGTCAAGAACATACCCTCTTTATGAATCCATGTTTTTGTAATTTGTAATATGATTCCTGGCACTGGCATTATGAAATAACCATGGTCTTCCCAGAAGAAAACATCACCTTGATTGTGTGGCAGCATGTTTGGCATGACTTTCAAGACCCAGCCTTTAGTGGATATTTCTTTTATAAATTTATATGTGTATATTGTTGAGTGATTGATATTTACTAGAACTTGACTATATTATTGCATTTTCCTCTTATTTAAACCGTCACAATATTTTTCAAAGTGTGCTCCAGGCATTTAATTAAAAATATTGGGAACTATGATTTGTGCATTAAATAAATCCTAAATGTTCAAGAGAATTCACAATCACAGATGTCATATAAGTGTGTGATTTGTGATTATATAATGATAAAAAGCTTTTAGCTTGCTGTAAAAAAATTCATTCAAATTGTGTGCTTACTGCTGGCTGCTCTTTAGAAAATACCACTTATTTTACCTTTTATTCAAGAAAGACATTGAAATCACTTTCCATAGAACATTGAAGTAAAGGCACTTCCAATTTACCTGTCAGTGGTTTTGTAGACAGCACAAAAAGCAAAGACAAATTTTTTTATTGTACATAAACCCATAAACCACACAGAAAGCCTGTACTTACACGTTGTCTGACCGTCCACAAAGAGCTGAAAATCACTGGTGTGGTCCTCCCTCTTCTATCAGAGTAGAAAATCTCAGACAGCCAGGAGTTCAAACAGGCAAACAGCAATTACAGCATTAATTACACTAATGACCACCTCACTAACCAGAGGAAAACAAATACACACGTCCAGTGAAATTATTCCCTAATGTGCCTAAGCTACAAATACATCCAGAAGATGAAATGCAGTTTGGTGCTCTTTTTTGCTAAAGGCACTGGCTCTTTAATGTCAACAGAAATGGACTTTTAATGTCTACATAAAGAAAACAGGCAAAGGCTACAAGTATGAATGTTTCTGTTTAGATTATAAGAGATCTTTCACAGAAATATGACTTTTAACCTATTATGGATATCATTAAACCATCATTAAATCTACTTTTTTGTCCAAATTTACTTCAAATTCTCACATATGTCTGGACAGTACTTGTATGCTGCCATCTCAATGATGGCCTAGAAAGATAATTATTGTTGTAGAACTAGTTCCTGTCTTCTTAAACCAAACTGTGAGTGGTTGATATCATTGTAAGGCCTCCAGTTCGGCTCCTGAAGTCCAGCAGGAGAGCTCACTGGATAATGTTCCATTGCATATTGTAAGACGTTAAATGAGTCTTAACGAATGCAGTTTATTAATAAACTGTAAAATCGATATCAAATTATGATTCATTTTGTTTATTTAAATATATGCACCCACGCATATAGTTCTGCAGCTGAACTGGGCCTGGACTGTTGCCAAGCAACACATTAACATTTCCTGCACACTAGTTTGCTACTTTGTGTAGGTCTATGTTACCACAAGCCAGTTTTATTTTTTGTATTATGCACATTTATCTGTACAAGGCTGCATTCAGGCATCTGTTGCAAACCATCCTGGCACAAACCGCCTGCGCATGTGTGCAGATTTTACATGCAGAAAGCAGATATTTAAGGGTGGTGTTCATAGGCTTAACTTCACAAGCTGAAAAATGTTCCACTCGACCCATGGCAGAATAACTGATAACACCAGAATCCAGAGTTCTGTCATGGGTGGAAGGATATTTTGAGTGGAATCTGCTTTGCTGTCTGATCACAGCCAGAAAATTAAAACCTGCCCAAAGCCCAAATTAGCTGCTGCTGCTCGAGAGCTCTCTTTTACAACTCCCTCGTGTGTGCTATTGCTAATGGTAAATAGAACACACCTGTAATGTGGATTGATACATGTGAGAATTAAGAGTCCCAATGCTGTTATACTCTATAACAGCACTCAGGGAATGTATCTTTCCTAATCAGATTACTCAGGCGGAACTAATTGTTTGTATGCTTATTTTTCATATTACGAATATGAATAATGTGTATACACATGTAACTCTCTCCTTTAAATAAAAGCTCAGTATCTAAATGATGTAGAGCCTTTTAGATAGGAGGATGCAGGTGAGAAACAGAGAGAAAGAGAGAATGAGAGCTCCATTTTGTCCATCACCAATTCTCTAAAGAAGGCCGTCAATACTTTGCACAATTGGATCTGTTAGAATGCCATTACTTCACCTTAAATTGCGAGAGAAGATACAGACGCCTGAAGTGATTTGAAAGTCAGTGGGGGGGGGGGGCTTTCAATCAGTTTGAGGACAAAGGATTAAATTGAATAGCCTTTCCAGCATGGATGTTTTGAACCTGCGTGGCTCTTATCTACATCACAGTAGAAAAATACATCTAACATTTTATACCAACTTCAACCTGTTGGCGTACGGGCTTCCAGTCTGACTGCTTCATGTGTTCACATTCACATTGTGAGTGTTATCTCTACAAAGTTCTACTGTAAAATGCAATGTCCAAAATTTCTTCACTAAACAGTGAAGCCTGGAAACAACATCAAAGCATTAACCCACAAAAAATAATATGTATAATCTTTGGCCTTTTCCCCAAATGTAATCAGTCATCCAGGAATATTTGATGTCAGTTTTGTGGCGTATGTAGTAGCTGAAATAACTGAATTGTCTGTTAGAATTCTCCTCCAAGCAGGTTGATTGCTTAACCTGATATCACATCTAAAATTTACTGAAATAAGTGAATATTGTCACATATACACTGAGGACACTTTGCTTCATCATATTTCATAGTTATTGCACATACACTTAGGGAGCCCACATCCACCGGGGGCGCTGTTTCACTACATACACTCAAAGCTTCTGTTATTTACTCAGAGAAGAGAACAGCAGACTTCCCTGTTAGCGTTAGCATTACACAAATTCCTAGAATTACAATTAGGTTTATTTACCAATAGTGTTTTTTCAATTTAATTTAATTTTTTAAGTATGTTTTCACTTAGATACCAGTCTAAGTGGTATCTCCAGGTAGCCTGTTGTGAATTTGACTTTGTTTGTATTAGACAGAGAAAATAAAATAACCTGACATTGCCCTATTCCAAGGATTTGTACAATGTTTACTGAATGTAGTCTGCATCCTGTGGCTCTACATGTGAATTTCTGACAGCTATCCAGTGTGAAAAATCAGCTTTAAAGCAACCCCTAATCATAAATCCCTAGCTTTAACCCCAAGCGTAATCAAAACCCTAATGCTGCCTCTAACCTTAACCCTAAACTCAAGCCTAACCCTAATCCTAACACTAACATTCAAAAGGTTAGAATCAGCAAGATCGTCTACTGTGTAACAGTACTGTGAACAGTTTACAGCACTGTTTCTGTAACTATTCTTCAGGAAGAGTCTGGGTCAGGAAACTAAAATGACTATAATTTATAATTAATTATTACTTAGAAATCTTCTGAATAACTTCTGAAGAGCTGAAAAGTTTTGGCAGATTCCACGTGTCTTGGAGGAACTCGGGCTAATCTTCAGTTACAGCTTGGAAAAGTGTGGCTGAGACATATATGGAACTGTTCATGCCTGCAGTGCAGGAAATGAGTATGAGTAGTTGAGTATATTTGTGATAAGAGAAAATATGTTGTGTCCAGTGCTGTCCTCTACAGTCAGCCCCTTATTCAGTGTCACTGGACGCATTGTGTAATTTCTCTGCGTCTGACCTGGCCCGGCGACCGCTACTCGTCCGATTTGATATACACTTCTCTCTGAGTGGCTGGAGAAGGTGGAAATAGGGAACAGGGTTTGGAGGGTGAGGGAATGGCTGATGAAGTTAATCACTGCCTCAGGAGTTTTCTGTTTTCTCTCGGCCACTGACAAACAACAACAAAAAACAACAAATAACAACAGTGTAATTTCACCACAGGTCAGCTAGAGGAGAGTTCTGTGTTTCATTTAGAGATTGGTAGTTTGGTGGCTTTAAGTACAGGCAATACATAGGGAGAGAGAGAGAGAGAGAGAGAGGGAGGGAGGTAGAGAGAGTGCAAGAGCACTTTGTGAGGAAGGATCCTTATGTTTATTTGGAGATGTCATTTAGTGGTGTGCCCTGTGAAAGACCAGCGCCCCCTTCAGGGTGTATTCCTGCCTTGCACCCAATGATTCCAGGTAGGCTCTGGACCCACCGCGACCCTGAACTGGAAAAGCAGATAATGAATGAATGAATGAATGAATGAATATAGTGATGTCTCAGGAGGATGGGTTACTGGTTTGGGGGCTTTCAGTGGGGATTTGGTGGTGTGTGGTGATATGAGTGAGAGAGGGAGAGTGGGTGAGAATGGAAGTAAGGCAAAATGAAGAAAATGAAAGAGAAATAGTGATATGAACAGCAAGAAGAGAGAGAGAGAGAGAGAGAGAGAGAGAGATGCCATCTGTTCCTGTTTTCTGACCCACTGACCTCATCAGCAACAGCTTTCCCAAATTAGGACTTTTATCACCGTGTGCTGAGTTCTAGTGATTAGTGCTCGCTTCCTGTGAGCGAGAGACCTGCGCCAGTCACTTAGCTGCCTCTCTCTCTCTCTCTCTCTCTCTCTCTCTCTCTCTCTCTCTCTCTCTCTCTCTCTCTCTCTCACACACACACACACACACACACACACACTTGATCATTGATCATCTAGTGTTTCCTTAAAGGCACATAAATACTTTACGATAGCTGTGCTGGTAATGACTGTGCATATAATATCTCTTTTCAGAGTGGCCAATTATTTGTGCTCAATTTCATACTGACTTTTTTTTTCCGTAACCATAGTTACCTCCCATTGAGTAATGCTGGTACTGCAACCACAATTCAATACTGGTTGTCTACGTAAACATATGTGGTCCTTCCACCTAGCCCAACAGCTCAACACACTTGGAGGAGAATGCTAAACATGCAGCTCTGTCTTGCAAGCTAACAGTCACCCACACTGCCTATGATTGAGATTATGATGAGGGGAATATCCCCAGAGATAGTGAGGCCAGCTGAATGACTGAGGTACCATCTGGGACTCAACCAAGCATTCTCCTGATACAGGTTCACCCCAAATATCAGTGCACTTCTGAAGCCATCGTTTTTCAGAATGAATTAAGGCTTTATACCTTCCTTGCCAACACGTGACACTGGGCATGGTGACCTTAGGCTAATTTGTACCTGCTCTAGAATGTCTTAGTTTATATATAGCTGCTCAACATCGCTTCCCATTTCTGAGGTCCTGAGGAAAGCCCTTGTTCTGCCATTTCCAGCAGCGCATGATGAATACAAAGCGGGAATATAAGTCTGGGGGATGAGGGCTAAGGTCTACAGGAGTGGGGAGGGGGAAAAGTGGGTCAGGTTAATGTCTCTTAGCATTTCCTCCACAGTCTGCAATGGTCTCATCTGTCACAGACCACCCCAGCCCTTCATCAAGTGTCACCAGCCCAGGGGAGGAAAAAGGGATGAGCCACTCTTCTTCCCCATGGTTTAGACAGAGAGAGTTGAGGGTGAGGGGCCGTCTGGGACGTTTATCTACTAAAGGTGTTTAACATGACATGGCCTTCAGCCAAGGGGACACCGGAACATAAATAACAGTCCTGGACAAGCTTGGAATATAGTGTGGCTCAAATAAGACATGCACAGTTTACCCTGATCCTAGATGTAGTCCACCTTTAGCTGTCATTCACCCTGCTCTTCAAAATCAGGACCGCCCAGAGGACCATCACTTATCTGCTATGATTTGTGTGTTGGATTATTGTCAGTGCTTCAGGGTTAAAACTCGAGCAGCACTGCTGTGTCTGATCCACATCTATCAGCACAACACACGCTAATAAACCACCACCACGTCAATGACAATGAACTTCTAAGTGAGATCCACCAGCCAATAATACCTTCGCTAAGGTGATTCTGAATGCAATCAAATCCTCACAGCAATGTTCCTTGAGTCCCAAGCCTTCCCATAAGAGTAGAATCCATAACGTAGTGAAGGACAGCCTGGGCATGGTGCAAACATTTGTCCATTTGACATTTTGCTAAACTATGTCTCTAAAGCTGGGTGCTTGCCTCTTATTGTGGGGTCACCTTGGAGTGTGTGGAGAGTGGACTGGGTCTAGATGGTCTAGCCATCAATAAATTAAAGGAGGGGAAAGGCCCAGAGGAGATGTCAATGTGGTGGTGGAAAACATTTCATCACGCCGAGCATAAGGGGGCTCGAGGCAAGGAGTGGGAACATACCACCCCCCGGTATCAGGGTTTGGATTATGATTCAATTGACATCGATTCTACCATGAAGGAGTTCGGACGCATAGAGTGGCAATTAATCAGTCGGTCAGAGCGACATCTGTTGCCGCCGTGGAGTAAACAACATGCTCTAATTCGGCAGGAGGTGGAGACATCTTGATTGGAGGTTCAGCTGATGACAGTCCATGAATTGTCTAGGACGTACAAAAGTATATCTCTTGGAAGAAGACACTAAGGAAGTAGGATATTGCCCTGAGTGAGTTGTGGTCCTGCCTTGCGCCCACAAGACACCACCATGACCCTAATCAGGGTGAAGTGCTTACAGAAGGTGGTTGAATGAACATAGTATTGCATATAGATGCTAGGAGGTTTAGCACAAAGAGAGGTACAATAAAAATCAAGCATATTTCAGCTAAGCTAATGAACTAGTAGAGTTAATTGGTGCAATGTTGGGTGCTGAGGATGTCTCCTATAGGACATACATAAACACTTAGGACTTATAATATTATTGCGAGTTTAACTGATGTCCGTTTGAACTTTATGGAAAGAAATTATTGGATTTGCTCCGGGGTACCAACCTAGCCGCCAACTCATTAATGTTTTAAAACAGCAAAGATGGATTTGCTGCAGCTGTAGATGCACGTACCCTCCGAACCAGGCATAGATTTTGAGGCCATGTATGTACTCATCCCTCAGAAGGACATCTGCACTGGTCAAGCAAACACAGTATGTTTCTTCCACACACACAGAACCAAGGCGGATTATCTGCAGGGTTTAAAAAAAAAAAAAAAAAAAAAAAAAAAAAAACAGTGCTATTGATTTTCAATCTCAAACTCCTCTCTATCTCTTGCAGTGAATCTCCTGGACACTTCCTCAATATCAGGAGACTGGGGCTGGCTGACATACCCATCACATGGGGTAAGGAGTTCGGATTATTTTTGGCTGTTTTGCAGCCACGTTTCTGCACTTCTTATTGGTGCCATTATTGTCCAGTGACGGATCTGGCAACTCATTGAGGATTTTAATGCTAAGTCCATTCTATAGATGAGTTTGGTAAACTTTCCTTTGAGTCTATGTGCTTTATAACACTGTATAGTTCTTATAACTACAATCCCATATGTGTGTGATTTGATGATATCAGGCTGCAGAGCAGGTTATCACAACATTGTAAATGATATTTTGGGATTATAACGAGTGTGTAATGTCTCAGCGTGAACTGTGTATTAAAGTGTAGGATCATGACAAATTAGCGTTAGATATGACACACGTCGTAAGTCTTATTGATGCACTTTTAAAGCCTAATGAATACAGCTTTCAGTACAGGAAGTGTTATCTTTAATATGAGCAGATTAATATTCAGTTTTCTTCAAGCGCTAATGAATGGATATTTGGTATATATATATATATATATATATATATATATATATATATATATATATATATATATAAGCTAATAAAAATAGTAATAAAGATACGAACCTTGACACGTTTTGTTTTGCTGTAATGACACCATAAGGCAAATCGATGGGATTTTAGTTGCCCATCAAGATGCACACTGATTACATCTACCTGCCAAGTGTGGTGTCTGTACGACCTATGGTCTCTTTTACAGGAGAAATAATTATAAAATTAATAATAATAATAATAATAATAATAATAATAAGAAGAAGAAGAAGAAGAAGAAGAAGAAGGATAAGAAGAAAAAAAATCTACACAAAAGCAATAGTAATTGTATTATACAATTATACAAATATAATGATAAATATATAAATAATAATAATTATACAAATCATAATGATAACAATAATAGTATTTTCAACGATTTCTAACTTTTTCAGGATGTGAGAATTATTTGTGCCTCTGCTCTTTTCCTCTATAAACACAACCTCTATCTCTCTTTCTCTCTCTCTTTCTCTCTCTCTCTCTCTCTCTCTCTCTCTCTCTCTCTCTCTCACACACACACACACACACACACACACACACACACACACACACACGTCCTTCCTGTCTTTGTTTGACACAGGTTCAACTGCCAGCAGAGAGTGTGAGAGAGAGAGAGAGAGAGAGAGAGAGAGAGAGAGAGAGAGAGAGAGAGAGGGACAGAGAGAGACAGAGAGAGAGAAAGAGAAAGGGACTGTGAAGGAGAAAGAAAGGAATGAGTGGCAGACAGAGAAGTGAAGAGAGAAAGTGAGACACTTGAGGCAAATAGCCAGGTACGAGAGAGAGAGAGAGAGAGAGAGAGAGAGAGAGAGAGAGAGAGAGAGAGAGTTAAAAAATGAAGGATAGAAAAAGAGTAAAAAAGGATGATGAAATGCTGTGAATGTACACTGTGAGCAGGGAGCCAAAAAGAAGAAAAGATTAAAAATAAAGAGTTGGGGCGAGTGACATAAAGCTAGAGGAAGGTGAGGGGCAAGGAGCTACTGTGTGTTTTCCAGCTGCGAGGCATTTGCATATTCTAATGGAGAAAATGATGCATGGGGAACTGAATTAGCGCCGCACAGAGCGATCTAAGCGCTGAACTATCACAATTAGCATGGCACGGCTGTCAGAGCTCAGAATGAGGCGACGATTACCCATCATCCAACATACCCCCAGCAGCCACACAACAAGCCCCATACTGTCTGTTTGCATGTTCAACAACAGTGGGGTGGGAATAAATACACTCCTCACACCCAGGGAAGGAGTGTATTAGTCATGCCGCTGGACAGATACAATCAAAAGTTCAGCTGACACTGATGAGCTAACAACATATCTCCTGTGTTTATTCAACTAAATTCAGTTCAGTTCAGTTCAGTTCAATTTGATTCATTTTTTCATTCATTCATTCATTCAGTGTTTGTAATGGCAAATCCAATTCAGGGTCATGGTTGGTTCTGAATTGGTCCTCCTTGAATCATTGGGCGCAATGCACTAACACACCCTGGATGAGGCGCTAGTCCATCGCATGGAACCACACACTCACAGATTCACTCACAGTGATGGATATTTTTGCACAGCCTGGTGTATGTTTATGGACTGTGTTAAAAAAGCCAATGCAGCACCATGAGGAAACCTATGCAGAAGGTAGGGAACAATAATGCAATTCAGCTGAACTCAATTCAGTTCAAATCACCTCAGATCATGCATTCATTCATTATCTGTAACCCTTATCCAGTTCAGGGTCACGGTGGGTCCAGAGCCTACCTGGAATCATTGGGCGCAAGGCAGGAATACACCCTGGAGGGGGCGCCAGTCCTTCACAGGGCAACACAGACACACATTCACTCACACACTCACACCTACGGACACTTTCGAGTCGCCAATCCACCTACTAACGTGTGTTTTTGGACTGTGGGAGGAAACTGGAGCACTCGGAGGAAACCCACACAGACACAGGTAGAACACACTAAGCTCCTCACAGACAGTCACCCAGAGTGGGAATCAAACCCACAACCTCCAGGCCCCTGGAGCTGTGTGACTGCGACATCTACCTGCTGCGCTACCGTGCCGCCCCACCTCAGATCAATTCAACTGAATTTTAATATTGGAATACACCATTTTCTACACACTTTATAATATCTACTATCTACTATCTGAAATCATAGCATGCTTTTTACATGATGAATGGTCCGAAATCAGATAATGATCTGAATGATTGGTGTACATCTGAACACTCATTTCTCATGACTCATGTCATTTGTTATAGATTTATTTGGTGGTGATCACTGTGATGGTAGTGGCTCCTATATCATTGTAAATTTCAAATTGTTAAACTTCATAAACCTGTTGAATGCTGTAAAATGAAGTGACTTAATGAGGGCAGGGACTTCAGGTTGTAGACCCGTGGGACTCAAAGCGGCAAATGCAGGGAGCACATTGTTTTTTTTGAAAGGAACAGCAGGCTAAGTGTTGAAATGGGCCGATAATGAGCTTCACATGGCCGAGCAATTAGTGTTTAAGTGCGTTTCTCAGTGATTAATGATTGCCATTTATGGCAGCTTTTAAATCCCTCCAATATCCATTTGCATTTACTAAATTCTTTAAGCAGAAACAGCAGAGATGGCAGAAAAGTGTTGACTGGCCTTCACTCCTCTGTTCAGCATTGTTATAATTCTGAGAATAAATGGGAGTGGGATTTTGCTGTTATTACATGGACTTATGCCAACTAGATCTCCAAAACTTACTATATACATGACCAAAATGAACTCTCCAGATACTGCATAACAATCATTTGTTATGATTGATTACAATGCGTAATTATTTTACACTAAGAGAGCTCCCAACCACTCATGGTGCTGGTTTCTTAAATTTGCACAAGGGCTCAGTTATGTGCCTGAAGAAATGCTACAGAAACAGTGCTGTAATCCGTTTGTGATACAGTTACTCAAGAAAACAAAGGCTGTTTCTAATCTTTGGGAGGTTAGAGTTCGATTTACAGTTGAATGTATTTACAGAGTTATACACTGAATGATCGCTGGCTAATAGCATCCTTCATTCCTCCTGAAATTAAAAGACGTCTCCTTTGCTCGTTCCCGTCTCATTCGTGTTGTTCCCTCCCTCTCTGGCCTTGTGCTCTGAGGATGGTGGAGAGCGAGAGGCACTCGTCCACAGCTTCGCCTGAGCGTCTCTCGGCTCTCAGTAATAGATTAAAGAGTCCTTCAGTGCTGTTTACGGCCCCCATAGCCACAATCCCTCCCCCCCATTACAAAAGGATTTGCTGCATGGACACTTTCCCCCACATCCATCTGTCTCTTTCACGGATTCGGCACTTCCATTACCTTAAAGATTCTCCCTCTGAATGCTGCAGGATTTTGGGGATGATCACAATACGGCAGCGGGGGGACGGGGAAAAAGCAATACGAGATTGCTTTGCAGAAACATTTGCAGCACTTACATATGTTTTATTATTTTCTTTAATATTTGCTGGACACTTCACTGGAAACCGCCCACATCTCCCAGCACCCCCCCCAACCCCCCCCCACCGACTCATGGGTCCACCTCACTGGTGTCCAGTACAGAACTCACTTTATTACAAACACTCTTCTTGTACTTCTTCAGCTTTATGAGGTCTGCTGATCTCATATGTGCACTTTATAGGTGGGCAATTATCTGTTTGTGAAAGGTTCATTTTATGAATGGTCAGTGTCTGGTAGGACAGCTTGGGGCAGTTGCCCACTGTATCTGATAAACACGTGACTGTATTTCATACCATGTTCTGTGATACACAGATTACCCACAAATGTTTTTTTGGTTCCACCTTAAATGGTAAAGAAACCATTATTTATGTTCAGTGTTATGGCTGTTGCCCTGTGAAGGACTGGCGCCCCCTCCAGGGTGTATTCCCGCCTTGCGCCCAATGATTCCAGGTAGGCTCTGGACCCACCGTGACCCTGAACTGGATAAGCGGTTACAGATAATGAATGAATGAATGTTATGGCTGTGTGCATCTAATTAACAGTCAATAAAGAAAGTACTTATGTTTATTGATTAATTCTAAAATGTATTTTTTTTACTAAAATGTAACAATTTTTTCATTCATTTTTTCCCCCGAGAGATAAGTTCTCACCTGATCCAAACTTGACCCTTAAATCTGTTGTGCTTACTCAGAAGAACCAAGTGCATCCTAGATTTAAAAAAAAGCCACAGCGATAGGAAACATGGTAGCATCCAGAAAGCTCTGATTCTACTCTGATTTATTTCACTCAGTATGAATATGAATGTTCACACACAGTGACTCCTCTATCACAATATGGTTAAACAGGAGAAAATATTGTTTTAGCCAGGCCATTTCGATCCTCCCAGCAGGATAGCCACTGAGGGCCTGTGTAGAAGGCTTAGGTGTAATCATCTATCTGTGACTGTTGGTTTATGTATGCGTTTATGTATGTATAAACTGGACAATGAGCTTTATCATCGACAATCCCCTTCAGTTTGATTGGTTTACAGTAAACGTAATGTTGGGTGAAGCTTCGCCAAAGCAAACACAATATTATTTCAACCTAATTATGAAATGTTGTTGACAATAAAGCCGACAGAATGTGAAGAAAATTGAGAGTTTAGGATTTATTGCATCTTTGACTTGATCCAGTCAAGCCACCGAGAGAATAATTAGACAAATGAGAGACAATTAAATATGCATGTTAATTATGCACATGTATAATAGTGCATTTTCCCCATTGTTTTGTAGTAATTACGCAGATTAATGATGTGTCTGAAAGGTGGAAGGGCATGTTTTCATTAGCCAAGATCAGCAGTAACAGCCACAGACTTCAAGACACCCCTGGCGTTTCTGATGGGTCCGTGGAAGACACATCCCTCACACATATAGACAATTTCAGACACTTACCTGGTCACTCACACACTCATATCTGTGGATAATTTCTTACACTCACACACTCACTCAGTAACTGTGGACAATGTCACACAGCCAATCCACCTAACAATATTGTTTTTTAGGGCTGTGAAAGGAAACAAGAGCACCCAGAGTAAACCCACACCACAGTCCAAAGCTATACCTCAGACTGTGCCACTCAGTAAATGCACAACTAAGTGTGGAACACCAGCCTGTGCTTTGTGACACAAGGGGAGACTTGGGGACCTCGGTTTAGTTTGGTGTTCTGCGGAATAACAACACTCTTCCTAAAAACTCATCCGCACCTCAGTCGAGTGATAGTGGAATTCCAGGCTCCTGCGGCTAATGGGAATTTGGTTTTTTGACTGGATCACAATGTGGCAGCGAGGAACTGGAGACAGATAAGAGACTTGTCAACTTGTGTTTGGACAAAAAAAAAAGAATATTTGAAAGTTTAAAGGCCTGTAATCCCTTTCTTATGGAATAACAGTTGTCAGGCTGCTGCTGCTTTTTGAGATTACCTCATCCTTAATAGTGATGACAAACCTTCCGTCTGGGGGTTTGGGGGGGGGGGGGTGAAGAATGGTGGTGGAATGTTGTATTATCTCAGCTTCTTTCCTGGTGAGGTCAGCCACGTTGACTGGAGGGGTATCAAGCATTCGAATCAGGGCCTAGCCATGTCTCACTTTTGGTGGCAGGGATGCTTGTAATGCAAAGCAGTTTGGCCCGAGAGAGGGGTTTTTAGGAGCTCGGGAAGGAATGAATAGAGGGCTGTCAGAGGGCAACGGCATGCCTCCGTTCCAACTGCTGATAAGGGACCTCCAAAGAGATTAGTGTCAAAGTGTCTGGACCCCCTGCTCAGTGGGCCATTGCATTGATCTGATTCTATTATATATAAAGCAAAACACACAAACAAGCAAGTCCAGACCGCTGGCGGTTCAGTCCGGGGGGGCAAATAACAACAGCCGTGGAGAAAGAAATAGATACACACACACACACACACACACACACACACACACACACACACACACACTATATATATATATATATATGAAGCAAAAGCTCTGTGAGATGGATCTAAAATTGGATTTAAATAGTACCTTGACTGTGAAATCCAGGAGGCCCCGCCATGTTGGTCCGAGCTTATCAAAGTGGGTCTTGAGAGTTTGTCTGAGGCAGAGATGACTGAGTGAGGGGAGAGGAGGAGTGATAGGAGTGGAAGAAATATTGAAAACAGGAGGATATATTTTACAATTTATTATTTGTACTTCATTTTCCTAGTGTTGGCAAGGGGAGGGCATGCGAAGATATGAGGTGCCACCTATGCCACATTGCATGGCCAAACTGGTATCACACGTGAGTGTGTAATACACATATTTGCCACCTGTACTCTTAAAATATAGGTGCTCCAAAGGGTTCTTTGAGCAATGCCATAAAAGACCCACGTTTGGTTCCATGAAAAACCATCATTTTTAAAAGAGATACATGAGTTAGAAGAATGTTCAAAAAAACATTCACTGCTCATCTTTTCTTTCTCATCCATCATCATACACAGGATAGATGTAAAATATCCTATCCCAATCCATCCAAGCTTCACAGATTCCTACCTGCAACACTAAGTTTGCTGTGGTCGTTTATGATCCTTAACAACTGCGGTTACTCATTGAGCCCAGCCTATGAGTACACAAACCACCCACTGCATCACTAGCTCTTCACATGGGTCATCAGGTAGTCACCCCCCTCATCAGTGTTCCGCTGAATTAAGCCCATGTCACCTCCAGAAAGCTCTACAGTGAAGCCCACCCCACTCCAAGCCAGCTTTACAGTCCTACCTTACGCTTAAGCATCAACAACCATAAATCCACACTGGACTCCCAGGTGACAAAGGCTGTACCTAGCCCCAATGGCACCGTTAATGCATGCTGAGTGCCACCAGTTCCATGTATATATAAAACATTTTACCATAAAGTACATAAAATAACATAAATAGTATTTACTACAGTATTAAAGGTTACTAAGTCATGTCTAAAATACCTTAATTGACATTAGTGAAGACATTATAAGAATGATAGCTATTGTCTTAAATAAATATTAATTAATAGTACATATAGCATTCGTATGTGTTGCTAAATGGTTAGGACATCTCGTAGTTAACCATTAACTACTGAAGGAAACACAAACTAAGCTATTTTTGTATATATTCTAAAAGTGTACTAATATTCTAGTACTAGTTTTCATTCAGGCGTAAAGTCTTAAAGTCTTTATTTATTTTTAGAATTAATAAAAGCATAAAAAATTCTGTAAAATCTTGTGTTGACATTTGGTAATGTTTAAAGTATTCTTATTGCAAAGGGTTATATTTGTTCATTATTTTTGTATTGTATTACACTGAACTAACTTGCTTTGCTTAATTCAATAATAATTATATCATTAAAAATGTGGAAAGGGGTCACGGTCCATTTCTTATCTGGGCCAGTTCTTATACAGTCCAGACCCCCAGGTTGACATTTCAATAGAAACACATTTTCCTATCAGACGTTGGTCAATCCAAGTCCATCTTACTATTCTAACACTCTTCTAATCCCAAAGTGGTTGGACAATGGCTATTTGAGCAGTCGGTCACTCTAAATATTTAACACACTTAAATAAATCTCTCAATTAGAGAGCTCACTGATCTAAAGGCCATTGTTGCCCATCTTCACCTTCGTCCCAGTCGCTCTAAATTATTTATGCAGCTTCATGAGCTGGCAACCAGGAGCCTCTGTTCTGTCCATTTCCAGCACGCCGATCGAGGCCTGACCCACTGCTGACCTCCAGTTCAACAGCGTCCGGCAGAAGCTTCATCGGCTGCGGGCTGCCACTCAGCCGAGCTCGTGACAGCCCGCACCAGACGACTTCATTATTTTCCCATCTGCCTCCTGTTGGCCATGACAAGTTCATTCGCGGCTGCTCTCTCTCTCTCTTTCTCTCTCTCACGCTCTCTCTACAGCCCACCCAATCAATAGAGCTGATAAGGCAGGTCGGGGGTCCGATGACAAATGGGCTTTGAGACTGAGATGATGGGGATGTCACAGTCCCTCGTCATGGCACTTTGTCATGTTGTCACAGTGTCACACGCCCTTTGTAGCCATAGCATCTCGTGTAAAGCTTGTCGATGGAAAAGCTACGATCGATCGGCTGCCAATCAGAATCGGACCCTCGATCGAGATTCAAATCTCGGACGCTGTGATATTTTGCCAGTCATTTCCAGACATAGACTAAAGAGCAGGGAACTGAGAAATCAAATTCCCATTTTCCGCTTGTTTGCTCCCTCTGCTGCTCCCACATGAGCTTAAGGTCACAGTGCCAAATGCTAAGTATCAGCTGAGGAGGGGGCGGGTGTCAATCCCCCTCAGCCTTGAGCTGTGGAGTGAGGCTATCCCAGGTTTCTTTTAGCTAAAAACACAACTGGGTAGAAAGATTACTCCTCCAAGTATGTTGAGCTGTACTGACGTTGGTCAAGGTGCAGAGGCAGCATGTGTTAGTCTTTGTCCAAATATGAGCAGTAATACTGGAGACTCTCATATTGATAATATGAGCCATTTCCAATATCACTCAAGGGGTGACTGTCTGAGAGGCATAACCCTAATTGGAGGGCTCTACCAGTGGCAGAATCAGCTTGTCCTGACAGGTTGGTGTGGCATCTCGTCTGATAGAGGAGGATGGTCAATGACCTTGTATTGCTGGAGGAAGGAAATTAATTAAATTAGATGTGTCCAGATCCACTCTGCAGCTCATCTGGATCCCAGTCCCGAGGCATCATCATGTCCAGCACATTGTGGGTAGAAGGGCATCTGACAAGGAATGGAATGATAGAGCAATAGAAGCTTCTGTTGAATGTACACCTTACTCTCCACATGACAATGTAAGGACACCAGCCCAATCCAGAAGACCACTCTTTGTTCTATGAAACACTGTAAATTTATAAGGACAATCAGTTTGTATTATCTTAATGGGTGGAGCCACTCTAGAGCAGTCTAAGGGTTAACTATCTAAGGTGCCAGTTGTTGGACAGAGAGGTATAAATCCCAGGACTCATACACTGTGTACATATTATTTGCGCTGGTATGTGTAGTGTTTATGTTTGTAGATTTTCATGTAAATTACTGGCAACTGAAAACTTTACAGGCCTTAAAAGCAACATATAAATTTCTGGAGACCTACTTTTCTCACAGCAAACAAACTCCAACCCCTACCTTTTAAGGTGGAGTGGTAGGTTTGAGGAGAAGCTGACTGTAGCTTGTCCACTGTTGAAGCTGAACATGTCTGTAAGTTTTTTCTACATAGACTCATTTGTAACTCTAGCTGTTTTCAGTCTGTGTTTACTCTCATGTAGTTAGTGAACTTCTGTATTTGAAGTCAGTTCCACCTTAAGTGGGCCTAATAGTTCTGAAACAGCAAAAATAAACCAATATTACTCACATATGAAGCAGAAGTAGAGCTACATCCTCATTTCTGTTCATGCTTTTCCACATTCAGAGGTCTCTCCACTGTCCAAATGTCTCCAGATGCTGTTTCTAGGCTGTGGCTGGATTGAGTGGGCAATGGAGAGAGAGAACCCCTGAGCTAGTTCAGACCAAGACTTTTTCATTCATTCATTGATTGTCTGTAAACACTTGTCCTACCCGGAATCATTGGCGCCAGTCCTTCACAGGGCGACACGCTCACACCTACGGACAATTTTGAGTCGCCAATCCACCTACCATTGTGTGTTTTTGGACCGTGGGGGGAAACCAGAGCACCCAAAAGAAACCCACACAGACACAGGGAGAACACACCAAACTCCTCACAGACAGTCACCTGGACCCTGGTCAACTTCCAGGACCCTTGAGCTGTGTGACTGCGACACTACCTGCTGCACCACTGTGTCGCCCTTAGACCAAGATTTATGCTTGTGTAATCTTTTTTCCAGTGGCGTACAGCAATGTTGCTGTAGCTCTTCTTCATGCATATAACAGAGATATTGAGTATTTTTGGTGTAACAGCGCCACCAGTGCAGGGGAGCTTGTTTAGTGACTGTGAATAAATAACTATGAATTTTGATTATGTAAAACACAGAAGAAGGAAGTTAGTTACTACCAGTGGCGATTGCTCTAAGACTGCAAGGGAAGCTCAGCTTCCCCTAAAATGTCAAAACATAAGTGATCAAATATATACTGTTGTGTGTACATGTCATTGAATAAATATGCACTACAACGCGCTCAACTTTTGTTCAGAATCAGCTTCTTATCACTGGTAAAGACGTGGCTTTCCTCTCAATCATTTCTGCAGCTTCACAGTGCTTTAAACAGTGTCCACAGAGTTCAAAAGCGAAGCAGCAAAGTGCAGCGAAACGAGACGAGTCATTGGACAAATGCTGGGCTTTGTCCCGCCCATCGGACGCTCAGCATCTCTGGGGGTCTATGGGGCAGTGGGCTGGCCTCGTCTGGCCCGGACGCTCAGCTTCTGCATGATGATTGGATGATCTGTCTGAGGCTGAATCCCTTTTTGATTGACAGCGAAATGAGCGAATCAGCGATCCTTTGGTGTAAAGATCCGTGGGAGCACAGGCGGACACACTTCACATGGGCCAAGGCCGTTTAAGCAGCCTAGCTCTGCTGGCCATTGAGAGGACACTAGTCAAGTCCCTGGAAAAGACGCCTTGTTGGTACGACAGGGTCACAGATCATTTTCTTGAAAAGAAACGGAGGGTAGAATTTACGTATAAATAAACCAACACTTTTCATGATGTAGGACGAAATTGAGCTTCCCCTGCTTGAAAGACCAGCATCCACTACTGGTTACTACCCACCTGTAACCAGTTGTAAAAAGTGTTTGTGTTCACTATTCACACTCCACTTATGATCCCAGTTTTGGAGAAATCCAAGTTTCCTGGATCCACATTTCAGCAGCCTCTATCTGGGAGGACTCGATAAGTGCCACTTACCATAGCCGCTTTCTTACCGCTGGAGTAATTACTAAGCAAGCACTTAGAGAAACAAGCCCAGCACTTATCTCCCTGCAGCAGTGTAGTCTTAGTGAGCTGTTTAAGGTACTCTCTCTCTCTCTCTCTCTCTCTCGGACACCCGATGCTCGGGTAAATATTTGTAATTCATAACCTCAGCACCGTGGCGACGGAGGGACAGGAGAGATCTTGAGTAAATGCCGTGTGGGGGTCTGCCGAGCGGGTGTCACCGTCTTGTGTTTGTTCAGGCTATTTTTTTTTTTCACAGCACGGCTGAAGATATTATAGGGAGCTCTAAGTGGGTAATTAGTTGGAGATTAGCTGCCACAAATAAATTAATAATGGAAGAGGAATAGGCCTGAGCAGGTAGCATCTGAATTTAGAGTCCTTTCTTTTGAGAACAGAATGCAGTGTCACAGGAAGAAGGGAAGCTGTAATGAAGTCTCTATCTTTCTTGATTGTTCTCTGTCTCTCTCTCAGATAAACATTAAAGATGCTTTCACAGAAATCAACACTTCTTTCATAGCAGAAACCCTGTAATTGCTCTATACACTTAGATGCCAGGAATGGTCAGCAGGTCCAGCTGGACGTGCTCCTCTCCTCCTCCTTGCATGCAACCTGTCGCTTCAATTAACAGTCATATTCTAAAAAGGTTATCGCTGTCAAAAGCCCAGATTCTAATAAGCGGGAGGAGAATTCAATTCAGCTGGAAAGTTGTGGCTGTTGAGAAAGGAAACAGCAAAGGCTAATATTTCATGTGTTAATATTCTGAGCCGACGCTTCATGGAGCCGACTGCGTCACTGCAAATGCCACCAAAGATGGACAGTCATATACTGCTGCCTGGACGCTGTTTAAACAGATTCAAAAGGATTTCTTCCTTCTCAGCTTCTAATCTGAAATTGGATCTCTCTGAACGGACGCCGGACTTTTTCTTCGTCTTTTAGAGTTGTTCTAAATCTGTCTTCTGTCAACCGAGACGGCTCGTGCATTCAAATCAATGTGTGCCAATGACTTTAATTTTTGTATTATCTCACGTAGGTGGAGTCTGGTAGCCTGGGGCCATTGTGGGTTTAACAATAAGCCAGGATCCCCTCTGTCCAGTCTACAGGCTGAACTTAGTCATAAATAGGCCTTTTGTGAAACAGTTAGTTGGAGTTTCTAAATGGCTAGCAGTAATGGTGAAGTCATTTGCATATTTGTACAGAACCTTGGCCAGCTTGTGGGCCCTGCAAGAATAATATAGGTGTTGCAATATATGGATGAGTCTATAGCACCTCTCTTGCCCATATTTGAGCAAAATGTATTATTCTATGTGTACTGTTCTCCCAAACTAGATTTTCCATGTTATAAAGTCAATTATCAATGGAAAGCACATATCCTTACGAACATACTAACTGCAGTGTACTGAAAAAGTTTGCTACTCTCATATAACAACAGCATCAGCATTTCCAAAGCTTGTGAGTTTTCTAAGGATGTTTTGGTAAGCTTGCGAGTTGTATGTTTAAACTCTATATGCAGTAGTGTTAGCTTGCACATAGCAAAATGTGCAGTATATTCACGTGTATGTTCAGTCACCTGACCACTGGTGGCACTTTTTAATTAAAACCATTCCAATATTTTTTTAATGAATAAAAGACACAGAAACATTTGTTAAATTTTTTGAGAGAATGTTACAATCCTACAGCTACACAGGACTGTTGGACATTCTGGTTTGGGTGGCACGGTGGCTTAGTGGTTAGCATGTTCACCTCTCAGCGCTGAGACCTTGGGTTCAAGTCCCATCTGGGTGGAGTTTCCAAGTTCTCCCTGTGTCTGCGTGGGTTTTCTCTGGGGTCTCTGGTTTCCTCCCACAGTCCAAAAAACATGGCGGTTAGGTGAATTGGCTTCTCTAATAACTGTCCTGGTGTGTGAATGAATGTCTGTATGTGTGTGTGCCCAGACATGGATTGGTGCTCTATCCTGGGTAAAACCCTATAGTGCCCGATGCAGTCCTCCAGGTGAACAGTCATTCCTGGTCGAGAGTACGCTGTGTGGGTTTGGCTGCTGCTTATCGCCAGTGTGTTTGTGTGTACTAAATGTTGAGTGTGGATTGTAAAGTATACTTGGGTTTCTAGAAAAGCGCTATATAAGTGCATCATTAAGTAAAGAAAATCACCGGCTCTTTTCACATGTGAACTCACTTGGACTCCCTTGAGTTGGCAGGATAAAACCTGGCTAATGTCTAGTACAACTGTTATGAACATTTGTGTTCACACATAAAAGTACTCCAGGTAAAGTCCAGAAACTTTCTGGGTTACACTGCATGCGTGAAAGTGGCTTTAGTTAAATATATTTGAACTCAAATTGAGACCAGATTGGTTATTTAGAAGGTGCAGTGACAGCCTAGTAAACTGCATGTATAGCAAAATGCATAGGATGTAAGATTTTTGCTTCCCACATGGAAAACATCATTCAATTTCTCCATAAATAATAACTGCTGAGACAAGAAATTCTTGGTAAAATCTTGATTAGTGTAAAACACTGCGACTGATACTGTATTTGTGCCTATATCAAGGCAATGAAATCCAGAGAGAAATGCAGGCATCAGAGAGGTTTAGCCATAATTAAGACATCTGTCTCCTCTGATAAACAGTGGAGCGTAAAAATGTCTGCCTGTATCTCTCTGTGTCAGCTCTCATCAATAAACTCCGGGATGCAGATTGTCTCAGATACTGTTTGCATGTCTGAAAGGAAAACTTTCATATTTACAGTTGTTTCCTAAATCCAACAAAAGCACAGAGGAACATTAAAAGGAAATCTGCTGTGGATTTACGGACGTTTGACAGGTGTCTTGGGCCCGAAAAGAGGGCAAAACAACTCACAAAAGCCTGGAAAGATTACCTCTGATGTATCAAATCCATCTTTTTATGTGGCATTACCACATCACATAAATTCTCCGCCTGAAGATTGAGAAGGAGCTCCATCTGGTAAAAGCTCCCATTTCTTTAAGCTCTACTTTTGTCCATATCCCTCCTCCTCCCCCCACCTACTTTGGTAATGTTTAGCGTCTCTGAATGGAAGGTCATCGGATGCTGTTCCAATTACCCACTAGGTGTGGAACAATCTTAAGAAATCCTTTGTTGAAGCCATACACAAGTTCCACAAAAGCTTAAAAAAGCTTTTCTTAGAGTTTAAAGAAAGAAAATGCCCAAGAAACAAAAGCAGGGAGGAACTGTAAGGCTGTGTGGATATGGAAATTATGGAGATGGGCCACATTTGCATACAAAGCTGGTTAAAAACGCTGAACAGCATCAAAACACTGTTCTAAAATTACAAGCAGCCCAGTCCTGATATCATTTGTAAAGGACGACCGTGACATAGTGAAATAAAC
Source organism: Hoplias malabaricus (assembly GCF_029633855.1). NCBI lineage: Eukaryota > Metazoa > Chordata > Actinopteri > Characiformes > Erythrinidae > Hoplias > Hoplias malabaricus. The sequence continues at coordinate 25,658,928 of NC_089804.1, read as the reverse complement.
TAAAACAAGTTCATGCAAACTGTGTGGAGTTGCTTTAAGTGGCTCATAGCAGCCTAAAAATGTCCTTTAACCAAAGTGTTTTTGGACAGGCACCACTACTTGGCTGACGCTACCACAGACATAGGCCCCATGACTTTGAGGAACTCCTGACAGTTGAAATTTGGTGGCCTGTGGTGAGGATAAACTCCAACCCAGAGAAACAGGGCAGCCTTGTTCTTAAGCAAGGGGACTGCTCTCAACCAATGGAACCCAATCCAGAGAGACAACCATCTTGTCGGGATACCAAGGCTCTACCAAAGGTTCTCTACCAAACCCAGTTTGTGTACAATCTAGTCTTTTGGGGTTGTGCCTTTATCTTGGTGAAAGGAGATCCTTCACTTGCGAGCAAAGTGGGCTGAGGTTTCCCTCACTAGATGTTCCCAATGTTCAAGTTTCCAACTTTCAGGAGTTCCTCAAGGGTCTACACTCTTGAAAGTAAAAGTGCTACAAAAGTTTCTTCGAATGATGTCATAGAAGAACTGTTTTTGCTCCCATAAAAAAATCTTTTGAAAAAACATGGTTCTTTATGGAACCAAATGTGGTTATTCTATGGCATCACTCAAAGCACCTTTTATAGCAACAATGTTTAAGAATGTAGAACGATTGCACAAGCAGATAGCACTCCAAGTCACAGTCTGAATGTGTTCTCCCAGTGTCTGTGTGGGATTCTTCCCAGGCCAAAAGCATACATTGGTAGGTGGATTGGCTGTGCAGAAATTCTCCACAAGTGTGAGTGTTTGACTACCATGGATGTCCAGGATGCTTTCCTGCCTTGTGATCAATGAGTCCAGCTGTGTACTTATTTTAACTTAGAACATCATGTCTCATTTGACCTTGGGTTGAAACTTTTACAACTGAATGGCGTATTCCTCTGTAGTTCAAGGACATTTTGGTATTTTTAAGCTTTTAGGACGCAGCAGGAAAGTGTGTGTGTAAGATCCAAGGTGTTAATTACCACAATGAGCTTTTTTTAGTCCTTTTCCCTTGGGAAAGACAAGCTGAGATAAGTTAACCAATGAGCTGCTTCAGTTGCCGGACATCTAAGCAAAGGCCGAGTTGAGCAGAGAGCAGCTTGAGGCTTTTCCGGGGTCACTGCTCTCACTTTCAATTAAACCAGCTTGAGTTATAATGTATGCAGAAGGATGTCCTGAGGGAAATCTTGGGGAGTCATGTCCCCAGATAACGTTAACACTTCCTGAGCTACTCACAAATTTCAACAGGACTCGCAATAGATCCCATTTGGTCACTAAACGCAAACTGTTCTGCCTAAAGGATGTTAGCTTGCTCAAATACAGCACTGTGCAAACATCAGAGACCAGCTTTTATTATTTGATTTCCTGTGGCCATTAAGGTCATGTTATTCATTTTTCAGAATTGGGAAAGCATCAGGCTTCCATTATCCAAGCGATCCTATACACATTCAGAACACCAGAAAGGTCATACCAAGGCTTGGAAACCGACTGCTACAAACAGGTATAACATAACAGAGTTTCCAGGCCTTGACTGACCTTTGTCTACACTTACCAGTGGCCACCACTTTAAAAACATGCCTGATTTCACGGTCATCCCAAGCCTCTGGCTGTGGCTGCCTCTGGCAGCTGTGTCCAGCACTATCTGAGCTGTTTGTCATGCCCGTGCTGTGAGGTGTGGGGAAGGGTGTGCAGGTTAGGGATTAGCCTCAGAAAGTGGCGCATTATGAGTGAAGCCTGAGGCTTCCTCCACCTTCCTCTGCTCAAACTAAACCCTCCGCCTCTCGTTCCACATGCGACTCACAGTCCAGTGCTGAGGGAAAGCTCCAGGGGCAGTTAAAGCTGGGGGCTAAGTGGTCATCTTTCAGTCTATCCTTACTCCCACTGACCAATCTCATTAAACTTTTATACACAACAATGCAATAAACATTCATTATTGTGTTACTGTGTCCATTATTATTCGTTATTATTCATTGTCCACACTTGACCCTTTCAAGTGATTTCCCGATTTCCCAAAATCGTGCTACAGATGTCCCATTACTCATTATGCATACTACTTATATGTAATAACATGGTCATTTATAGTCATTTGCTGCAATTCTTAGTCAAACTGTATGTTTTGTTACTTTGTTACTTGAAGGTATCTGGTATTCTAACTAAAAGAGGTGCTCATTTGATAGCATATGGTGTCCATTTTTATAGTACTTGATGGTAACTCTATATTATATATATCTTATATAATCTGATGTTCATATAATAATATCTATTATATTAATAATAATAAAAATTCTGGGTGCACACCAAATAATATCTGCTCACTTGAAAGTGCCCACCAAAGAGTACCTGGTGATTACTTGGTATTGTTGCTTGCTTGATAGTATCTTGTGCTTGCCATGTAGTGTTTGGATTTGGGGCTCACTTTATAGTATCTTGTGCTCACTATATAGTGTTCCCAAATTGTTTTGTGAGCAATCTCTGATCATTCCAATTTTCTCATTGAATTCAAATTCTTATAAAAACATTTCTTCCTTAGGAACAAATGTTGATGGAACATGTGAAATCTGTTCTCCTGACAGATTGTCTCAGCTTGCTTCAAAGAGCTACAGCTGAGACATAATTAAAGGAGATGTAAGTAGAGACATTTTTAAATGTGCATTCACCATGGGGGGTGTCCCACAAGAGTTAATCATCTCTCAATATTCACTGCTCTTCACAGGCTAGTGAAGTATAGGTGGGGTATGTTGAGTTCAGGGAAATGAAAGCAAGTTTGTGCGACCATTCATACGGATCCCTTTCACTTTTCTGATCATGCAATAGAGAGTTGTTCCCATACAGTTTGGTTTAGGGTCTTACAGAAGGCAGCTTGCCTTCAACATCACAGTCCAACTTTCATCAGGGGAAGCATGGCCATGCTCTTGTCTCTACTGATGCACCTGAGAGAAGCTGAGATTTGCTTGGTCTTGAATAATTTAGCCTAAAGCTAAAGCCAGCACCGGTTCTTCCAATATTTTGGCTGAGGTTAAGTGTATTAGTAAATAGTTTGTTAAATTTTGCTGTTGTACCCTGTTGTCTTTACACTACATATCAGAAGATTTTTGCAGGAATTTGATAGCAGTAAGCCTTTAAAACATTAGTGAGGTCAGGTGCTATCGTTGGATGTTTAGTTCTTCACACCCAACCCTTTCAAGGTATTGAATAGTATTTTATCCCTGCTTCACAGCCCTATGCTGGGGGCTTTATACACCTTTAATTGACGTTTAGCACTGGGTATGGTACAAAGACCACTCTGACTGAACTCAAAGTATTAGAATAGTGGTCTATCAGCAAAAGAATGCAGATACATTGATTCACAGGCTAAAGCTTGTGTTTTTTTTTCTTTCTTTTTACTCTAGCTCATTCCTAGCATTGGACGTAGCACCCTTAAGCTCATGTACAGCTGCATTGAAGCATCTTATTTATTTATAATGCTTTTCTCTGGAGAATAAGTCTGTGTCCACTGTGGGTGAATCTTAAAGGAGCTAAACTGAGAAATGCTAAGGGGTGCCTAGCATAAGAGTTATATAGGGTTATTCACAGCTGTGGACAGTTTCCCACACTCACCCAGTCACTGACACACTCACACCTGTCTTGTTTTACATTTTGCAGGTTGGCAGGCTCCAGCTTGTTCTGGCTGAAAATGTACTTATGTCTTTGCTAAAGTCAACATTTGTGGCTGTATAAAACATACAGGACATTCTGTAAATACAGTGAAACTCAGTCGTGGTCACTCACTGCCCACCTGTCTTTTATTTTTCCTCCAGTGGGATGCCATTAATGAGATGGATGAGTACTTCAGCCCCATCCACACGTACCAGGTGTGCAATGTCATGAGCGCCAACCAGAACAACTGGCTGCGGACGAACTGGATCCAGCGCAATGGAGCCCACCGCATCTACATTGAGATCAAGTTCACGCTACGAGACTGCAACAGCATGCCTGGAGTCCTGGGCACCTGCAAGGAGACCTTCAACCTCTACTACAACGAAATGGACCGGGACATGGGCACCACCATGTGGGAAAGCCAGTTCTCCAAGATCGACACCATCGCTGCAGACGAGAGTTTCACCAACGTGGACCTTGGGGTCCGGAGACTCAAGCTGAACACTGAGATACGAGGTGTGGGACCACTCAGCAAGCGAGGCTTCTACTTGGCCTTCCAGGACATCGGTGCGTGCATCGCAATCGTCTCAGTTCGTGTTTATTACAAGAAGTGCACAGGAATGGGTCGGAACTTGGCCGTCTTCACGGATGTGGTCACTGGCGCGGACTCGTCCTCATTGGTGGAGGTCAGGGGTCAGTGTGTAGACCACGCTGAGGAGAGGGACACGCCAAAGATGTACTGCAGTGCAGAGGGGGAATGGCTTGTGCCAATTGGACGATGTATTTGCAGTGCTGGCTTTGAAGAGCATAGGGATTCCTGCATTGGTGAGTAGTCATAGAGCAAGTGTTCTTTGGGTAGTGGATCAGACACAGCAGTACTACTGGAGGTTATAAACACTGTGTCAGCTCACTGTCCACTCTGTTAGACACACCTACCTTGTAGGTCCACCTTCTAGATGCAAATTTGGAGAGAGTAGCTCATCTGTTGGTCATCCTCTAGTCCATCATCAATGGTCACTGGATGCTGCCCACTGGCCATTTTTGGCTAAATATACTTGGTTGGTGGACTGCTATCAGTCAAGCAAGAGTTTCTGAGCTGTTTACATGACTAACTTGAATAACTAAGATAACACTGCAGGAATCTGAATATGAGATGCACTCAAAGAGGTGTTCAAGAACTCTAGCAGCACTGCTGTGTCTGATCCATTAATACCAGCCAAACACACACTAACACACCATCATCATGTCAGTGTCACTAAATTGCTAAGAATGATCAACCACCCAAAAGGGGGTAAAAAATTATGCAGAGGAACAGATGGACTACGGTCTGTAATTGTAGAACTAATAGTGCATTTATATGGTCAGTGAAGCTGATCAAATGGACAGTGAGTGTAGAAACAATGAGGTCAATGTAATGCGCTGTTGGATTTATATATGTAGTGCTTTTATGCTGTTATGTTACTGGAGTCTGTTTGCTGTTCTGATGCTTTTATGCTGGTGGACCAACCTCACATGGCCACCCCTGCATGTCTTAGGCTCTCGGATGTTATGGTAATAAGATACAATTAATCAAACCCATCGGGTAATTAAACATTAAACAGCTAAAAGCAGACATCCACAGATGAGTTATGGAACAGTAGCTTCGGCAAAATATCCATGGCTCCGGCTTCCCTTTCCGTGCTGTTCTGGGCTCTTCAGGGTTTGAATTGTTTTGACAGCTCATTGGTAAAGCACTTCACCAACGCTGAATAATGCAGCATCGCTGAGAACGTCTCGGTTCTCCATACGCTTCGCAAGCTCTATATTAGCATTTGGTGTAAAGACCATTTCATGTTTTCATTGCCACCCACCACCCGATCCCCCCGAGAATGTAGGGAACATTCAAGTCACGGAATGTAGACTTTTGATAGGACTGTTTTCAAGAATCTGGCTTTCTTTAGCTGCTTTGGCAGAAGGGCACATTTTTTCACAGGCTTTACTCTACCTCGCTGTAGGTCTTATAGTTTTTAAAGTAGAACCAAAAAGCATGTTTCATGCCTAAAAGGAGCAGTAGCCATTGAGACACTAGCATTAATCTGTGCATTTTGTTTACAGAATAACTTTTAAAGAAATTCAGAGAAGGCTTCATATTTGATGCAGATTGAATACTTATGTGATCAACTTTTGGTTATATGTTGAAATTCCATGCCAAAGTTAATCGAAAAGTCACCTGACATGGTCGCCATTTTGTTAAAGCACTGCACAGCTGGTTCCACTCATACAGCACCAGCATTGTATCTCCAGTTACATATTGTTGTGGTGTAATATCTTGGTACAGTCAGCAAAACTCACTCACTAATTGGTTAGGTCTTTTGGAGCTGAACAGAAGGCCTAATGTGCCAGATTAACCTCTCAAATAGTTTAGACGTAATGCTGGAAAGCACCAATCTCAATTATTATGCCAGGCAGTCTGGCCTGTTTTCTAGAATATCTGCAATAGGATAAAGACATTCACCATTTTATCTTAGCAGGGCTTATTCCTAAACTGCCTTGCCTAAATCCATGTTATAGGGAAGTTAGTCCATCTTGGTGTTCACATGTCCAATAATCATTTTCTTTCTTTTTTTTTTCTTCTTTTTTCTATGGACTACATATTAACGCTTGAGGAAATATTGTAGTGGCTACCTGACACTGGCAGGTCTGGAAGCACCCCACTAGGTCCCAGCCCCATTCAGTGTTTGGCAGTCACTATAATAAATGTTTGGGTTTTAAGACAGGTTTCACCACATTATAATTTAGACTTCAGTGAGATTACTGCTTAAATGTTTGCCTCTTTAACATGGTCTCCGCTAATGTGGTTTGGTTGTTTTTGACCAGGACTCTAATTCAGTAATTGCTCACAGGGCTCAAGTCTATTGCTCTGTGTCTGGATGGGATTCGGGGGTGAATTGTTGAAGGTTAAGTGTGAGAGTCGCTAGAGTAGTGCCGTCCTGCTCCAACTGGGTCGCTGTGCTAATTTGTCCGGCCCCCAGTCATGCACATCTCAGAGTGGAGATTCACACACGCACTCATAAGCAATGAAGCTTCACATAGACACGGGGTCTATCAGCCCCTCTAACTCGCCTCCAGCTCTCTGGAGCACTGTGGACGTTCTCAGAGGTTGGAGAAAATGTCCAAAACTTTAATTGTATTAGAACACTTTTTCATATTTGAATGACAATGCCTAAATGCCTAGCAGAAACTCATCCAATCAGATTTTAAGGTGGGATTTAATGAGTCCCAGTGAGCTCTTCCTTTGGTTGATCCTTCAGTAGTTTGACTGAAGGCCAATGCACATTCGGAAAAATAAATAAATAAATAAATCAACAAATCACAATTTAGTTTTCTGTTTTTTATTTTTGTTGTTGTTTGTATGTTGCTTGGTTTTGTTACTGAAGGAGTTACTGTAGAATAACAGTATAGAAGGAATATTACTTGCTCATTTCTTAATATGCTTAAAACACACACGTTGGTTTTGCTATATTTTTGAGGACCTTCCATGGAAATAACCATTATTGTAGTTAATTAATGCCAAACTTAAACCTAACGTTAACCTCAGTAACCAAATTTTCACTTTTTTAGTTTTAAACATCAAAATATTAGAACTTGTGAGGATGAGTGAATGTGTGGGTGTGTGTCTGTGTTGCCCTGTGAAGGACTGGCGCCCCCTCCAGGGTGTATTCCCGCCTTGCGCCCAATGATTCCAGGTAGGCTCTGGACCCACCGCGACCCTGAACTGGATAAGGGTTACAGATAATGAATGAATGAATGAATGAACTTGTGGGGACCACCAAAATGTCCCCACAACACAACAAAAAGTGTCATAGTTCTACCCTTGCCAGGACATTTGGTCCTCACACATATATAAAAACACAGGTACACACACACACACATAAGGGCTGGAGACCCTGGGCCTGCCAACCCCTCCAACTAGCCTCCAGCGCTGTGGCCCGCTGCAGTGGTTCTCGCGTGTTAGCGCTATAGAAAACATCCAAAAGCTTTCGCCCTTTCCTTGGAGCCAGGTTCTGACCGACAGGCTCTTCTTTAAGTGTCGATCAAAACACGGCACTGGCTTCTTGTGTGAGGCTTGTCCGCTCTGCTGTGGGTGGGCTCTCTGCTGCGATGGCTCCGGGCCTTTCTCTGGCTGGTGTGGGGGGTGCAATAGAAGGGAAATATCCATTTCAAAGGGGACGAGACGGTACATGTTCATTGGGGTGGCAGGGAGCCTTGTCAGATCCACTTGGCCTGGCCACTTGATTTAACCCACTTCCTCTCAACACACATCCTCCTCCTACACATCAGCCAGCAGCTGTGCTCTAACTTATTCATGAAGCTTAATAAACAGAGGCTCATCCAATAGGAGCCAGCACGGCAAGCCATGATGAGGACATTAACCCATATGAAAATGAAAGCAGTAGTAGGGTAAAATACTATTAAAAGGCTCAATTACACTGCAGTGTACAGTTACAGCATCTTACCCAAGCAGGGAATCGAACCCTAGCCATTGGTTCTTCATGATCTTGGGTTCATCTGAGTTCCCAGATTCCTGTTGTCGTTGCTTTTTTGAGTAAATCCAAAATCTTCAGGAGTCGGGTTCGTAGACAAGGCGCCGGTTCCCCTGGAACTCCTCTGTCTGGTCTTTAACTGAGAGTAGACAGAAGAGCTTAGTCATCAGTGACACGTGTGTGTATTCTTTCAGTGTTGTGAGGAGTGGAGAGTGTGTTCAAGGCCTCTTCGCTCTGTCTGCTGCTCCTCTTTCAGCTCTCATCACTCACTCTCAAATCTCTCTGTCTCAAAAGCTCATCCTGAGAAGATCTGAACCCATCCGTGCCAGCCTCTCTTATGAGGGAACAGTGGGTCGATGCTGATATCCAACTGTATTTTTTTTATGTGTCCTATGTCTCTAAGCATTCCTTGAACTACAGTTTTCCACTTATTCTTTCCTCCACTTTCTTCTTGCTTTTGGCATATCTCCTTTAACTATAAGATGCAGATGAGTAACGCCAGCTGAGGTCTGTTTTGGTAGTGGCTGATGTCAATCTTATTTTGTCTTTGAAAGGGGAAAATAATATCAACAATACTCTTGGGAACAGCTTTTGTTGGGAAGGCACAGCTATTTTACACTGTATTGTTAGGGTTCCGATGTAATATGTCTGTTGGACTACCACAGATCCAGTTATGGAATCTAAGGAACTCTAACCTGCAGAATAGGATGGCTTGCCCTTAAGCGAGGGAATAGTTCACACACTGAGGAACCCAAAGACATATGATTCGGCTTTACTCTGCACCTTAGACTAAAGCTTTACCAGCTTCTGATGTGTTGTTGGTGGTCTCTGAGGCATTTTAGTTCTACAGATGTGAGGCATTCCCTTGTTAAATGCCCAGGTCCACCAGGCTGGATCTTGTTCCACAAGCTCTGAGGTGTCCCCTTGCTACCGGAAAGGCACTCTGTTCCTCCAGATTGGAGTTCTCCTGGTCAGGGACGTTGTCTCTTTTATGTTTTTACATTTCAGATTTCCTCTGAGTCTCTGGGGCTGGACCTGTGGTAGGGCAAGTGGACCAGTGGCACCCTCTATGACATCACAAATTGTAGGTTTAGTTGGAACATAAAAATATCTGATACTCACTTTTGAAGGAGTCAGCCAATGAGAACAGAGGCTCTTTCCATATGTCAGTCTTAAAGGCATGGTAACAATGACTACTTCAGGGAAATTATGGGTTGGAAAATGAAAATATTCAAGCGTTTATGACCAAATATAAGTGAAAAATAAAAGATGTAGAATATGTGAAAGAGCTAAGCCATGCTTCAGATTCTCTTTCCTCACTGACATCCACCCAGAAAGTGAGCTTCTTGGCTCATGGTAGTTTGGGCCACTTTTGCATGGTGCAAGTGTGTGTCAGTTCACCTGGTGTTTGTTTATGTGAATAATTTGAAAGCAGTCCTGTCCAGCTTTTTTTCTTTTTTTTTTTACAAGCAGGCTTAAGCACAAATAAGAAATCAACAGGAGCAAATTGGACAGAAACAGGCTAACGGCTAACAACAAAGCTCCTCTAACTATTCTCTCATTTCCCTTCTCTCGTTTTCAAGGCAGAGCAGGGTGTTTGATGAGTAGAGGTGTTGTGTGTATGGAGTGAGGGGCAGGGAGGTCTTCAGTTTCATTGGCACTCCCCCAGGATGGTGCCTGTTCACGCTAATTATCTCTGGTGACTGCTGTTTCTCTGGGGCTTCCTTTCATCAGCAAACAAAGCCCCTCGACCTTGGTGTGAACCCCAAGTAGGAATAGCATTTGTTCTGTAGTGCTGTGATAATTTATATGTTTTGAAAAAGAAAGTGTTTATTTATTCCGTTTGCTGAGATGAAGGCTCCATCTGTGTCTGACCTGGATGGTCCGGGTGGTAAACAGACTCTCTCGATATGATACTGAGTAGATGGTTGATGTGTATACATGTACACAGTGAATACATGCATTATAAATGAAGTCTTGTATATAAGACCAGCATGCGGCTTTGAGAGACAGCAGGAAAATCAAGCTTTGCTCTCAGATCAGATCAGAAACAATCCATCATTGATTCCAAAAGTATCTTTCCATCCTTTCTAGATAGTGCAACTTGCTACAACACTTTCAATAGGGTTCTTCAACAGGGTACTTTAACAGCGTACATCAAAAGACCACCATAATAGTCTAAAATGAAATAAAATTGGGAAAGGGCTGCCTTACTACAGGGAAAAGACAACCCTAATACCCTACAAAGTAGTAAAAGTGGCCACAGGGCACCCTACATACCCTAAATAGAAGTGAACCTGGAAAAGTCCACTTTAAATCAACTGAAAAAAGTACAACTGAAAGAAGACCACCTTAATATTCCTAAAATAAATTAAAACAGTAAAAGACCACCCTAATACACTAAAATAAACTGATGTTAAAAGAAAATGAGGAGAAACTAGGAAAAGACCACCCTAATACACTAAAATAAAGTGAAACTCAGAAAGGTTTGTGTAACGCTGTGAGATTAACATATTTCTCTAGATAAAGCCACACTGGGAAAAGACCCCTAAGAACCAGGGCCACCATCATAACCTAACAGCCAAAACAAAACATTGCTGTCTCTGATTGCTAAAGCAGATACTGCTAATTTTGAGTAAAGTGGGAGGAGGTTGTTGGCAATCGATGGGGGGCTAATTAGCCTTCTTTGTGTCTCGATGGGTGGCATTGTTTGTAGCATAAGGCTTTTTCTCTGGCACCCACATTACATCAGGATTAAACAGGGTGGGCCGGTAAGAGCTCAGCTCTGCGATATTAAAGCCCCCATGTGCTATTTTGCCATTGTGATGGAGCACTGGTTTAATCTGTGAACTCACAGTACAGGCAGGGGTTGGGCGGGGGTGTTGGGTTGGGGGGGTTTCTTTTGGGGGAGCGGGAGGCTTTTTCTGATAAAGGAATGAATTGTATCTCCAGCAGACGGGGCTGCGTCATGTCACTCAAATGGCAACACACACACACCCTCTCTCCAGGTATGCTGTCTGCCAGACAAGCGAGCAAAACCTCCTCAGTCACTCCAGGCCATTCAGAGCGCATTTCCTTCACACATTGCTAAGCACCCGCTACTACACATGCTTTTCACAGGGGTCGTCAGCTAGGCACCACATTTTGTGTGAACTCTACTCTCTTCATCAACAAATACAGTAATTTTGTCCCATCAATATCCATAAATCCACACTGGCCTTCCTATTGAGTAAGGCTGTACCAAGCCCCACTGGCACCGTTAATGCATGCTCAGTGCCAGCATTTCAATGTGAAATTTACAAGTTACAAGTTACCACAGACACCAAATCTGCATAAATCAGATTTTGCCTTTTTAAGCTGCATTGACTTCATTGTTAAATGCAGTGGTTAACTCAGTGAAATAAACTCATGTATTTGTGCTTTTAAGTTCGGATTCATACATTTACATTCATGTGATATTCTTGCATTCATTTTTCTATGTGAGACTGTTCATTTTCATAGCGAATCAGGAATGCAAGCAGTGATCATAGATTCTCAATAGCATCTTTAGAGTGTTAGTGATGCCCTCATTGTAAATGCATTAATACTTTTAAGTACAGATTCATGTGTTCATATGTGGGTAGAGATTTGTGTATTAATATCTCTATACATTGACAACAGACGGTTGATTGTGAGGGTAAACAGTGCCTGCCAGACATCTCTCGCTGGATAACACGTCCCTGGCTTCTTTCTTTCAAAACGCAAAGAATCAAACACTGTAAACATAACAACACCCTCTTCTGCTCCACCCTTCTGCATTCCAGAGCAGTGGAGGGGGGCGTTTTATCTGTCAGCAGCGCTTTTGTTCGGGTGAAACAAATGAAACGCGTGGGAAAATTCAAAGGCGGCACCACGTAGCATCAACACAAAGATGGAAGACAAAAGGACGGAAAGCTCGCCTCATTTTCTGCATCATTTCGGAGGCGTATTCTGTGGTGAATTAAATCTTACCTTAGTTGGAGAGAGTGAGAGAGAACTACCAGCCACTTACCTCCCCTACACCCCCCCACCCCATACACACCCACCCACCTGAATAACACAGATCAATCTGATACACTTAGATAGGTGACAGCAATTCAATCAAACAATGAGTAAGCGTTTAATTCTCATTAGCATGTATGCGTTTGTGTCATTTGACGTGTCATTAATACAGCCTACTCACAGGAACACACTGTCTGTGGTTGTGTGCTGTTGTGTGATGGTTCGATAGTCACACCAATGTACAGTTTAACACACTCACCCTGTCCTTCACACACTCACCCAGTCATTCACACACTCACACCTTGGGATATTTCACACACTCACCCAGTCATTCACACATTCACACTCACGCAAACACACGTGTGTTTGGACTGTGGGAGGAGGGTGGAGCCCCAGGAGGACACCCACTCCTACACAGAGAAAACACCTCACAGACTGTGCTGGTAGGTGGATTGGTTGTGTGAGCTAGGCGAGTGCCCTGTGGTGCCCTGTGATGGAGTGGTGTGTTACTGATCACGAAGAAGCATGTACAGAAGATGAATAAATGAATGAATGAATGAATGAATGAATGAATATAGGAGAAAGAAAAACATTTTTACTATCGTCTCCTTGACTTACAAAGTCATTTGTGCCACATTTGTTGGTCTATTCATCATGTCATTGGACAGTGTAAAGGGCAGGTCTGATTGTCAAATGGAGACATTATTGTTTCTTATGACAGCTCTGAATTTTATTAGTTTTTTGTGTGTTTTTGTATGTTTTTATAAGTGTTGATATCAAAACTGCTCTTTCTAGTGGATTTGGACTTTTGGCCCCAGCTGTTTATTATCTGGAATCACGCTGAAAACTCATTAATTCCTTGTGGACGAGCCCTTACGCTGCAGAGAGCCCACAACAAATGGAGATAAATGCACTTAACAGTGAGGGTCCAGTGGGGCTCAGTCTAATCATGTGCTTGCTACGCTACACAGCGTATTTCTCTAATACTGATACTGCCAACAACATCTCTAATAGAGTCAGGTCCTTTTAGTTTTTACCTTTTTTTTTTTTGCTTGGGCAGAACTCCTCAGTGCAGTGGCATGTTTCCCTGCTGCCTATTAGCACCAGAGAGAGACGTTTAATAACATAATTAAAATAGGAGGACCCTCGGGGACCGTTCAGGTAGATTAAACTTCTTCATTAATGCCTGGCTACAGCCAGAGTCCCTCTGCCCAGGCTCCAGTCTCAGAGGCCAATCACAGCTCAGAAACTTCCCTGATGATTGTCACCAGTCAGATTACGGCTATTCTGAAGAGTCCAGTGGTAGTGTGGGTATTTAGGGCCACCATTAGCATTTACATGATTCTGTCATTGGGTCCTGGGTTGTGGGTTCGAGCCCTGCTCCGGGTGACTGTCTGTGAAGAATTTGGTGTGTTCTCCCTGTTTTCTTGTGGGTTTCCTCTGGGTGCTCCAGTTTCCTCTTACGATCCAAAAACACAGTTCAATAGGTGGATTGTCTACTCAAAAGTGTCCATAGGTGTGAATGTGTGAGTGTGTGTCGCTCTGCAAAGGACTGTCACCTTCTCCAGGGTGTGTTCCTACCTTACGGGTAGGCTCTTGACCCATGGTAATTGGAAAATGGTTACAGACAATGAATGAATGAATGAATGTTGTTGGTATGCTCTTTAAAAAAGAGTGGTTCTTGTGTATAACCAGATTTCAATATAGAACCATTTGTATGATGGAGTGGTTCTGTTTATGGTGAAATGGTTCTAACATTATTCATTCATTCATTGTCTGTAACTGCTTATCCAGTTCAGGGTCGCGGTGGGTCCGGAGCCTACTCGGAATCATTGGGCGCAATGCAGGAACACACCCTGGAGGAGGTGTCAGTCCTTCACAGGGCGGCACACACTCACACATTTATTCACACCTAGGGACACTTTTGTGTCGCCAATCCACCTACCGTGTGTTTTTGGACCGTGGGAGGAAACCAAAGCACCCGGAGGAAACCCACGTGGACACAGGGAGAACACACCAAACTCCTCACAGACAATCACCTGGAGCGGGACTTTAACCCACAACCTCCAGGCCCCCGAAGCTGTGACTGCGACACTACCTGCTGCACCACCGTGCCCCCCCCCCCCCCCCCCCAATAAATGATTAATCTCATTTAATTAAGCTTCATTATGAGTTAAAACCATTTCAAATTTGAAGATACAAGGTTTGGTTTAGATGACAATAATAATGTCACATCAACATTTCACCACGGTTAAAATAATGATAAATTAAAGGAGTTTGATGCTTGTGTGTAATTATTAATTACTGCGCAGTAAATGCATCATTGCTGTGGGTAAATATTTGATAGGAAAAACACAAACACATTCAAAACAACAAGGATGCTCAGTGTCAGTTGAATGAAGGACCACTTTCCCCTTTTTCAGTTAACAGCTCTTCAAGGTCGCTCTCAATTTAACCAGGTTTGGCTTCATCTATCAAGCACTTAGAAACAGACAACACATTCCTTTAGCAAATTGATCGGCAATTCAGCTCCTCCACTCGTCTGTCTGGACCAAAAAACTTGAAGATCGCGTAGTTTTAAAGACACAACAGGGTCATAGTTTGAAATATCGTACTAACCCTAGCTTCATGTGATAAAAAATAAAAACAAGTTCATATTTAACATTCACAAATGTTAAAACAAAAGTTTTATATGTCACCCATAGCTACAAGTCTAGCCTGTGATCTGCCAAGTCTTTAAGTGTAACAGAAACAAGTTCACATACAACTTATTCACAACAGATTATAACATTATTGCAGAGATTTAAAAAGTTCAGAGCTTGTATTTATTACATATAATGCATTTTTTATTTTTTGGTTGCAACCACCAGACCTTTTCAAAGTAATAAAAGTAAGTTTACATCATTGTCACATTTTGACATTGTGCTTTAAGTGTCACAAAGCAGGGTGTAGGAGTGTGTCAGGGTGGTCCAGGACATAGAAATAGGAGCAGAGGTAAGTGCAGGAGACTTTAACAACCACAAGGAAACTAGACAGAGGCTATGGAACTAAACAAAGGGGCTAAACACTAAACAAGAAGGCTAAACAAGAAAGCTAAAAACTAAACACTGAACAAGAAAGCTAAACACTAAACAAGAAAGCTAAACACTGAACACTAAACAAGAAAGCTAAACACTAAACAAGAAAGCTAAACACTAAACAAGAAACCTAAACACTAAACAAGAAACCTAAACACTGAACAAGAAAGCTAAACACTAAACAAGAAACCTAAACACTAAACAAGAAACCTAAACACTAAACACTAAACAAGAAAGCTAAACACTAAACAAGAAAGCTAAAGACTGAAAAAAGAAGGAATCACAAACAAGGACAAGTAGCATAGACCACAGAGAAATACATCTACAATGACCACAATCAAAACACTGACAAGGACTATATCAAGAAAACACAAACAAGAAACACCTGGGAACTAATTAAGACATGTGACACTAGAAACACAAGGGAAGGGTATCACATGACATGGGAACAAGCAGGAAGTAGACACAAGACAGGGGGCACAGTCACATGACAAGGGGAGCACAAACAATAAACAATACAAATCAGAATACAAAACTATGTAAATTACATTAAAGTTGTGAATACATTGAACAAAAACTTGCTTTTGTTACATTTAAAGCCCTTGTTGCTCACTGGCTGTACTTGTGATGAAATGAAACCAAGTTCCATATATTTTGACACTGCACTATTATGTAGAAATAAACACATTCAATTGCCAGAGTGAAGCGGTGTAACACAATTAAGCTGTTTCTCTACAAAGTTACATATCCACCCTTCTCTGCCCTCTGGGATAAACACACATATTTTTCCACATGGACGAGTTCAAATTTGGTCTTTTTCTCGGGGCTAATACAAGCCATTTACTCAAATGAACTGCTGCTCTGGTGTCAGAGGGACCCTGCAACATCATCGTGGGGCAATCGCTGGATCTTGCGTTTTATTCTCTCTGGCTTGCATTTGGAAGTCAAGGATTTATTTATTAATTGAACTAAGCTCATAACACAGGTAAAACCACCCTTAGTTTGTAGTGTAGTTTGCCATAACGTATTTTAATATATATATGTTTAATGTTGCTAAATGCCATTAATGTAAATGCATGAATGCTAGCTGGCTGTTATTTGAAGCATGGCCGGCCTGAATACACTTTTTGTGCCTAATCCTAGTGCTCTTTTCATGGACTGCTTGGGTAAGTATCATCCTAATCCTCCTGACCTATACCTCATGCTTGTGCTCTTACGTAAATGTGGTTCCAGTATTGTGATTGGAGAGGTCTTGGATGTATAATGTTACCTGTGTCAGATGCATTTATATTGAGCTTGATCTTGCCCCCCACCCCCAAAATCTAAACCAAATTCTAAACCAAACACATGGCAATTAAAGGCCGTCACAATGGCACAGCAGGGAGTGTCCCCGGGGACCTGGAAGTTGTGGGTTCGACTCCCGGGTGAGGAGTTTATGTTCTCCCTGTGTCTGCATTGGTTTCCTCCCACTGTCCAAAAACACATGTTTGTAGGTGGACTCAAAAGTATCCATAGGTGTGAGTGTGTGAGTAAATGTGTGAGTGTGTGTCACCCTATGAAGGACTGCCGCCCCCTACAGGGTGTGCACCTGCCTTGCGTCCTGTGATTCTGAGGAGCCTCTGGACCCACAGCGAACCTGAACTGGATAAATGCTTACAGACAATGAATGAATGAAAAAAACATGACAATAAGAGCTCCGCCTCTTTTCTGTGTGTATATAACAAACACAAGGTCTGGTTCTAGTGGCTTTATTTCCTTATCCAGGAGCCAATAAAGAGCTTAAACTCCATGAACACTTCTCCCTGTGTCTCCTTGGGTCCCCAGGTGTGAGTGTATGAATGACTGGGTGAGTGTGTGTGAAATTGTCCCCAGGTGTGAGTGTGTGAGTGACTGGGTGAGTGTGTGTGGAATCGTCCCCAGGTGTGAGTGTATGAATGACTGGGCGAGTGTGTGTGAAATTGTCCCCAGGTGTGAGTGTATGAATGACTGGGTGAGTGTGTGTGAAATTGTCCCCAGGTGTGAGTGTATGAATGACTGGGTGAGTATGTGATGCCCTGTGTTGTTTGGTTTGACCTTTCACCCAGGCCCCACAGTTTCAATACCACTGCTTTAAAAGGGGTAAAGCCAAGTGCGTTTGACTCTCACTTTATTGTGTGTGTGTGTGTGTGTGTGCGTAAGTAGGACTACACTCCACAGACAGGGAGAATCCTTAGCGTTCCTAATCAAAGGTCTTTCTGTTTAATGACTATCAAAAGGTCATGTCTGTGCCGCTCTGGTTTTGTGCGTCTGGTTTTAGACTGAATTTTACGCATGGCTTGGCATTTTGTGAGGCACAGCCCAGGTCCAAAGCACCGATCATTTGTGAACAATTTGCCTTTCTACCTTTTTACAGTCACCCCCCCCCCCCCACACACACACAAACACACACACACACACACACACACAATCCCCCAAGCCCCTTCACACAGCCCCTTTTTCTGGCCACAGCCCATCTTGAAAGTCATCCGTTTGGGGCTCGGGGGTCCACTTGGTATCAGTGTTCTTATCGTGAGCAAAAAGCTGGAGGGTCCAGATGGTGCCAGTCATGGTCAGTATCAGAGCAGCATGGACGCAGCCTGGGGACAGATTGGCCGACTGCAAATGTCATGAACCTCTAATAATGTCACCCCTAAAAGAGGAGGTGTGATGCTTTGCCCTCCCATGGCCCAGCAGGAGGGGTCTTCATGGCATGCATGTCTTTATTCACATGTTTTACCCTCTCATTTAATGGTAGCAGGCAGTTGTTTTATTTATTTGTTACTGCAGTGACTTAAAGTGGGTTTATCTTAATCAAAACATGCAGGTCACATTGTAGAGACTGTACTTTGTCTGACATGAACACCAACAAGTCCAGACCCTACAGAACCACCATTTACAGGACGTCTATATACAGAGGCCCAGTGATGGAGTGGCCCATTTCCAGCTATGATGCCAATGACAGACACATTCATCACTTGAACTGTGGTCCCAGCTTGTTAGCAGCTGTTGTTTGGTCCCTGAAGAAACCTCCTGGTATTGGAGAACTTGAAGTATGTGTGAGTTTGAGAGCGTAGACCTGTCAATGTCCTCTTCAAATGAAGGCCAAAAACACCTGGTGATAGTGACCACCTTGTGGCTGCAAGGCTGTAATGCATGTACTAGTTGCAGCTTATTTTATGTAAATGAATTTCAAGCTAGCATTGCTAGCATATGGGGGCACCATACTCATGTCACTTCTTGGACTGTCATCACATCACTACCAACAACCAAATTATGATCCACCACCCAAAGCATACCTGCCTAGAGCTGTGGTGATCCTGGCAGGTCCAGATCCTTGAAGAACAGGGTGAAAAGTGGGTAATAAAGTATGTCAAGCAATAATTTGAGTCCATTCTGTGGTTGGAAAATGACAAAGTGCTCCTGTTTAGTCAGTGGATTTGCTAAAATGGACAGTGAATGTAGAAACAATCAGGTCATTGTAATGTATTGGCACATGAGACAACATGGATGATCCAGAGTGTCAGTACTGTGTATAACCCACCTCCTGTAGAACTGAGGCGGGCCATAAATAAGACTGGGAGATGTGAGAACCACTGTTTCTGCCATATTTATTTATCTGTTTGTGCCCAGAGTACAGGGAATAAAATCAAGGTCAGTATACAATGGCTGTAAATATTCATTAAAATTCATTGTGATGCAAATCCCCCCTGCAATGGGCGCGCAGCCCTGACAGGTTCTGACAAACCAAACAATGTGGTGATACAAAAGAGAGAGGGGAGAGAGAACCAAACAAACAAGCAAAGCACCGGCCCTAATCTGGAATGTGTAAACACCCCAGGACAAAAAAATATATATATAAATAAAAAAATTTAAAAAATAACAAAACAAGCCCTGGTCTAAAGCTATTTTCCACAGCCTCAGCTCTTCCAGACTCGTCCCAAAATGACCGAATGGAATGGGTTCCTCAGGAACTCCTGACAGGTCACTAGGGGGCGTGGTGATACATACATCCAAAGCTCCATTGCCTTGGATTGTGTCCACTGCATGCACTTGTTTTGAGGCTATCGCAGAGATGTGTGTTGCTGATTGTGTAGCTGCTGCTAATCTGTCAGGAACTTCAAAGCGTGGAAGCGGCTGAGCACTCGACGAGCGTGCCATCCCGATGTTTATCGTGACCCGCTTCTCAACTCTGGAGCTGTTCAAAAAAACATCAAGGCATGGGAGAGGATTAATGGCATAAAACGAGGAAAAGGAACCAGACAGGGGATAAATATCACAAAGCAGGAACTCGTCTTTTCAGGGGTCCCTGAGGGATTCAGAAGGAGGAAGAGGGAAAAAAATATGAACCTATGCTTGTTTAGCATATGTATTGAAAGCATTGTTAATATCGTTATATTACTGTTTTACAGCTAAATGTTCACATACCTTTCAAATGGTCAGCAAATAACCTCATAACCTCAGTTGTGTCCTTATCTGAGCATCTGAGCTTTGTAAATTTAAATGTGATTCCCCAGTTAGCCTCTTTGCTAATTATGTTGCTAGTTATGTTGTCAATCTGACACATTAATCCTCCTGTTTAGCTCCTGAAATCCTACCCAATGGGATTCCTGTCTACAAATATAAAACTTGGCCATGCCTCGTGGAAAACAATGATGTTAATGATAAGTACAAGCCATTATCCTAGCATATGTTTCAGACCACTGGCTTTGTTAAGCCTTCTGTTAAGCTCCTGAAGACCTAACCAATGGGAGAGCCCCCTTCTCTTTATCTACCTTGGATTTCCTAAGCATTCAAAACAAATATCATTAGGCATTTGATAAAAAGGCTGTAAAATCCCTAAGGGATCCCCTTTGTTGTCTGTAATGATACAGGCTTATTCCAGTGTAATCAATGTGTGAAGAATGACTATGATCTTATCTCCATGTCATTTCAGCTTGTGAAGTGGGCTTCTATAAGCCAGTGGCTGGAGATCAACTCTGTGGTAAGTGTCCCCTACACAGCCACTCTGAGACCAGAGCTGCCCTCACCTGCCCCTGTGATGCCAACCACTACCGAGCCCCCACCGACACGCCGGCAGCCCCCTGCACACGTGAGTCTTTGGTCCCAGTCTCATTATGGGCTGTTTGAGCAACTTCTACCCTGTTCTTCCTAAAATGGCAAGATCCATTTACCTGATACAGTGATGTCACACGTTTAATTAAAATTAATTTATGTGACTTGAATCATAGAACATTACCTTGTAATTCACACTGTGTATCTACTGTCCCACTTAGGACCCCCATCAGCCCCTGTGAATGTGATTTCATCAGTCAATGGGACCTCAGTCAGCCTGGAGTGGGGCTCTCCTCTGGACACAGGGGGTCGGAAAGACATCGTCTACAACGTGCAGTGTCAGAGGTGTGTGAGTGGGGGTCCATGTGAGGACTGCAGTGCTGGAGTCGGGGGCTCTGGAGCGAGTATGAGCGGAGCAGTGGGAGGCGTAGCGGGAGCATTTGGAGCAGCAAGTGGAGGAGTAACTGGGAGTGGAGGAGGAACGGTGTCTCGAACTGGTAAAGACAGTTCTAATGAACTACTGTGTTTCCATCAATAGTTTTCAGTTGTAACATGCTACAATCACAAGGCCATCAATGATTTAGAATTAGTGCTTTGTTTAGGGGTTAACGCAACACCTCACAGAACAAGCACAGTTCTGTAGACATTTAAATGTAAGGAAAGCTGGTAGTTCTTGAGCAAATGAAAAGTAACATCTCTAATAATGGAGATGTAAACCAAAATCAATAGTTAACCGTAAATTCAAAAAGATTAGAAACGACAGTGTTCTGTGATTCTGTTATGCTACTGTTAATAGAAACATGCACTGAATTTGTAGCTATTCCTTAGACACATAACAGAGAGTTTGGGTGGATTCAGTGCCATCAGTGCACAGGCGCTCACTTGTTGACCATAAAAAACCCTAAAATTATAATGAAGAAAAACATAATGTTATGAATATTTAGTTTTCATTTTGCTCATGAAGCTGTTCTTTAATATTATTAATAATACTATTAATAACTGTAAGATCCAAAGTTCCAAATTTGACATGGTTTATCTGAACACTTTTTAAGGTCAGTTGGGATATGTGTATATTTTTGTGAATAACCCCTCTCATTCTTCTAAACAGGAGCTGCCCCCATTCGGTTCATCCCTCAGCAGACAGGGTTAACAGAGCCCTGGGTGAACGTGGTGAATCTTGTGGCACATGCAAACTACACCTTCCGCATCCTGGTGATGAACGGGGTTACTCACCTGAGCAGTGAGCCACTTCCCTACGTTACAGTCAACATCACCACAAATCAGGCAGGTAGGACACTTTTACTGCGTTTTAACAGAGCCATATATATATATATATATATATATATATATGTCAATGTGTGTCCCACCACCTGTTATTGATATAAGTGGACTAATTTAGGTCAGTAGCTTCTTAGTATTTTCCAGCCCTGATATTACAGCATCCTTACACTGCACATTTTGAAATGTCCCTTGCTTTAACCCACTCGCCTTAAATAAAGTACTGAATGGTTGAGTCAGCTGCAGAGGAAGCACAGAAATATTCAGAGCTGGCTTCTCCAAGACCAAGCCTAAAAAATATAAGATGAAGCTAAATACCCAGTATGTGTTTATTAAATTATGAGTAATCAGTATGAATACTTGCCTGAAATCAAGGGGCATTTATAATCTCTCAATTAAGCTTTTGTATCGATAAGTCATGGATTTATCAGGGGTTTTCTAAAATCTTTTTGACAGTCATTCCTCAAAATCATTGCAATCATACACATCAACCATGAGAAAAGTCTCATTGCTGTGTTGTTTTTCCAGCTCCCTCCCAGGTGATGGCCGTCCGGCAGGAGAACGCCAGCATTAACAGTGTCACACTGCTGTGGAATGAACCCGAGCAGCCCAACGGAGTCATACTGGAGTATGACATCAAATACTATGAAAAGGTATGAGCATCTTTTCAGCAGCTACATCAAAATTATTGTCCTTGTTTTCATTAACTCTACTGACCACAGTGGTGCATTTTGTAGTTTTACAATTCCAGTGACACTGATGTAGTGATGGTGTGTAAGTGTGTGATGCATCGGTACGAGTGGATCAGACACAGCAGTGTTGTGTCCAGTCACTGTTCACTCTGTTTAAAGATGTTGAATGTAAAGATGTTAAAAGTCCCCAAATGGGGCTAAAAAGTATGCAAAGCAACAGATATTTGACAAAACCTTTGCATTCAACAGTGATTAAACATATTAAATATATATATATATGACTACGATATTGAAGTTGAATCATACATTAAGAGGCAGAAGTAGCTATTTTGCCTTGGCATTGAAGAGTTAAACCAGTGAAGATGAGCAGTGTGTTGTTAATCTCATGAACAGCCTTCTCTCTAGGTTTGCTATTTTAATAGAAGCATAGTTATGCGAACAGTTCCTCATGGGTTAACTGCTGTTGGTCCACTCTTGTCAGGAAATACAAATGGCCTGAGAGAGCCATTAAATGGAGGGTCAGATTTGATGGGGTAGCTTGGCGGCAGATAGCACAATTTAATCACATGGCTCAATGGAGGCTCCAGTTAATTGAAAGGAAATTACCAACCAGTGGCGGGTTGTAACTGATTTGGTCCGATTATTGAAAGTGACAATGACTGCAAACAGCATGAGGCGAGCCAAGCGCCCCAGAGAAGTTAATTGCAGAGCGAGCCGGGAGCTTTGGCAGCTAATGGGGCAAGAGGGATCTCAGCTGTGCAGCGGAATTAGCAAGTGCTGGACCATTGGAGTTCAGAGTAGTCACTAACCACATCTCCATATCCACCAGTGGTTCAGTACAAGTCTAAGACGCTTGATCATGTCAGTACCACAATTCCGCTGTTAAGCTTGAACAGGTTTGTTGTGACTGTTGTGGCTTTGAGTTTTCAGATGTTTGAAAATCTCTTACATTCTTCTGGAAATGTCCCGCAGGATAAAGAACAGCAAAGTTACTCCACCCTAAAATCCAAGAGCACCAGCGCTAAAGTGTCCGGCCTCAAGCCTGGGACCAGTTACATCTTCCAGATCCGGGCCAGGACCTCAGCTGGCTGTGGACGCTTTAGTCCCTCAGTGGAGATTCAGACTGGGAAAGCAGGTGATGACATAAGCCTTCTAATGATTCTGAAGGTTCCCAACATATAGACCATGGGTCAGTAGTGGGCTGTGGCTGGTTTGTGGAAATTGTTGTAACAGGGTCCATGTGGGGGGCTGAGGATTCATTATTAAAATATTACCACCCAGTGCAGGTATTAGTTGATTTAGCAGATTAGAGCAGTTAGTTTTCTCCTCCAAGTGTGTTGAGCTGTGCTGTAATGGCAGGTTAGAAGTTTGAAAAGAATCCATGGTTGGCTTCACACCTAGGAACAAGGTGCTAGCCTTCACCCTCTCACCTTGTTAGTGCCACGTGATTCAGGAAAACCTAGAAAAGACGGGAACTGGGGCATGACTAAAACCTGAAGAAATCTGTGTAAAAACAGATTGGCAAACCTACTGCCACAAGTCAAAAGCAGTATCAGTGGATTTCTTCTTATGAAACACAGCACAGTTATTAGTGGCGTTCTCTATTCTAAAGTCACATCAATTTACTCAAGTAGTAAACATCAATAAGTCATTGCCGCCTATAGCTCGCTGGGTTGTACTGAAAAGCTTGGGGTGGCCTTCATAGCAGATTGATTCTGCTGTTATTAGAGGGTCACCTTGCACTGAATCCCCATTGCCTGCTTATAATCGCCTCACTTCTTGGTAGGTCACATCACATATTTGATGTAAGGGTCTTTAAAAGAACATATACGTTGTCTCCAGAGGTTTGGGTGAATGGCAAAGTGTTGAGCGTTTCATCCGTGAAAGATAAAGAAGGAAGAGTTAAGGTTAGTTTAATTATTCAGTATGTTTGCACATCATAGTCATAAATTGTTTTGTATATATTAATATACAGAATGTATCAGGTACTATTACAACTATTACAACGTAGATGACAAGAAATTATAAATAATTGTTTATTTCACAGTAAGTTATCTGCCTTTTTCCTGCTACATGAAGCATTGTGA
Source organism: Hoplias malabaricus (assembly GCF_029633855.1). Taxonomy (NCBI): domain Eukaryota; kingdom Metazoa; phylum Chordata; class Actinopteri; order Characiformes; family Erythrinidae; genus Hoplias; species Hoplias malabaricus. Next base: position 25,634,534 of record NC_089804.1, on the reverse strand, counting down.
AGTTCAGAGATGAATTTTCATTGTTATTCTCAGTTCTTACTTCTTTTAATTAGGTTATGTTATTATAAATATGATTAGTTATAACACAATTATTACAAATGTACAGTGAGCAATAATCATTTATAAGTGACATGATTTTAGTTTCAGCAATATTGTCAGTAATTATAATATTTTATAACTCTATATTCTTAGTATTATTGGCCGTAATGGGTTAAAACTCAAGTATAATACATGTATTATAAGTCATTATAAACCATTATATCTCAGTCAGTGTAACTATATTTTCAGGATTTATAAACAGTTCAAACTCAATTATTAAATCATTATTCTCCCAAGACAAATTAACTCTTTATATCATTACTGTACAATCCATGATTACCTCAGTTATTAGAACACATTGATACTCATTTATTATAATATTATTCCCTAGACCATGTTAATAATAATATCATATTATAACTGAGTTATAACATAGGCTCTATTGTAATTATTATTGTTCTCAGACATTTAAAAAATATATATTTACAGGTCCTTTCTGAGTGCATAATTGTAATCACACAAACAAAAGTGACCATTTTAATTATTACAAAATGGCTGGAAGCTAATCAGATCTCTGGTATAGTACACTTTGAATGAAACAATGTACAACTTTCTTTCTCTGTCTATCTCTTTGCATGAATCTTCCTGTGGCTGCCTTCACCGTCCAGTCCCTTTACGTTACAACACAGTGACCATAGTCTGGATCTGCATGGCGCTGGTCACTGGGCTCATGACCTTTCTGGCCATTGTCATCTGCAGAAAACGGCAAGAGGAGTACTTTGAATTGTCTGCCTTTTCTTTTTCTAATTTATAAACACAGCATGAAAAAATCATAATGAATAAGCTTTGATTTGCTGTATGACATATGCTGTACATTCAGAATTCAGGGGTAAACATTCAGAAATGTTCAGTACTGGGCAAAAGTCAGAGACCCTTCATGTATTAATTTTTCAGTGTCAGCTACAACCTTAAATGACTTCCTCATTTATATATTCCGGCGGCACGGTGGTGCAGCAGGTAGTGACACAGTCACACAGCTCCAGGGACCTGGAGGTTGTGGGTTCGATTCCTGCTCCGGGTGACTGTCTGTAAGGAGTGTGGTGTGTTCTCCCTGTGTCCGCGTGGGTTTCCTCCAGGTGACTGTCTGTGAGGAGTGTGGTGTGTTCTCCCTGTGTCTGCGTGGGTTTCCTCTCGGGTGACTGTCTGTGAGGAGTTGGTGTGTTCTCCCTGTGTCCGCGTGGGTTTCCTCTGGGGTGACTGTCTGTGATGAGTGTGGTGTGTTCTCCCTGTGTCTGCGTGGGTTTCCTCCGGGTGCTCCGGTTTCCTCCCACAGTCCAAAAAATCACACGTTGGTAGGTGGATTGGTGACTCAAAAGTGTCCGTAGGTGTGAGTGTGTGAGTGAATGTGTGAGTGTGTGTGTGTTGCCCTGTGAACGACTGGCGCCCCCTCCAGGGTGTATTCCCACCTTGCGCCCAATGATTCCATGTAGGCTCTGGACCCATCGCGACCCTGAACTGGATAAGCGGTTACAGATGATGAATGAATGAATTTCTACATTCCTTGTCCATTTTATCAGCTCCACTGACCACACAGGAAGCCATTGTACTTCTACAATTAGAGTGGATCAGACACAGCAGTAAAGCTGGAGTTGTAAAACATCCTTTCCACCTGTTGGTCTGCATTGTAGATTTAAAGGCAGAAACAGAAGCTGTCGCACGGACAGGTTTAGTCATCCAACAGTCCTTCATCAGTGGATACTGGATGCTGACCACTGGACACTGTTGGATGTATATTTTTGCTCCGTCATACCGTGATGTTTAAAAACGACTGTACTGTTCTATCCAACAACAACAATTGAGGTGTTCTGTGAGGTCTTGTGTGGTTGTTGTGAGTCCTACATTCTATCTCAGGTATATATTTTTTTTATTATTTGGGACTTACCCTGCCCAGTCCAAGTGAACGACCTTTGACCTTATCGCCTCACACATCAGCTCCTGAAGGGTCAGTGGCTGTAATTATAGGACATGTGATAATGGGTGGTCTCTGACTTTTGCACAGCTGCTTTGGTCATATTTTTACACATGATTTGTGCTCTTATAAGTAGTAAATGAGGTCTCACTTTATATTACATGTCTCTAATAACCACATGAACAACCTATGTAACAGCAGTCTGATAATGTCTGGGTAAACTCGTCCACGTCATCAGAAGCAGGAGCACTGCATTTTAAATGACATGAAACAATTAATTCGGCTCAAACCAACAAAATACACAACTTTTTCCATTTCAGTTTGACTTTAAAGTAAATTGGAGATTTACGTGGGGCGATATTAACAATGCAAATTCTCCAACTTTCCATATCTTCATACAGCTGTGTGGCAGCATTCATTTGACTGTAGTTCCTTATCAGTCACTTCAATGAAAATTAACTTTATTTCTATATAAATATAATTATTTCATAGAAGAGAGAGAAGGGGGATTTTTAAAGACACAGAGACACGTGTTTAAACCCCCATATGACTCAGTGTCCTCAGATGACAAGCAACTCTTTCAGAGTTAATTAACTTTTACATTGAGACGTTAATTGCTAGACTCTCTCCTGGTGATTTAAAGGCTCCTTGTTATATAATAGTTATACATTTAAGCATTGAGTCATTATTATTACCAAAAATTAGCAGACAGTATTAACCAAAGGGGTTATTTATGACTTCTGTTATGTTTCTTTGAAGTGCAACTTACATGTGATGAAGAATTAAATTGTTTTATGGCCTTTAACCCCACTATTATCCTTCGGCTTTGTCGGAAAATTGTATCGTAATTGATTTTGTGAAAGTGATTTTCTATGTCATATAATTGCCATTTATGAAATGCATGCTAAATATATTTGTGGATATTCACGTCTGCTTTATGACTCATAGCCCTAGTCTTAACCCTGAACTTGATTCTAAACTTAATTCTAAGCTACAAAAGTTTAGAAATTGCATGTATTTTTCTCTCACTCTCTCTGTATATACTGTATATCTAATACTTAACCATTAACATAGCTCTAACCCCAAACGTCATTGTAAACCTACTTTTAAGCTCCAGAAGATCAATTCTGTATTTTTACAACACTAACAAACAGATTACAGCATAGTTTCTGTAGCTTTTGTTCAGGTACATAATAGAAATTGGGTTTAATGAGTGGGTTTAGTGAAACAGCATCACCAGTGGACAGGAGGTGTCTTAATGACCATATGATACATTACATTAATTATACAGTACAAATATTAGCAATATCTGGAGTACTGTTCTTATGTGCTAAGTTTTCTTTGGCAAACTTGCTATAATCTTGGGTTCAGTTTGACCCCATTCAGTGCTTAATGTTTATAAATACAGACAATTTTATATTTAGTTTATATATAAAATGAAATAATAAAAACAATATATACAGGACATATTCAGTTCAAAGATTTTAATTCTCAATGTGTTCTCAATGTGTTTCAATTTTGAGTTCAAATTTATCCCAAGGGGAATTCTGAAGCAACAGGAGGGTTAAATAAACCATAGAATGGATTCCAAACCTTGGGCCAGCCATGATTAAATAGGTTTAGGTGAATGATCAGAGAAAATAGCCATTCTTTAAGGACACGATACTAAATATTAGGACGTGATGTCATGTAAGATGTCCCCTCTTTCCCAGGGTTCTCAAAACTGTTCTCCGTATGTTGTGTGTTACAGACACTGTGGCTACAGCAAGGCTTTCCAGGACTCCGATGAGGAAAAGATGCACTACCAGAATGGCCACGGTAGACCTCTGTCCCTTCCTGCTCCAGAATATAACATGATGGTTTGGGTTGAGGGTCGTGGGGGGTATAGGGTCTGGGGGAGGGACTATTGCTTTTCAAGTCCTGTCTGTAGCCCTGGCTGCTGCATCGTTTGAAACTGTGTTTGTGACTGTGATTGAAAATTGCTTTCATCCGGCAATATGTGACCGAATGCTAATTCTGTTTATTCTAGTATCATTTCCAGAAGCCAGGTTTTATATTGATCCCCACACGTATGAAGACCCATGCCAGGCTGTCCATGAGTTTGCCAGAGAAATTGAAGCTTCCAGGATCAAAATTGAGAAAATCATTGGCTCAGGTACAGCTATATTTAGATCATAAGACAGCATGCATACTGTGGTCCGCAAAAGGCACCGATGAATCTTACATATTCTCCACTGAGACGCATGAAATTAAACAGGATGCTCATTGGCTAGAGCCATTTAAAGACCACCAAAACTGGGCTGTGAAGCAGTGGAAATGCATTCTCTATAGAGTCCAGTACATTTGGATTTGAGATTTTGTCGATAGCTGAATGCCATCAAATCCTCAGATACATAATGCAGTGGTAAGTGGACACTGCCAACAATATGCTTTTATAGTTTTGATTGGTGGACGATTCTCAGTCCAGCAGTGACACTTAGGGGTTCTACATTTCCAACAGCACTGCTGTGACTGATCCACTTGTGACATATTTCATGGCCTTTGTAGTTGACAATAAGTTCAGTCCATTTCTACATGGATGTACATTTGGTATAAATCGAGTCCTCAAACCTGTGCACATGACTGTAGAACCACTGGTGTTCTGTGTGCTTCAGGAGAGTTCGGGGAGGTGTGTTATGGGCGAATGAAGCTCCCAGGGAAGCGGGACATCCCGGTGGCTCTGAAGACCCTGAAGGCTGGATACACTGAAAAACAGAGGAGAGATTTCCTCAGTGAAGCCAGCATCATGGCACAGTTTGACCACCCCAACGTCATCCACCTGGAGGGAGTGGTCACCAGGAGTAAGATCCAATAGCTAATTATGACCAGTAATGTGGACCAGTAAAGTTATTAATGATCATATTACACAGTAACAACTATGTAATAAGTAGTGCATAACTAGATAGGAATACAGTGTTACTGTCAATATTATATTTTATGAAAATATATTAAAGGATAAATTCTGTAATAATTAGATGAACTGTACTATGTCCTTGCAACTGATTAATAAATTATGAATTAATATTTCGATTATTTGTATAAATAAATGCAACAATATCAGAATAACATTACAATGATTACAATTTTAAATGGTATTTTATACAATTGCGGTAGTAGAATAGATCATTATTCAAATTCTTAGTTTTTTTTCTTCTCTTCTCTTCTCTTCTCTTCTCTTCTCTTGCTTTCCCTTCCCTTCTCTTCTCTTCTCTTCTCTTCTCTTCTCTTCTCTTCTCTTCTCTTCCTTTCCCTTCCCTTCTCTTCTCTTCTCTTCTCTTCTCTTCTCTTCTCTTCTCTTCTCTTCTCTTCTCTTCTCAGGTAAGCCAGTAATGATTATTACAGAATACATGGAGAATGGCTCCCTGGATTCATTCTTGAGGGTTTGTGAACCGAATCTTTCCTAAAGAATCATATCTGAAATAAATCAACGTAACATTTAAAATCAGTCATTTTACAGCAGCAAGAAAACATAATATATGTTAATGTTAAAGCAGTAAGAAGCAGTTTACTTCAGTTATTCACATTAACATAAGACTTCAAATGAACCACTTCATCTCAAATTGTAGTTCAAACATTTCAAACTAACTCTGCATTAATTTCCCCAGAGGCACGACGGTCAGTTCACCATCATCCAGCTGGTGGGGATTCTCCGGGGCATCGCGGCCGGTATGACTTACCTGTCTGACCTGGGCTTTGTCCACCGGGACCTGGCTGCCCGCAACATTCTGGTCAACAGCAACCTGGTCTGCAAGGTTTCAGACTTTGGTCTGTCCAGGGTCTTGGAAGATGACCCTGATGCTGCCTACACCACCACAGTGAGTAACAGCTGCTGCTGGAGAGGGTACATGACAACTCATATAACTGACAACAGACCACTTGGCCCTGACCCCTCAGGGGTCTCCGATTACAATGCAGTAGACTGAGATCCTTCCACGCCTCCAAGGAAGTGTTGTACTGTCCTTCTGCTTCTTCAAGACATTCAGGGTGGTCAAAGTCTGAGATCCTTTGTTCAACAGACTATTCTTAGTGATTAGAATTGAAATTAGAATCACTTTATTGGCCACTGTGCTTGCTTTTAACACAATCAGTGCAGACTAGTGATCACTAGGGGAGATTAGGAGTTGGGGGTTAGGTGCCTTGCTCAAGGGCACTTCAGTCATGACCTGCCGGCTCTGGGGATCGAACTGGCAACCTTCCGGTAACAAGCTAAGTTCCCTAGCCACCAGGCCAGGGCTGCCCCACGAATACAAAATAATACACATCCTTTCAGACCCACATCATGTAGAAGTTCTTTTACTGAGGTGGAAGAGGTGGACAGACCCTTCCAGCTTCTGTCATTTTATCATGTTTTTCATTCTTAAATTCCCAGGGAGGGAAGATTCCGATTCGTTGGACGGCTCCAGAGGCCATCGCCTACCGCAAGTTCTCCTCGTCCAGTGACGTGTGGAGTTACGGGGTGGTGATGTGGGAGGTGATGTCCTATGGAGAACGACCATACTGGAACCTCACCAACAGAGACGTAAGTACTTGCAGAGGGCGAACACAGCTACCTTGACTTGACCTTGACCCCTACTGTGGAGATGAGTGGTCAGTGTGTGCAAACTTTACACATGTCTTTGTGCGGTTTTCTGCAGGTAATAAAGTCAGTAGAAGAGGGCTACAGGCTGCCGGCCCCCATGGGCTGCCCCAGTGCTCTGCACACGCTGATGCTGGACTGCTGGCAAAAGGACCGCAGCGAGAGGCCAAGGTTCTGCCAGATCGTCACGGTCCTGGACAAACTGATCCGCAACCCAGAGACCCTCAAGTCAATGGACACATTGTGCAGGTAGGGGGACGGGGCAATCAATACGAGGGGCTTTCATTGGGATTTAGTCGACAAATACACTCAGCATTAGATGCAACCCCCTTGTTGGAGCTCCCAGTGTGAAAAAGCCAAAACCTGAAAGTTTCTTAAGACGGGGGGCTAAGAGGCGAGTATACATTTTTCAATAAGCCCATTCCAAATAGATGTGTTCTGTGTTAAATAAAAAGGCTCTGTGCTATATTGACATTGATCCGCTGTGGAATCAAAAGAGAGAGAGTGTGTGTGTGTGGTGGAGGTGGTGGTGTTGGTGGTGGTGAAACAGTGGGCCTGGAGTTTAAGAGACTGCAGTTACAATTGGACTTGTATAAATTGGTGGGCTCAGAGTGAGGGCGCCAAAGAGTTACTGGTGCATATCGCGATGGGGGTGAAGTGCAGGGTGGGGGCGAAGAATCCCTCCCTACATTAATCTCCGCCCGAAAAGCAGCCGTCCTGCAATCAGCTCCTCCACCAGCCTCACTTCTCCATCATTTCAGAGAGTATTGATTTTCTGCCTGAGCTAGTTGCAATTCAAACCCCCCCCCCCCCAACTCACGTCCCCATCCTTCACCCCTCCTCATTCTCGCTCTTGCTTTCCATCCCCACCCTTTGTACCCCAACCCACCCCACCTCGACTACCCCATTTGCAGACTGAACAGCCCTTTGATGAACAGAAGCATTCCTGATTTCACTAGCTGCAGATCAGTGGACGAGTGGTTGGACACTATAAAGATGGGCCGCTACAAAGACCACTTTGCGGCGGGGGGCTACCAGACGCTGGGTCATGTGATGAGCATGAATCAACAGTAGGTCCCCCCCCCCCCCCCCTTATGTGCGATAGTCAGCAAACAGTAAGTGTATATGTGTATTAACCTGCAGAGGTGGGCTTTCTAAAGACAATGTGAAGTTGTTTTCACTTGGCAAATCAATTAAATATTATAGACGCAATATTTAGCTTTCTTTGGGGTTGCATATCAATTTTAGCACCTTAGCCCTCATCAAGCATTTTGTACATGATAGCAACTGCCTAGCAACAACTTAGCAACTATCTGAGTTACCAAAGCAACCACCTAGCAATCACTTGGGATACTATAGCAACTGCCTCTACATCATTTAGAAACTACCTGGGATACCATACACAAATACTTCACTGAGCAATGCCACAGAAGAACCACTTTTGGTTCCACAAAGAACCAGGTTTGTTTAAGAGACATGTGAGTGTGAAGAACCTTTTAAAATGTAAAAATCCATCGCTCAATCTTAAGTCTCCTTATCCATTTAAATGCCACAATTAATTAGCAAAAATGGTTCTTTATGCAAATAGATTTTTCTATGGCATCTCTCTACAAGGCTTTTGTAGCACCGTTATTTTTAAGAGGGTAGCATCTGTCCTCAACACCATAGCAACCACTTAGCAACAGCTTAGCAACTACTTGAGACACTGTATCAGCTACATAGCAACCACTTAGCAACACCATAGCAACCATTAAGAATGAGGGCGAATGTGTTGTCTATGGTCCTAAATGGTCTGCAGTGCTAGATAGGAGCATAAAACATCTATTTCCATCCATCTAGACAGCTGTTTCTAAATAGATCCAACGTATTCACTAAAGAACCCTTGAAGAACCCTCTTTTTGAGAGTGCAGGCAATAACAATCTATGGTGTGTATGTGCTGTGTTGCTCTTTGTTGCAGTGAAGGGTCACAAAGTCAGACAGAGATGTATTACACCATTATTACAGCAGAGCAGTCAGAGCCAATGCATCAAGAAATATAATAATTCCCACTGTTTATTAATATTTAATGACCTGGATATATTTCTGTAGGTTTGTTTGAGATCATCCGACCATCAGAGATTCCTCTAGAGGTCAGTCCACTATCATCTGAGGGGTCAGAAAGACTAGGTGTAGGTCCAAAACTTTATTGTGTAACTGAAAAGATAACAAACATTAGTTATATGGATGTATATACAGATCAGCCACCTCCTTTTTCTAAACTCTCTGTCCATTTTAGCAACTCTACTGACATTCTTTAGCAGCTCTACTGACATTCTACGTGCACAGCTGGTATTATCTGGATGGTGGATCATTCTCAGTGCTGCAGTGAGTTGTGGTGGTGGAGTGTTTGTGTGTGATGTGCTGGTATGAGTGGATCAGACACAGCAGTGCTTCTGGAGTTCCCTTAGTGTCACTGCTGGACTGAGAATAGTCTATTAACCAAAAAAATGTTTGAACACCTCTGGTCATAACAGGGTTTGTTGATTTTCTAAGTGAAAATAAATTAACACAGCCTCTGCAGAGAACACACAAATATCTATCTATCTATCTATCTATCTATCTATCTATCTATCTATCTTGGAAAATATATTTATTCTTGCCACACATAAAAGTGGTAATCTTTCTTTGTCTCTCTCTCTCTTTTTCATTAACACTTTTTCATGTCTGTTCTTCTCTCTCACACTCTGTTTTTCTCTCGTTTCATCACTGTCTCTCTCTGTCCTTCACTGTCTCTCTCTCTCTCTCTCTCTCTCTCTCTCTCTCTCTCTCTCTCTCTCTCTTTGATGAAGGGACATCCAGAGGCTGGGAGTGACACTAATGGGTCACCAGAAGAAGATAATGACCAGTGTCCAGGTGATGCGAGTGCAGGTGCTGAACCAGAGCGTGCCCTCAGTGCACGTATAATCCATCTCCGTCCAAATACATATTCATCTGAGATGTGTTTCTGGCTTGTGTGAACTCTTAAAGACTTTCCTCCAAGAATCCACTGCGAGGCAACTCTTTCAGCAGCGGGGGCCTCCTCAGCACCGGAATATTCTGTATTTTTCTGGACAATCCCTGCATCCTTTCTTGTTTTTTTTTTTTTTTGTTTGTTTTTTTTTGTTGTTTTTTTTTCTTCTTCTTCTCAATGATTCCCCTGGACTTGATGTTTTCTCTGGTTTTGTTTTAGGGCGTGGGAAGGGAGTGGGGTGTATTTTTTGGTAACTGAAAGGACTGCCTTAACCAACGCAAGTCATTTCAATTTTGATGTATATGAAGAAGGATTTCATGAACTTTGAGAGGTGCGACGATGTACAGAAAGGGTTAAAGACAGGACATAAAACGGGTGCTGGAAGCAGAGTTTATTGTATATGAATAAAATGTATTTGCCAGTCACCCACCACAGCACCTAAACGGCATGGATGATATTATGAATGCCTCAAAATGCTGAATATAGACACTGGATAAACATTGAGAAACACTGGCAGAGAGAAAGAGAGGCAGAGCTACTTGCATAAAACATCGCTGTCAGAACAAAACCTCGCATCCGCAAAACAGCAACTTGCAATATATTTTAATTAAATGAGTTCATTCTTAGACTATTTCTACTGGTCTATTGGGGGATTCCATTAATGTGGTGCCATTTGGGTCCCATCAGTGTTACATTTACACACACATGCAGCACTGTGCGAAAGTCAGAGACCATCCCTCATTTATTACATTTCCAGAGACAGTGCTCATTAAAGGCAAGTCACTCACTCTTCAGGGGACACTGCTGAGAGCATTAAAACATCGTCTGGACGGCAGCGGCAGTCAGAGGAAAAAAGACGGACAAGGACGTGCAATGAGAAGCAATGAACAGCACCACATTTTTGGAGCAGTTTCTAAATGGGAATGAGTGAGTGATTATATATGTGAATGTGTGATTAAATGAGTGAATTACTGAGTGAGGGATTGGGGTGTGTGGGTGAATGAGGAAGTGAGTATGTGTGTATTTGAGTGTGTGAGTGGTTTAACAACATGAGCTATTCATTCGAAAAAAGACATTTATAAAAGCTTCCAAACTTGGAGTAGAGGAAGTGGAGTTCGTAACTCCATACAAGGGTTAATTAGCCAAGCTCCAAAAACTGCAAATCGTAAAGTATCAGTTATAAACATGGTATATTATAAACGTTATAAATGGCACCCCAATCATGGAATCACTTATTAGACACTCGGACAATATATTAAAGGCAGCTGACACTTTTAAACAGTGTAAACAATAAAGAAATATATAAAAAGTTTACAAGGTTTTGATCTGATATCGACTCTATCAAAGAAGCATATAAGCTATGATCTGAGACACTTCAAAGGCCTCAGCAAAAAGCTGCGTATCGCACAAGTATGCTGGAGAAACGACAACGAAGTCAGCCACCATTTGCCTCTGATGTCATACAAAGGGAAAAACGATGGCGGTGTATGTTCCGTGTTTGATTAAATATCCTGAAATGAAACTTGTTGTTATTTATTGATTGCTGTTAGAGTGAGAGAGATGTCAAAATGTTCAAGAAATAAAGGAGCAGCCCTCCCTCCCCAATGAAGTGTATGAGAGAAGTGCAATGAGGTGAAATCTGTAAACCCTTTAACATTAAATTCTTTTGGCTTTTCCTGGACTAATTAATTATGCGCATATCACCCACTTAAAAGGTCAGATGCAACGTTTTCCCCCAGCCCCCGAGAGTGCTGAATGGGTATGCTCGCCAGTTTCCGTCCGCTGCCTCAAAATAATTGGACGTCATAAAAGTGGAACGGGTTTAAAAAGCAGTTGGAAGCCCATCCTCCAGTGCCACCATCTTCCTCTTATTAAACTCCAGCGCAGCAACCAGCACCAACTCAACCAGGGTCTTCACAAGGTATAGATACATTACTGAGACCGAGGGAAGAAAATTTCAGCTGATCTTTAGGATGAGTTTAGATTCCAGAACAAATCTGATCAACAGAAATGGGCTAAATTTGCTTAGGAAACAGATGTAGTCCATCAACTTCCATTTAAATTTAAGCATGTATCCGCCTTCTACAGAAACATACTACAGTTGAGACACAAGTGTGTGTTATCATAGTGATGATATTGTGGTTGTACACCACATGCTCACAGGTGATTTTACTGGTTTTATAAAAGCCAAATCATTATTTGAATTAAAATATAAGAAAATGAATACGGATCCTTCACATAAACATGTTCTTCTCCATCTGTTCAAATCACAGACTGATTTCACATGATGAAACCTTTACGCCAACCTGGTTTCAATTGGAATTTGTACATTATCTGACTGAAAACAGCATACAATTGTAAAGCTCGAAAAACATAGCTCACTTCTCACAGGTGTCTGTACACATTCATTTCAGATACCTGCCCAGTGTGAAACATCAGCCTCAAACCTTTCCCTAACCCTAATCCTAACCATAATTTATCCTAAATGCAACCTAAAGCTAACCCCAACTCAAAGACTGAATCTGAATTGAAGTGACAAGGTTGTCTCTATGAAAGTTCACAGTGCTGTTTCTCTGATAATTCTCTGTTTAATCAGGGCCGTCAGTAGAGATTAATGATTAGCGGGGCTACGATTTAACCGAGGGTCTGGGGTATTTGCCTCATAGCGGCAATTTTCTTTGACGAGGTACAGATTAGGCAAAGTTCAAGTTCAAGTTCAAGAAGTTTATGGTCATTTCAGCAGTATACGGTGTTTACAGTCACAGTGAAACGAAATAGTGTTCCTCCAGGACCAAGGTGCTACATAAGACAATACACAGCATTAAAGTGCAACTAGTGCAAACATAAAACAGTGCACACAAATTAAAGTGCAAAAGACATGGCTAAGGGAGAAAGACACTGCAATTTAAGGTGTATTTGTGCTGTAAACGGTAACTGTATGTAACCATGATGTAAACAGGATGTGTAAAGCCACAAGGAGCTATGATAACATTAGTTCTATCTAAAGCAGAGCTGTAGATCCTGGTTTTTCAGCTCTGACCTGCTGTGGGAGGGACTGTGACTCCATTGGTTGCACACTGAATGATGTACAGATAACTCTGGCAGCTGATTCGCTAAATAAAGACCAATGAAAAGCATGTTCTCTGTTTAGGAGCCGTGAAGAATCTGCCCCTTGCTCCGGCAGAGAGAGCGGTGTTTCTGTCTCAAACATAAAAGTGTGGCCTCATAAATACATAACAAAACGCGTCCCATATCAGTTCAAACCTGAATGCATCTTTTAGTGTCCAAATACAGGACAGTTCCTATGTTATGGGACAGATGGCAACACCATGTGTGTGTATTCTGTCAAGAAATCAATACAGATTTGGAGACAGAACCGTTGTTGATAATGAATGAATTGATGCCTAAAACAGGTCTAACTATGTCCTTGGGTTTAATTCTTCAAATACAAATATGCGAACATCCTTAGGAATAGTAGATAAAAAAAGACCACTTTTCAAAAGGCCATTAAAATATGTGTCAAGCATTAAACGTTCTATAATCTTTAGCCTAATAATTCTGTCCGATTTACTGCTTGTGCTACACTCACATCAGGTTTGTTACTAGGATTTCTAACAAAACTGTATCCTTCTCTTGATGAATGGTTGTGATTGGTCGAGAGATGGTCCAGTCATTATTCTGAAAGCAGCAGCTACTTGAATATATATTTTGCTTGTAAAATTAGCATCTAAAAACAATATATTTCCACCATCAACACCCTTTACCGAAGCATTCCGTCCATTTTAATGGATCCATTGTGGGCTGTGTATGTGAGAGCTGTCAGGTTTGTTGCAATAAGGTGTTAAGTTGGGTGTAATTGAGAAAGACTAATGGGTGGGATATGCTTCTGGGTAATTGCTGTGTACATAAGAACACAATAACAGCCAATCATTTCTGTATTTCTGAAAGAGCAACACTCTGCTGAGTGCGAATAAAATTTAAACACTGTCGTCAATGGTTTGTCAGTGAGTGTGGGCTAATCCAAGCTGAGTGCAGAAAATCTGGCTCATCAGTAAATGGGAGGCATCTTCATCTTCATCCTCATCCTCACCCTCTTCCTCCGAGGGGCTGTGAAGATGATGCAAAAAATAAAGGAATACGCCACCAGCTGCAAAACCATAAGAGAGTGAGGGGACTGGGCTCTGTGCCGTCCCTCTTCCAATTTTCATCTGTCCATCTCATCCCTCTCTGTCTATAAACGTCCCTCGATCGTCTCCACATCTCCACTGAGCTCAGCATCACTCTGACAGCAACACAATCCCATCACCTGCCCAGTGGAAACAACAGGTCCCCCTTTGTCAACTTTCCTTATAATGGAACTGGAATTGCAAATGCTTTGAGGAAACAAAACCTTGCTGTATGTTGAAAGATATATCAGATTTTTTTAAAATAACAAATAAACAGAATAATCCAATTTAAATTACACAACAGCTACCTACGATTTTTCCTTCCTTTAGTAATAGGCGACCACACAGCTCCAGGGCCTCAGGGATTTTCATTCAGTCTGCGCCTCAGGTCACTCTCAGTGAGGAGTTTGGTGTGTTCTCATTGTGTCTGTATGGGTTTCCTCTGGGTGCAGTTGTGAGTGTGTAAGTGGGTGAAATTGTACACAGGTGTGAGTGACTGGGTGAGTGTGTGGTGTCTTGTGATGGACTGAGGTCTGATGTCCATGGTGTGTTCCCGCTTTGCGCCCAGTGATTCCAGGTCGGCTCTGGACCCCCAACGATCCTGACTGTGACCACCAATAGGAACCTAGCAGAGTTCAGGCAAGGAGTTACATGCTTTGAAATGAGAAACAATTTTGACATAAAGGTCATTTCTAAGTGCACCTAATTATTAATCCTCAGACTCCGTATGACCGTGGCACTTTGAGGAGCCTTATGGCCCGGTCACTGTAGTCCACTTTATTAGAAACCCCTACTTTGTAGATCCACTGAGCAGCTAGTCTTAGTGTGGGCTATAATTATCCGAGTTCTGTCCATCTTTCCATTGTGAGAGCACTAGTCACTAGTCACACTGAGATGTGGAGAAAGCTTTTATGGATGGAGAGGTCTAAATATGGACATGAGAAGCTGAAAGTGCAATCTACTTCTACAGAAACATTTAGTTGTAGATGTTCTCACAACAATGGAGAGGTCACCTCAGAGCCCTGGCGTCAGCATTACTGGATGTGTTCGGGATTACTTCAGTCATGGGAAGCAGAAAATTAAACCAAATTCTAAGACTGAACTTTGGGAAACATATCCAGAGTTCTTTGAATAAATGGGATGCCAGCTGTGACTGACAGGTTAAAGCAGCAGGATGAGGGCCAAAGGGCTGTCTGCTGATACCCTGGACTGGCAGGAAAAATGGGGACCATGGGGTGAATGGACAGTGTTTTTTTTTTTCCTTCAGCATCCACAGCTGAGTAGATCTTGAGCAAGTAACCAAACCCCCAGCTGCTCCCTGTAGGTGCTAGTATGGCAGCCCTCACTGCCCTCACCAAATTCTTTGCCTGGAAATGAAAAAAAAATAAAGGCATGGCCTCTAATTTAGCCCTGAACTATACTTAAAATATACAGTAGACATAGGTTCTTTGAAATTGTCTCCAGCTGTTAACCACAACCCAGTTCAGAAACACATGCCTTGCACCCTTTCAGGTTCTTGTTCGTGAAAACAGAGGAACTTTGGGAACCGGGAAATGTAGATCAGAGTTCTGTGGCGCAGTCCCTATCTCCATCACATTCTATCTCCTGATGAAGGAATGCAGCAAGCGGTGCCCACAGGAGCTCAACCAGCAGCTGCTTAGCAACAGGCTCTCCCCAGGCCCACCACAGAATGTCGTGTATCCCCCCACACACACCCTGCTGCTGAGGAGTAACAGAGCAGGATTGGCTCGGGGACTGTGTTTACAAAGATTAAATCCCAGACTTTAAAAAGTGCAACTTAGTCTTCATCAAATGGAGCAGTAACAATGTTTGACAGCAGTGCTATATTTGCTTCTGTCACTGTGTGTATTGTAGGATGCACTATGTAACTAGAGAGAGAGAGAGAGAGAGAGAGAGAGGGAGCAAGAGACATCTTGAAAGGACTTACATTACTGTGCCAATGTCAGAGACTCTTCATTTTTCACCTGTCAATAAAGTACAATAACTCTATGTATTTTTAAGCTCCATACTTTAAGAAGTGTAAAAACCCACAAGAACTCAGGTCTATATTTCTACTGAGAGATGACAATGACATGGGAGAGATTTTTTTTTTTCATTTTTAAAAAAGGGCCATTTCTAATCTTTTGATCTTAGTGTTAAGTTTACAGTTGGGGTTAGGGTTAGGGTTGGTGTAAAGTTTATGTAAGATTTGGGTTTTTTGCTCTTGGGGCTCATTCATTCATTCGTTCATTCATTATCTGTAAGCGCTTATCCAATTCAGGGTCGTGGTGGGTCCAGAGCCTACCTGGAATCATTGGGCGCAAGGTGGGAATACACCCTGTAGGGGGCGCCAGTCCTTTACAGGGCAACACACACACATTCACTCACGGACACTTTTGAGTCGCCAATCCACCTACCAATGTGTGTTTTTGGACTCTGGGAGGAAACCGGAGCACCTGGAGGAAACCCACGCAGACACAGGGAGAACACACCACACTCCTCACAGACGGTCACTCGGAGCGGAAATCAAACCCACAACCTCCAGGTCCCTGGAGCTGTGTGACTGTGACACTACCTGCTGCACTACCGCCTGCTCTTGGGACTCCCCCAGTGCAATTCATTTTTACAGCACTGTGTTGAAACCAGTGGGAAGGTGCGGGGAGCTAGTGGTTTCCTACCCTCCTTCAATATTTACACAGTGCAGTTTCTGCAGTGCTGAGCTTGGAGCAGCAAGGGCAGGGGCTCTATTCTCCAAATTACAAGTCAGTGAAACACCACAACTGGAAGGTAAAAGTACTATATTGTTTTACTTTAAGGCATATTTTTCATGCTGGGTTGACAGACATTCACTTGAAAATCTACAAAAATGAATAATACAGATTTAAAGAGAACCAATTATAATTCATATACAATTTATGAATCATGGGAATGGTATTTTTGTATATTATCTACAGTTTTACCTTGAGAACAGTCTGGAGAGTCAACAGTGTGTCTGTTCATTTGGTAGCTGGGAGTAGAAGGACAACAGTATTGTCCTTCTACTCCCAGCTGCTCCACCAAGGGGTGACCACAGCTGATTACCCAGCACAATATAGAGGGTAACCAGCACAATATAGTGGGCACCGGTGCCATTAAAGCATATGGTTTTCCTGATATAAACATTTCTATTTCATCTGCCTTTCAGGCTGACAGCAGCATAACACAAGCCCAAACCCAGTGACTGGGCAGTGGACACAGTGAGAACACACCAACCTTCAGACACCCACTTAGGCAAAGCTTGAACCCAGACTTCCAAGGCTGCAAAGCTGTGTAGTGGCAACATCACCCATTGCACCACCCAGTGAGCCTTAGTTGTTGAATATTTTTTCATACCTTCGAAATTACAGAGATTTTCACGTCTTTATGCCACACAATTTTATTACATTGTTAGCATAAATTATCACACTAAAACATAACGGAGTTCTTAATAGTCAGACCTTAAGCTGAGAACTTGAAAAGTTTAAGGATGAAGTGTTTGGACGCGGTGAGAAACTTCCCTGAACTCAGTAACACAAACAACCCTTGTGTAAACTATTTATTTCCATACTATATTTAGCATTAAGCTAACATTTGAGCCTATTAAACAACACTGCACTTTTATCGGCAGCGGTACTTAAGCGCAAACACCTCGCCTGCATTATGTTGAAAGCTGTGACATTCGCGGCAAAGGCAAAGGCAAACAGGCGGCTCTCCATACTGCTCAAACATAATTGGCTATGCACAACGCATGGTTCAAAAACGCACTCATGAATTATGTATACACGGGTTACGGCTATAGTTGTGCATACATGGTATATATTATGCATTCAGTCTACAGTCTTACAGTATCAAAAAACGAAAGACAAATATATAGACATATGAGCTCTGGGCACTGGGGAATGGAGTGAGATAATTGTTTTCCTCAGAGGTTTGCTTTGCTGTGCTATAGATTCCTTAAATCTGTGTTAGCTTCCTGTTTTTTTAATGTTAGGTTATGAAAAGGTACAAATATGCACACGTTCGCCTCATTAACACTTACTTAAGATACACGACTGGACCTTATTACCATTGCTGTAGTAATAAATAAAAACAACAACAGAAAACATGGAGATACAAGGTTTTATTCAGACAGCGATGATGTCATAAAGAGGAAGTAAGTCATTATGTTTATTTTGGTATACCAAACACTTTTTGTATGAATGTGATTATTTATTATTTTATATTTTGCTCTGTAAAGAACAACTCACCTGAGATGAAGTAACAAATGTCATTTAGGCTGCTTTAAAGTCCCTGTTTGAATTTTATGCTTCATGGAGTGGGTCTCTCACTTGGAAGCAGCCATGTTTAAAATCTCTGAAACTCTGAATCACAGAATCAAAGAATGTCTGACACATCCAGCCCACCAGGTGTCAGTATAATGTCTGTTTAAAATGACAATTTAATTATTTATTGCAGTCATGTTAAAGAAAAAGACTTTTATTGTTCAGCAAAATAAAAGTCTCAGCTTAATTTCAAAGCTTTGAAAAACATAATATTAATTTTACCAAAATGTCTGATGGTGGTATTTGAGGCTGAAAAGAAACTGAGACAGCGATTGTATTAAACTATAACATTAGCATACACCCACCAGCCACAACATTGAAGTCACCTCCTTGTTTCTACACTCATTGTGCATTTTATGAGCTTCACTGACAGTACAGGTTCACTCTAAACAATCTGTCCCCCTGTTGCTCTGCATACTTTGGGTAGCCTCATTTCACCCTGTTCTTCAACAGTCAGGTATGATTCGGGTAGTGGTTCAACCTCAGCGCTGATGTGACATGAAATAGTGATGGTGTGTTAGGGTGGGTTGTGTTTGCACGTGTGGATCAGACACGGCAGTGCTGCTGTTAGACACACCTACATTTTTGATCCACTTACTTTGAAGATTCTGGTTATAGGACAATACTCAGTCCAGCAGTGACACAGATGGATTTAAAATATACACACAGTATATAAACAAAACCTATATAATGAAATTAAAATGCATTTGGCTTATTGATGAAATCCAGCATTTTCAGACACTTTTGCACCGACTTCCAGTACAAAGCACTTCCTTGACCACCATAATCTCTCGTTTCTATAGTTACTATTCAGGACCACGCTCACTCTATTGAATAAGTGATAATTGAAAAAAGAAGAGTGGGAAAAAAGTGGCTGACCCAATTACCTGAGCAACTTGAATGCAGGGTCCCCCTTCGCTCCGAGCGGGAAAATGCAGGAATCAACGAGTTCGGGCCAGCAATGAAAGTCCTACTGTTTTGTAATTTGACCATCCTCTTATTAGCATATATGTAAATGGTTATGGATGCTCGGCTGGCCTCTGAGTGCACCCGGCTTCGTTACCCCCCTCACCCCCCCCTTCCCTCCCTCTCCAAACTTTTCCTTTGATGTTATTAAGCAGAGTCTGTCACTGATGATCCCTATTTGCATGGATCTGATGAGGAGGAATGATGAAGGCCCTGGAGATATCGCTGAGACAGAGTGGAGAAATAAAGCTCCCTCGCTCTTTTTCAAGAGATAAGGGATTTTTATGCTGTGTTTTTGTATTTTTTTTTCCATAGGAACAAGAGAGAGAGAGAGAGAGAGAGAGAGAGAGAGAGAGAGAGAGAGAGGTAGATAGAATAGGAAAGGGGGACAAGAAAGAGAAAAGGAAAGAGAGAGAGTGGGAAGAGAGGGGAAGTGAGAAATAAGAAAAAAGAAAGGATGAGAGAACAGAATGCGAGAAATGGGGAAAGAGGAGATGGGATAGAGAGAGGAAAAAAGGGAAAGTGCGGTAAGAGAGAGAGAAAGGAGAAAGGGAGGAGAAAAGAAGAGAATGAGAGAGATACAAGGAGAGAGTGGGTGGAGAAGGGGGAGTGAGAGAGAGACAGAGAGAAAAGGGAAAAGAGAAAAAGGAACAGAGAGAGAGAGTGGAGGGGGAGCTCGTGCTGAATCAGGTTTTACAGGAGCGGCGCTGGCCCAGATTGCTCCGCTTTAGGCACACAGCAGCGTGACCGCCGATTCAACTTCACGGAAGCTTACTGTGAAAAAGAGATCCACACAATGGAGCTGGAAGTGATGTCCTGACCAGGCTTGGCGTTCCGTGGCGGATTTCGGAGACGTAATTCCTCCAGTAATGAGGAGCACACATGAGATGCACAAACAAAACAGGATGTTTACCCCTTAAATAAGCGTCAAAAATGGGTTGGAAGTGTTTACATTCCCACATTCCCTTTTCTCTGAGAAAGGCACTAGTTGTCTAAACATTTCTGTCAGGATTTGATGGCAAAGTGATGTTAGGGAGTAGCTCTGGATCACAGGTGCTATCACTGCAGAGAACACCATACCAGTGTTCCACAGGCCTCATGGCCACCTCAGACAATTTGTAGAGTTGCAGGTAATTACACCACCAAACCACTAGGGCTGAATCACAAATATCTCCCTCAACCCTGTGTAGTATAAAATGCAGTGGTGTAGTAGTATTAGTTTTATAATCTGTGAAGTGCAATATTTAGGGAGTAGGGGGCCAATTGAAACAGAGCATTGTTTACATGCTGGGCCTGTAAGGAGTCAACCTGTGCTACCAGCTGCCAGCAGGGGGCCGACGGCACTGAGACACTGCTACTCTGGGAGACTCAAAGTCTCAGAATACTAAGAGGTAATTAGTGGCAAGCAGATGCACCTGGTAGTCCTTGTATTTAAGGCTGCAACAAACAGTGCACTGTTGTCATACCTTTGTTGAGGTTTGACTGGTATGAGGAGAGGAGAGGAGAGGAGAGGAGAGGAGAGGAGAGGAGAGGAGAGGAGAGGAGAGGAGAGGAGAGGAGAGGAGAGGAGAGGAGAGGAGAAACGAAACGAAACTAGAGGTTAACAAAGATTAGCTGAACTTTAAAAAAAAAAAAAGGAGCTGAACTGAATGAGAATTAAAACAAGCTCTGAATTGTTGTTGTAAAATTACTAAAAATTTAAGTGCTTCCGTTTTGGTTCTGTCCTTTGTTTGAGATAGGGGCAGCCCTGGCCTTTTGTTACGGAACTGGGCTTTTTAACTGGAAGTTTGTGGGTGTGATCCCCAGATCAGGCAGGCACCTAACCCCCAACTATTATGCTCACTGCCCCCTAGTGTTCACTAGTCTGTGTGTAAAAACGTTTCACTGCACCTTCCTCTGTGTGTAAGAACAGTGGCCAGTAAAGTTGTTCACGCAAGGTTGCTGATTCATGTCCAGCTGGGAGTGACTCCTTTCCCACAGTTCACAAAGCACTCATTGCCCTTGTATGAAACACCTATGTTTACATGACAGTATCAGGAAAGAAATAAACACAAAGCCAGCGCTTTCTATCCATACGTTCACGCTCCTCGTAGCGAGAGTTGTTTCCCTTGTTCTATCTTAATATTCCTTTCATGACGTCCAAACCAATGTCTGAGGACATCTCTCACTAAATTTGAATTTGCTGCTGCCTGTAGTCTCTGTAGTATTTCATATTTCAAACTTCCTCAATTTAACTTGATCCATGTATGTCCAACTGTGGACCAGTCTCAGCAGTCTGAGTCGATGAGATGCCTAGTTACATTTCTGGGCAGGTGTGTGTCAAGCTACGACGGGTTTTTTCATCTACATCCGACCTACTCATTGCTTATGGTGTAGGTTTGATACAGAAGCATAAATTGGCCTTTACACTAATATTAATGCTAAACCTCAACCTTAATACTCTAACTGAACATGACTTGACTAAACCCTAAACTTAACACTGTATTCTCCTGTAGAGCAGAAATGGCATTGCTTTGTGCTTATGTAACGCTATCATTATCAGACACCAGGGACATGTCCAAAACTGCACCCTATTCACTATATAGTGCGCCATTTTGTATGAGTGTCTGAAAACCTAGTGTAGACTTTTCAGTACACCCAGACAATCCCACAATGCACTGCAAAAGTTAGTGTACAACCCATGTACACTAGCTGAGACTAGTGGATAGCAGATACCCACAATGCACTGCATTTTGTTTGAAATCTGCCTGAGTTAGTGTCCAAATTCGTTCACTACCCTCCTGAATTCAGTTCCCTGTAATAGTGCACTGTATAATGAGTAATATAGAGAATAGTGAATAGGGAGTCATTTGGAACACATAGCTCTTCTTCAGGTACATATCAGAGTATGAATGCACAGTGTAACAGCGCCACCAGTGGATGGGAGCTCACTTGGTTAAATAATAAATACATTAATTAAATAACTACAAGATCCAATAAATCAAAACATAAAATGTTTTTTCAGTCATATATATTCTGCTTGAAGATCCTGTATTTCTTACTGTGCAGGACTTCACTGGCCTCCAGGCAAATCATTACTGTGTTAAGCATCATCAGTAACAGTTATAGACAACTCGTAGAAAGCGTTCACATCCCTTGCTCCCTTAGCAATCTGTCGGATCTCATCGAAACCAGCAGAGATATGAGTCCTACACCTCCCTGGATAAAGAGGCCTGTGTTTATTTTATTTATCCGTGATCAGTAAGCAAACAGCCCCTCCGCATTATCATGGGACGCTCAGCCCACTGGTTTGTTGATTCAAACTCAGAATACAGAGCTGAAGGGAATCTAAACTTGCCCTCGCCGCGAACCTATCCCTGCAATACGGAAGACTCTGATTGGCCGCCTCCTTATAGACAGTTAACGGGCCAGGAAAAACAACAACAAAACACAGTACGGCAAGAGTATAGTGAGGACAAAATATCCCCTTTGGATAAATCTGTTCTCTTTCATGGCTGGTGTGTTTGGAAAGCACTGTGAATATTTGAAAGCCTCTCTGCTCTGTCCTAGTTCCATAGTGCGCTGAGCTTGCCAATGGTTTGTTGTCCCAGCGTGCAGTGGGCACCCTGCTGGCGCAGTAAAAGGGGGCGGCAGTGGGGGTACAAACACACGCTCATAAAGCCAGGATTGGGAATTGTCGCTGGAAGAAAAGAGAAAGTGATGAAGAGATTATTCCAGACTGTAGATTTTAAGCCCTTTCTTCAAATAACAGGACTGTTTATGAGCCACAAACCACAAGGACCACTGAGGCCCTCGAGACAGCTGTGTTACATTGCAGAGATCAAGAGGGTCCATGGAATAATCATAGCCGTATCAAGAAGGCCAAACATGACAGACGGATGTATCTGAAGAATAAAGTTTCTAATGGATCCCAATAAATCCCAGTAGAACCCAGGTTCATTAGTGATCTTGAGTTTTCCAGCTCAGTTTTTGTGGACGCAAAGGCCATGCAAATGATTCAGCAAGCACTTTGGGTGGACTACTAGGTCTTGCATGGGTGTTAGGGGTCTCACGTTCCCATATGTTTAGACCTGTAAATAATGCAGGATCATCTCAAGGTCGTTGGACTAAAAGACCTTTCCCGGAATTGGTAGAATGTTAATAATAGTGGCACTTTTATAAGATGTACTAAATATAATTGTGAATGTTCATGGGAATTCCTGGCAACCCAGTGTGAAAAATGAACCATAATCTAACCTGCCACCAGGGGACATGGGCTCAGAGGAGTGGTATGTGTGAACACAAACACCCGTAACTTTTTGTCCCGAACTTTACATTGACTTTATCCCGAACAAACGCGCGCCCCATATCAGTTCAAATCGGAATACGTCTTTGTGTCCAAATACGAGACAATTCCGTATTTTACGGAACGGTTAGCAACACTAGTTCCAGCCCAGTCTTGCTGTCTCCGTTAGCCATTTCACATCCAGCTAATTGTTCAACAGGCTAACTAATGCAATAGCATGGCGCTGTATCCCCAGTAGCTAAGCACTTCTCTGGTGTCGTCATAGTAACACAGCATTCCTATTACACACCATGCCACTAGGTGTCGCATGAGGCACTACAGCATGCCTCAGAACTATGTCCTTCTCTACAGATGGCTGCAACTCATTAACGCGAGTTGACAAATCACTCAGAATGGTTTTTAAAATGAAATCTTAATGTATTTGTTTCACAGCTCATATCATATCGAAAGAAAATGCATATTATTATGTGTATTGTGACACCCCTAGTGCAAAAAGACTGAACAGCTAGCAAAGAGTGAGGAAACATTCTCTGAATTTTTTTTTAGAAGTTAACTGGCTTCAAATTGTGAACATATGCCTTTTGAAATGTTTTTGTTTTTTCTTTTTCTTAAGACTCACATCTTTCACATCTTGATAACCAACATCAGGTAGTTTTGGCAACTTCAGGAACACACACACTTGGAAGCAGTGAGTTTAGGTCATTTTCCTGGTTAATAAGGCTGTAGGTCCTTTTAAACTGCATGTAGAAACTATATACATGCATAATACATAAAGAAATAAACAATAGCTTGAACTTCCTCCCCCTGGGCATAACCTTTAGCACTGTACCTGTAGGCATGGAGCGGAACGTACTGCAAGTAAGCAGGATTCCCTGATTACCGCATGCAAATGGGAGAAGTTTTTCAGGCCAAAAATAAAAATGGATGAGATCAGCACAATCCTCCACTCATCCCATTACTGGTGGGCAGAAAGGACCCTCAGAAATGAACCACAAAGGCCTGCTTTGCCTTGTTCGCCGTCTCCCCAGAGCCACGGTTCCAGCCTCCTCTGTCCTATGGTTATCATGCTCTCCAGATGAACCCTTCAGAGCCGGTCCGAGTCCCCACAGCAATCCCCCTGGGCTATAGCACAGTCCCCTGGGCGAGTTAGCATCGGACCAACACTAATATTCCTTTCTCACCTCTGAAAACAAAAGCATAAGGTTAGATTAAATCACCCTGTGGAAATCTTCAGAGCTCTGTCTCAAAGTTAGAGCTAAAAGCTGCCGATTCAGAGACAGACGTGACATTTGAACCCTTTTCCTTGACATGTAAACTTCTAAAGCCCCAAATGTCTTCAAGATGAATGTCCACAGAAGCTTTGTGAGAGGAAGCTGTTACAGACAAAATCCTGCAGCATCTATTACTGGAGTCTCACATTTGAAGATGGAATATTTCCTTAAAAACAAAGGCTCCAAGAAGGTTTTTAAAACCCTTTTGAGAGGATGTTTCTTTAAATGAAAGTTTGGGCCTAAAACTATAATTTCTTCAATGTTGTGGGAAAAAAAACTTGGATTCCCAATCTAATGTAAGAGTAAGAGCCCTAGGGCTAGACTCCTAACATTCACCTACGTCTCTAAGACAATGGACTGCACTAGATAGGTTAAAGGAATCTGCCAAAAGTCACAAGCAAATTTACAAAATAAATAATAATAATAAAATTAGACAAAAATGTAATATATTCCTGACCTTACTATTAAAACAACATAAATCGCTATACTTTCGCTGAATTAATGCCTGTAGACGGTGGGCAACCCATTCCCCAAATATGAAGACGCACTGGGCTCCCAGATATTTGCAAAAAAAAGTATGCTCTCATTTAACCCTACACTGTAAAAATGTCTGTGAATTTTATGGTGGAAAGCTGTAAAAAAAAAAAAAAAACTACTGTAAACTCTAAAAAGGTTGAAAACAATTTATGTAACAGTAAAATACTTTTATCAGCCAAAATACAAATTTTTACATCTCTTTACTGTAAAAAATACATTATTTCACTGTTAAACGCACAAACTATTAGTGGGCGGTACAAGTGTCCAATGACTGGAAGGAGCTGACACTCATTAGGGAGCTCCCAGCATGCCTTGCTTCTCCATATTTTCTGTGATTGTCAGAGCTTCTTTGTTTTTTTCTGTCTTTGAGACTTTTTGATTTTGGATTGCATTGGTGTGATTATTTTGTGTATTTGTGTGTGTCTGTGTTTCTGTGCATGTTGTGACGATATGTGTGTTGGTCAGGAAAGTTCACCATCAGCCTCTGCTTCAAGTGCTGGAGTGTAGCACCCAGATACCACACATTTCTTTGGTCTTTTCAGTAATATCTCCTTTTAAGGGCTGAATATAGGATGCAGTTTGTCTGTATCTAAATACGACTATATCTCAGTCTACATTCTCTCATTTGTCACACAATTTACATGTTAATTTTTTGGCAAAACAATGTTTCTTTGTTATTTTTATGTAAATACTATGGCTTTTTACGGCATATGAAACGGTACTGTAAATGAAACCGTTCTTAAATGTAAAATTAATGATTTTATGGCCAAAAACGTGACTGTATACTTTACGGTGAAATTCTGGCAACCACAGCTGCCAGTTTATTTACTGTAAATTTAACACATTTTTTTACAATGTACTGCTCAGCAAAGAACCATTCGGGAACCTTTTGTTTGTAGGAGTGTAATCGGAGTGTTCACTTTTTTCATCATCATTTATAGGGCAGTGTGTGCAGTGGTTATTTCTTTCATGAAGCAGCCTCCAAATTGAGGTCAGACATGTTTATAAGAGTTCTGAGCCCTTTTATCTTCAGGCTTCAGGCAAAATATTGTTGAAACTGAGTCACAGAGCCTGTAACTCAGCGTCCAGGCCCCAGGGGCCACAGCCTGCTGCACGCACATCCCAGCACATCCCTTTTAACACGAAACCCTGCCACATACACTCACAATACTGCAGTGGTACCGCTCTGAGCAGGGTCAGATGATATAAGATTTGTTAACATATCATCTGTAACTCCCTAGAAAAGCAGTGACCAATAGGAATGTTCTAAATCAGCTGCAAATGAGGGGTATGAAGCGAACTAGAATTGGAGTGGGACACTGTGGATAACTGCGTAATTATATTTAAACAACAGAGCTAAAGTGACTGTTCCTTTTATAGATTAAATCTGATCACAGTTGTATTGTGTAGCAGTGTGGGAATAAATATTATATACAAAGGTAAGCATCAAACAGAAACCAATCTACAAATGCTCAACTGAGACTCAACGAAGAGTTTCAAAGAGAAAACAAAACTAGTGTCAGAGGGGTGGAGATACGAACCACAACACACACAACACAAGGGCATATGACAAGGGGGAAAACTAAACAGAGGCACCAGGGCGCAAAAACAAGACGGAACCTCAGGAACAATGTGTAACCCCAAAATCTTTGGTCCAGTCCTACCTCATTCTTCGATTAGCCCCGCCCCTTCATAGAAAAACTCCATTTGAAACTGACGGTCATTACATGGATGTTGAATATGACATCACCAGCCCACAAAAAAATTTAAATACATGGATACATCAATAAACTCAGCGAATCAAACGATTCGTGAGAAGTTTTCTAAAAAGCCCACCTCCCCTAACCCCTTCCACTGTCCTCACACACACAAATTCACATACACAGACACGCACACCACCCCATCAACAACCACCCCTCCTTTAGCAAGGAGAAAACCCAACAATCCCAGCTATTAAAAATGGATGGGTTGCTTGTGTGTGTGTGAGGGGTTGAGCGTGTGGAAGTGAAGCGCCTCGTTTCATTAGCCTCGATGTTTCATTCATGAGAAAGCTTTCTCCAAAGCATTCACAGAGTAAGTCTGCACGAGAGTCACGGAATCAGACACACACACTGCTGCAACTAGGCCCCAGAATCGTCCCTGCACCATCCAGGGACAGCGTTAGTCTTCTAATATCAGAAGATCTTATGTAAGAAGACCTAAGCAGACTTGTCACTGTTTTGAGACGGTGGCATCATTTTAATGAGGATGTGTTCTACTAAGTGATCAGGGATTTAAAGGAACATTTTCCTTGTTTTTTTTTTTTGTCCAACCTAATCTCCATCTGTTGTATCTCTACAGCAATGTTAATGACAACACTCAATCTCAATAATAATAATAATAATAATAATAATAATAAACAGTGGCGCAGCAGGTAGTGTCGCAGTCACACAGCTCCAGGGGCCTGGAGGTTGTGGGTTCGGTTCCCGCTCCGGGTGAATGTCTGTGAGGAGTGAGGTGTGTTCTCCCTGTGTCTGCGTGGGTTTCCTCCGGGTGACTGTCTGTGAGGAGAGTGTTGTGTTCTCCCTGTGTCTGCGTGGGTTTCCTCCGGGTGCTCCGGTTTCCTCCCACAGTCCAAAAACACACGTTGGTTGGTGGATTGGTGACTCAAAAGTGTCCGTATGTGTGAGTGAATGTGTATGTGTGTGTGTGTCTGTGTTGCCCTTTGAAGGATTGGCGCCCCCTCCAGGGTGTATTCCTGCCTTGCACCCAATGATTCCAGGTAGGCTCTGGACCCACCACGACCCTGAACTGGATAAGCGCTTACAGATAATGAATGAATGAATAATAATTAATTGCTGTAGGGTGTGTTTTGGGGAAAACCACTGCTTTTCATGTATAAAAGTTCAGATCCCAGATAAGTAACAACAGATGACTATGGTTCAGGTCCTTCCATGTATAGAGCATAGATCACTGATGAACAGGGTTTGATTCCCTGCAAAGGGTAAAGAGCATATCACTAAGAACTATGGCTTAAAATGTGAGATGCAGTTATTTATATAATTATTTTTTACTGTTTGTACGTCACATAGAAACTGACCATTTGAAGATGAATCCAGTGAAAAATAGATAAGAAGACAGTGAATAAGAATTTCTGCACAGTGGTGCCACATATTTTCTGCAGTTGTACTGCATTGTTCATATTTTTAAACTAATTACAGACGATCATACTAATTTATTATAATTATATAGTAGCAACTAGAATATTGACAATTGGTTTATGGGTAATTACAATTGGTTAGCATGCTATTATTATACTGCTACACAGTTATTACACAGCTAGTGGTATACTTCACAAACATTTCATGTTAAATGACTCCTGATGCCATTTATAGACCATTCAGTTGAGGTTTTCTGGATTTCAGAACCTCACGTTAAACCAACTGTTCCTCAGCCTTAAAGCAGCATATGTGAGCAAGTAGAGCAAGACCAGACTTATAGCAGCGTTTTAGTGCAGTGCAAGTGTGGACCCGGTACTTGTTTTCCAGCCAAAAGAGCGACTTGTGGCCAAGTCGTAGGCGGTGGAGGACTTGGGGAGGTGCCATAGCTGATGTAAGGCTTATTTATTAACAATACTGACTCAAACAAAGGAGCTGTGTGTTCAAATATTCAAATTATATTCAGTTTCCAACCTTTTGAACCTCCTAGCTGTCCCTGATCATCACTAATCTCCTGAAAAACACTTTCTTTTTTCTAAAGGCTAATGACCACATATTCCTGGGCACGTGATAAAGGTCAATCTATGTCATGTGAAGGTTCATAAAGTACCATTTTCCGTAATTGCAAGCTACTAATTGGGTCACCTCTGAATAGGGCAAATGGTGCCAATTTAATTGGTAGCAAGAGAGACGTTTCAAGGACATCCCCAGCAGTGACATCTGTTGTTCTCAGTGGTGGATCTTTTGGGTGAGTTCGACCCAATGTGTGCTCCCCACCCCGTACTGGTCACATGGCACGGGCCAGGTAAGTGTCCGGCTCTTTCACTGCAGTGTGTGGATACGGCTCATCGCAAGCAAACTGTTTATTCCAGTTCATACAATTAGATTAGTGTGGTCAAGCAGATTAGCATTGGCTCATCAACTTGCTCAATTAGAAACAGTCCCAGCCTGTGGTCAAGTCTCAGCACTGAGAACCCAGTCCCCAGCAGAGTGGGTACTCAGATGAAACCACATGAATTAAAAAAATGTAATATTTTATAAATAATCATGTTAAAAATGATGACAAAAATCCATTATTGATAAGGCGTTGAATTTTCTCTCAAATTTTCCTTTGGTTTTGCACCAAAAAGCCAGATCCAGATTCAGGGCCTACATAAAGGTTTATCAAGGGTTCTTCTGTAGCTGATTAGATCTAGTAGAACCATAAGTTCTAAAGCACCTGACAAAATGAGATTTAAAATGATATTTATCTGCACCCGGGGACATTTTGGGGCACCAGTCATGGGGATCAAACCAGCAATCTTCCAGTACCAAGCCCACATCTCTAACCA
Organism: Hoplias malabaricus; assembly: GCF_029633855.1. Lineage (NCBI taxonomy): Eukaryota > Metazoa > Chordata > Actinopteri > Characiformes > Erythrinidae > Hoplias > Hoplias malabaricus. Next base: position 25,604,828 of record NC_089804.1, on the reverse strand, counting down.
TTAGGCTGTGGTTGCCCCCTGTGTGTGTGTGAATGTGTTGGTTTAACCCTTTCCAAACCTCTCCTTGTGGCTGTATAGAACCATATTCCAAACAGTGTTATATAGCACCATTTGCAGTATATTCTCCATCAACCCTTTGATTTCACGCTGCAAAGATGCAGTTTGCTTGGTGCTGAGTCTGGACCACGGCCTGGGATTTTTTTTAATCAAGCGTGTTGATGAGCTAATGCTAATCTTCTTAACCACACTAATCTAATTGACTGAACTGGAAAAAACAGTGTGCTTGCAATGAGTCATGTCCACACACCGCAATGGAAGTGCTGGACAATTACCCGGCCTGTGTCAGGTTCAGCACCTTCCTGGTTGGAACCAGCTCCATTGCTGTGTTTACATATGCCTGATATATTTTGGTTCAGTTTTAGGAAAACCATATAAGCGAGACTTCGTAGTGACCAAAAATGACACATAATTTACTCCACTGAGTTGACAAACTTGTTAGTTGTGAGATCCAGAGTTAACAGTTCTTTCTTATTGATGACCCCAAGCCAATCACTTCTTTTTTAGGTATCTCATCACCTAAAGTTTAAGCTTTTTTTCCACATGACCAGTAACTCTTGCACCTAGTCCAGCTAAGAGTGCGGATTCAAGGAGCGAGATGTTGCCCCCTCTGCACTAGGACAAGTCATCTGATTTGTTTTAGAGTCTTGGGATGTTTTTGTGTTTACTTGTACGTGTTGTATCTGTCACCTCAAAGGGCGAGGTACAACATCTTGACGCTTTCATCACGCTAACACCAAGCCACAATAGATTTCTTTTGTTCAGATTAGCACGGCAAACCTAAACGGTAGTTTTATGCAAATGCGGGCCTGAAGAAGTTTCATCAATTATATCTGCATCATGCGTCCTTGCTGGATGGGATCTCGCTGGGCTGTCTGGCGCCCGTCTATCCAGGCTAATGTCTGGAGCTCCTCCAACTCCTCCGTATGGCAGGCGAGGCGAGACAAGGCAGGCAGAGGAGGCAGGCAGCCCCTGGGAGTCGGGATTGTGTGATAACACTTTGAAATGATAGTTTAGCCCAGGAGAGCACTTGACACGCAATCTCTTCCCCTTGCAGATCGACAGGCCAAGCAAGCACAGGCAGCAGAGTAAACATTGCAGCCTGGGGCAGACGGGCAGACCCTTGGAGAGCTGGGTGAAGGAGGAGGGCTGTTGCGGGGGGAGTATAAGGCTTTCAAGCTCTGGGCTCATCACAGGTTGGGATGGGCTTCACTGCACAATTACCACTCTGTCCATCAGCCAAACCCAAAGCCAAGCGACTATGTTTATTCTCCTCTGGCCTCTGTCTCAGCGTCTGTAACTGACATCTGCAAATAGACAGGCTAATAAAAAAAGGGGGGAAAGAAATGGTGGTAACACTTCTTGAAGGTAAGAAATCATCTGGCAAGGGCTCTCTTGTCAAAAATGGGAACAATGTTGGGCAAAGGACTTTACTGTTATTCTCAGTGTGGATGAGGTATGGCAACAGTGCTTGAAGTGAAAAACAACACACCACACCATCAAAGTAATCGTATGACAGCTATTAGTAGTAGGTGCACAGCTGGAATTTGACCACAAATCACACATTGAATTTCCACAGTCGTCTTGCATTTTTGTGGTCATCCTTGTTCACATGACGTGATAGCCTATATAAAGTTAAAAAAAAAAATCATTTAATCTCTCATTAATTATCTGCTGCAACCCCTTCATCCTGATCAGGGCTGCAGTTGTTCCAGGGCCTACTTAGAATTATTGGCAGGGTGCTGGTTCAGCATATCACACTCACACCTGTGGACGATTTCACACAGTCTGTCTACCTACAAACGTGTTTTAGGACTGTAAAAATGAAGCACCTGGAGGAAACCCACAAAGACACAGGTAACCCATTTCAACCAACATGGAACCAGTTCAGTTCTCGTTCAAAAAAAAAAAAAAAGAAAATAAAAACACTTTGGCAATTAGAAACTTTTACAGCAATGTGAATTGATTCACAAACCAGAAAGGTTAATTCCCAGCTGAAACCAAAGAATAGTAAGTTCTTTAACAGGAACCATGACAATGTCCTTGGGCTTGAGATAAAGAAGCTCCAGAAAGAGCACAGAGGCTCAAATATTGATATCACACAGTGGACCTGGACTGGTCATTTACAGAGTGTGATCTACAACTCTTTTTCATTGTTTTTAAGCTCAGTAGCATGGCTTGGGACTCAGCAACATTTATACATGTCATGTATCAGTGTGATCAGGTCCCGCTTTGAACTGTGGACAAACCATGGACCTGACTGGAATCGAGAAACCCTGCAATGCCCACCTGCTGTTGACATATCCTTGGTTCACCTCAACACTGGTGGAAATGTGGGTTTGTTGGATAGCACCAGGGTTCTGATGATTCAAACACAGAACCAGAATTCTTTAGGTGGAAAAGAGCCAACTCCTCGCAGACAGTGACACGAGACAAGGATTAAACCTAGAAACAAGGACACTGCAGCTGTGTGGCAGTCACAGTACCTTTCGCACCATGTGCCACCCTTAAACTAAGTTTGCATATCGCTAAAACTGCCCCTAGTGCCTCTTGCAGACACATGACTTTAATTCCTGATGATGCCTGCGCTCAGTGTTCTGATTTACTATTCAGAGCAGTGGCATGGTGCTCATGTACACGTAGTTAAAACAAAGTATAACTGCACCTTAACGTTCTTCCTGATGGAGGGGGTGTCAGCAAACTGTCAAAAGTTTAAAAATGGGGATTGATTTAGGCTGAGCTTTGGAAGGCAGCCAGGTGACCTTAGACGGGCGGAGTGGACGGGGGGATGTAATCTGCCAGGAGAGGGCGGGCTGTGGCGTCTGACAGCTCCACTTTTAAACACATCGCTGCAACCTTGACTGCACATTCACATCTCAGGCAGCACTTTCTTGTTCCACCCAATATACACTTGCTTTCAAAGTGACTCATGCCAGTAGAGGGCCTTCTGTAGCCTCACTCCAACTTCACCGTCATCTGACTTTAGTTTAATTACACTTTTAGGTCTGAACATTCTTAGAAACCCACAGTTTGTATAATCTCCTTAGAAAGGTACACTCCAAGAAAAGATGCTCTAGAGCATCAGGACATATGCTGGAGGAGTATAACCTAACCACCCCCAGCCCAGAACATTTGAACAGAAGATCTTGTTTTGTGAAAAAAAACACTCTTTGCCATGTTTCTGTCGGTTTCTGACATCAAAACAAATAGAAGAATGTAATAATTGCAGAGTTGAGCTGGATAATTAACCAAATTCCTTTTGGAAATGTAATGGTTTTTATTACAATGTAATTAATTACACTGTTTGGTTTAAAAAGCATGGTTAAATAACAGTAATTACATTTCTGAAATATTAGCTGGTGATTTTTTGTGTCTATTTTAATGTTGTAGGGCATTAGGTTAATTATAGCAATATCAGCTGCATATTTAAGAGTAATTACATAGTAATCACATAACAGGAATTGGGACTGTTACATGTTTTTAATATAATACAAAAGTCTGTAAACCTGTTTATTATTTGAGGGCCTCTGAGTTTCTAAGAGTGAGATTTGGCTGACTTCTGTATATACATCAAAGAGGTGTGGATGGGACAGGAGTCAGCTTGAAGAGATTTAATAAATCATTCGTCATGGAGGTTTTGACAATCATATAAATAATCTTTCCGTATTCAAGGACTGACCCAAAGGTTGAAGGAACAATATTTCCTTTTCTCTTTTCTGAAATATTAAAGTCTCCCTGTCAATTTATCAAGCCTCTTGCTCTGCCTGATCTGAAACACTTGTTTATTGATCTTCATTCCATAACCCTGGATATATATATATATCTGACCTTAAATGAAAATGCTGACATTTTGTAAGAGGAAAATTACAGTCAGTAACAGAAATCTAAATTATATTAAATAATTACATATATATTTCATGGTCAGTAGCTTCTAACCCGGCATTACTCCTGAGATAAGGGTTTAAAAAGTGAGTTCATCTCATTTTACTGCAGTAACAGTTCTTACTCTTTAATGTTGAAACATTTCTGTGAGGATTTAATGGCATTCAGCCATAGGTGATTAGTTTTGGATAACAAACACCATGGCAACTGACCATGAATGTACTGAGTGGAGCAAAGAACACAGTTCCCACTCAGAGAGAGAGAAGCTATTGTACGTTCTTAAACACATGCAGTTATTTAACTATATGTTCAACAAAATCTTGTGTTTCTTAGGTAGCAGATCCTTACAGATTCAGTGATACCTACACACACATAAGAGATATATTGGTATGTGAAAATTTAGGTACCACTGGACAAATTACATTGTGTGTCTTTTTGACACATTTTTACACAAAATAAACATTGATGTTTTCAGAAAATTAGTGCATAGTTTTTTTTATTTTAACGCAAAAAATATATTAAATGTGCAACATGTATCGAACCTTCACAATGAAAAATGGCAATTAAAATAGGCTCAAATCATGGATTAAATGTGTAAATCCTTAAGTGATTAGTCAAAGGTCTTTTGAAAAGCAAACCACATATGAGTGTCTTACATAATTACTGGCACTGACAAAAAGACCAAAAAAGCTAGGGTTCATTGAACTAACTCAAAGCCTAACACTATCCATACAAACCTTTTTTATATTTTCCTCATTCAACAAAGGTCTAAGAACAGTATTCCAGCCCCTTATTTTACCACAAACCGAAACTATGACATTGTAAGTTAGGAATTAACCGTGGCTTACAACAGTTTACAGCACTTTTTCTGTAATTCTTCTTTGAGTAATAAGCCAAACAGTACCAGCAGTGGACGGGACCTTGCTTCGTAACCGTTTTATAACTCTGACTCATAACATCTTTGCATACAGGTTATAGGTCTAAGGTTTTTGCAGAGCTAGTTGACATAGAATTGACATCTATTTTAATAAAAAATAATCATACCTGAAAACATCATCATCCTCGTCATGTTCTCCTTTTCATCCCCTGCCTATTGCGCTGTCACTAAGGAAAATATTTTGCAGATTTCTTTTCAAGTGCAGCTGAGGAAAAACTCATTATTCTAAAAAGCAACCAACTGCCACGTTGACATCTCCGACAGCTTATTAGCGCTCAGCCTTTATTTTTAATATGTTCGTGCCGGTGATTAGATCATCTTTCCCCTTTCCGCCTACTCGCCGGCTGATCTGAGTGAAAGATACATAATCTCACCTTCTTCCTTTCCCATAAATATGTTTTTTTATAGGGAAGTGATTTTTTTTTGGCTGAGTTTTTGGCTCAGGAGAGAAGACAGTGCATATGCCAGATTGAATTAACAGCGAGACTTCTGACTGTCAAGTGACTGGTGTAGAAAAGACTAAGCCTGACCCTGCACTACGCTTCATGTCTAAATAATTAGCGCAATCAACTTCTTTAGGATGTGCTCGTTGTGGGCATAGATTAGTTATAAATTAATAGATAAATTAGCTTCATACCCAGCTTCATAAAAAGTGGGAAACACTTAAGCCAATAGGCATCTTGCTCAATGCAAAATGTTGGCGAGAGGGGTATAAGACACTTCATTTATGGTGTAAGAGAGGGAAACCACTAATATTCTACTAATAAACTACAGAAACAATGCCACCCCTTCTTGATTTCATCGTGGTTGTGATGTCAGCATGTTAAGATATGCCCTGTCCAACCTCTCCAATCAAAATCCATATCCTTGGTGATGTTTACCGTATAGCGCTTAAATAATTTCAGTTCTTTGTCACTGCAATCGTGGCGTTCCCATTTCAAAACATCACAAGCAACATCGAATTGATTTGACCGCAATTGAACTGTCGCAGCTGTCCTCTGCGACCTGCTCATTCCCTCCATCTGCATCCATCACAGGCTGTTTTTAGTGCTTAGGCTTGAGTTAATTAGGAGATTCTGATTGGCTCAGAGAGGGGCTGATGCGTCCTGCAGGGAGTAGGAGAATACAGTCGAATTGCTGTCGCACCTGAAGCAGCTGGGCGCCAGCACACAGCTGTGGACGTTTCCACTGCATCCGAACCTTTCTACCCACCAGCCGGTCTCGTCTGATTGAAGGAGGGCTATCCACCCCCTCATTATCATTAACCAAACTGATGCACAGCCAAGAAGAACGCAGCATTGCAGTGAGGATTACCCAGTGTTTTAGAGGGAGTTAATGCCTCAGTTCGCAGCAGAGCAATGACACAAGCGCCTCTATCTTCTAATGATATTGCAGAGGTAAATGGACATCATTAGGAGTCTAGACCAAAAGCTAATCCAACCCTAGTCTTATCTGTAGTTTTTTGATGAAACTCTAAATTTAAACATGTGAGGCCCCACTGCCAGCTTGTCACTCACATATAATAGGAAATTACATAAGGGTGATAGTAGATACATTATACTTTATAACAACATTCTCCTCTCCAGTGTTCTTATGATCTGGAGACATTATGGACCATGATTTTCTAAACCATCTGTTCATAACCTTTTCATTTATGAATATTTAAGATTTATGATTATTTATTTCTAAGCTTTTGGAGCTTAGAGTCTGGTTTATGTTCGTGTTTAGGGTTAGGTTTAGGGTTAGGATTAGGCAGTGGCAGCTGGTGAAAAATATTATGAGGGAAATCTCTTTTGGGCAACAGCAGAAGCGCCCAAATGGGATAGATTCAAGAACACTGATTGGCTAATGTTATTCCGCTATGTGCGTTTTTTTCCACCAGCAATGGTTTTTATTTGTCTTTGCTCTCTTGTCCCGGGCCAGAGCAGACACCTGGAATTTGGCCCTCTGCAAATGTAGAAGCCAATGGAAACACAGCAACATAAATTAATATGAAGCTCTCGTTTCTCAATATAATTTTATTTAACATATTGTTTAACATTTGTAACACACTCATGTCTCACAAATATAGTTAATGGTTTTATAGACATTTGTTTAATTAAGAAAGCAATACATATTGCCACCTGGGAGGGCATTGCACTAGCACCCTCTATTGACCAGCTGCCCCTGGGTTTATGTGTTAGCATTAGCATAGAACAAAATGCTACAACCATCAGAAATACATGTAAACTTCTGTTGTGTCTAATATTTTGAAGCTTAGTATTAAACCTTGGGTATGTTTAGGCTTACGTTTAATTTTAGAGGTTAAGCCTTAAAATATTGTGAATACCCAATGTTTTGAATAAAATAAATTACAAACACTACCATACACAAGGCAATGTGAGTTGCTAGGATTTGTTTATATTATCCACTGGTGATTACGTTTAGGTTTTTAAATAAGGATTTTTTTTATCTCAGATCTCTAGCCAAGGGCACTAACGAGTCCTGACCACCTTAAACTGTACCAAATGACGCTGTCAGAGGGGAATCTTTTGTGTTGCTGAAGAGTAGTTTTAATCTTTTGTCTAGAGTCTTCAACTTTATATGGCGGTCATACAGCCCTGAGAGGAGCCGGTGCTTTTCATGGAGGTGGGACGTGAAAAAAGAGAAAGACTGTACTGGCATTTTCAAAGGCATGCTAATGGATTAGGCTCTGGAGGTTTTGGACTGCAGCTTACTCAGTGTCACAATGAAAGAATCTCCAGATCCCTGCCTGGTTTGAGTCGGAGTCAGGGGTCACGCGTTTGAAGTGAAAATCAGCGCGAAAAACCCCCTTATTGTATCGTGGCGAGTGGGGAAAAGGCCTGCTCTTCAACAATTAATAAAGACTTCCCAAGGTGCCCCTCTACATCACAACATCTCTCGGCCTTTGGTGTAAATGGAGGCAAGGACAGTGTGGTGGAGAGGGGCTCTTCCCCCACACCCCCCACCCTTTGAAGAAGTTTCAGCTCATCTGGAACGTCGTTTCAACCATTCCTCCTCCTACAAATATTCACCAGAGAGGTTTAGAATGTGGCAGCATCAGGTCAAAGTTCAGCTGCTTTAATATTAGAAAAGCTCCATCACCTGCATCTGTCCGTCCTTGGGAGGAAACGTTTATGTTGCCACTGAAAACCAGATACTTAATGGTAAGTGATAGAGTTCAAAGCATGTCAGGATGAATTGTGTAACTATGGGATTTTATTTGGGTCAATTACAATTAGAATTGTATACGAACATGACACACATTCATTCATTCATTATCTGTAACTGCTTCATGGTCGCGGTGGGTCCGGAGCCTACTCGGAATCACTGGGCCCAAGGCAGGAATACACCCTGGAGGGGGCACCAGTCCAACACTGAATGGCAAACACCCACACATTCACTCACACACTCACACCTACGGACACTTTTGAGTCACCAATCCACCTACTAACGTGTTTTTGGACTGTGGGAGGAAACTGGAGCACCCGGAGGAAACCCACGCAGACACAGGGAGAACACACCACACTCCTCACAGACAGTTACCCGGAGGAAACCCACGCAGACACAGGGAGAACACACCACACTCCTCACAGACAGTCACCCGGAGGAAACCCACGCAGACACAGGGAGAACACACCACACTCCTCACAGACAGTCACCCGGAGGAAACCCACGCAGACACAGGGAGAACACACCACACTCCTCACAGACAGTTACCCGGAGGAAACCCACACGGACACAGGGAGAACACACCACACTCCTGACAGACAGTTACCCGGAGGAAACCCATGCAGACACAGGGAGAACACACCACACTCCTCGCAGACAGTCACCCAGAGGAAACCCACACAGACACAGGGAGAACACACGACACTCCTCACAGACAGTCACCCAGAGGAAACCCACGCGGACACAGGGAGAACACACCACACTCCTCACAGACAGTCACCCGGAGCGGGAATCGAACCCACAACCTCCAGGTCCCTGGAGCTCTGTGACTGCGACACTACCTGCTTTTTATTAAAGACTCCTTCTAATTTTCTGGAATTCTGGAATACAATCCAAATTTTTCAAGTGGAGGTTTATTTATTATAGGAATAACAGAGCATTATAAAATGCTAATTATTTAGATATCATATACAGTCTAATAAAATGATCTTTCACTTCCAAATTGTCAAACTTTGACTACAGGAAAACTGGAAGTATTAGAAACCCATTTGGGAAAAAAATGTAATAGCATTTTGAAATATTTACGTTACAAATTCTTCAATTTTAACATGTTAAAATATTTAAACTTAAATTTGCATTTCTGAAAGTCATTTCTAAAGTGTTTCCATTTCTTTGTGTAGCTGTGCTCCTCTTGATCTCCTCTGTATTGTGAAGTCCTAGTGAAACATGTTCATATGAAAAGCTTTTACTTTCAGGAACCTGAAATCTGCAATAAGCTTTAATAAGCTAAATAAGCTTTTACAAATACTGAACCGTGAGGCTCTTAAGTGCTTCTGAAAGCACTTCAGCTGGGTTTTAATGAGGCATTCTTTTAATATTTTATATTGAGCTCATAAATCCTAAAGGTAGAAAAAAAACAATCATTTAGGTTCCAAAATGGGATTTTCTCTAAAAAGCATGTTGAGTTTTTCCAGAGTGATGACTCTGATTACACAGTTGGGCCACAATGGGAAATACAGGGAACTTCGTGGTGTTTATGAAGATATTAAGCTTTCATTTTGGAAGTAATCAGAGATAATATTAATTTCCTTCAGAAAAAAACTAGTATAAAAATGTCAGTTGCTTCTTTTTTTTCCCCTGAAGATTTCCACAGTGGTCTGATGTAAAAAGGTTAACTTTACTTTGCAGATTGGTAATAAGTGGGTAATAATATGGTAATAATACCATTGTGGCATTTGACTCTAAATTATTAAATATATCATAAAATATATTTTTTTAAAATATTTGAAAACGCTGAAAATTATGTAGTTTTAAAAGCAGTTTGTTTTGCTGTGATTAATAAGATTTTAATACTGTAGTATATCTATGTTATTACCCATTAATACACATCTATGTAGTAAAGGTCTGCGGTAGTGAAACAGACACTAGCACATGTTCATCCTTTCTTAATGTGGACTGATGGCACCTGAAAGTTTCAGGGCACTGCAAACAACACTGTCCTCAGATTGCCATGTGTCAGAAACTGGAGAAACTAAAGCTTAATCAACCACACAGACCTCCATTTACACATTGAGCAAATGGACTGTAGAATAGAGCTTATCCCATTCTTTCAAAGCACATACACACACTGACACCCTCTCACCACCCTCTATACCCATGAATGTACACAGCGGGTTTTGAAAACTCTCAGAACAGCAATCTACCTTTCTGCTGTGACATGTCGGCTCAGTGCTATGGGTCTAAAAGGACGTGGAGCTGTGAGGAACCTGTTAAGAAACTTTAACTTTTGAACATTCAAATGTGTGAATGTCTGGATCTATCTGTTTTGTGCAATTCATTTTAACCCCAGGGCTAGACACTGTTGGCTGTAAGACCGGGGGTAATTGGGTTGGTGGTGCTAAGAATTGCTAGTCCATCACAATAAAAAATAATAGAAAAGCAATTAATGCGTTCCAGCCCCCACCCCGAAAGTCACCCTTTTTGCACTGACATATGTTTACAACACTCTCAAATTAGTAAAAAAATACATGTAGCGTTACTGAAAATAAAAAATAAAAAATACAGTGGTAACAGTAATAAAAAAGAAATAAAACCGTTTTAAGTGGTTACACATCGCTACCTTGAAGACGTGACGACTGGCTGGAGGAGTAACACAGGCCCTGGCTGTATGACGGGAGGTGGGGGTGGGTGGAATAACGGAGAGTAGGTGGGTGAATGTGGGGAGACGAAGCGTAGATACGGCTTAATTTAGCACAAATTTTGATGTTTGCTATTCACACTAATGCTAAATTGCTAAAGCTACAATATGCTAATCTTAAAAGCTCACTCAAGTCTGGGCGCGCTGGGAGACTCGCCGATTGGGGTCAGTGGCCATTTCCAGCCGCCGGCTCGGGGGAGGCTCGGGTTCGTTTCTAGAGTCATGGTTTAAGGATCTAAACTGTTGTTTCTACTCTTTTGGAGCTCATTTACGTTTATGTTTAATCGGTTAAGTATAGAGTAGGTTGGGCTTGTGTTTAGGGTTAGGTGCTTATTTTTGATGATTGGTGGCCAGAAATTGACATGAGCTTCCACAGATATATTTAGTATACATTGTATAAATTCTGGGAATGCTGGTTTAATAAAGTATATAAGAAATCCACTTAAGACCAGTCGGAAAATCAATACATACGTGTGTGTGTGTGTGTGTTGTATACTGTGTATTCACTGTCCCCTCACCTATGATTTCCCTTTATTTCTCTCTTTTATGAGCGATTTATTCAGAAATTCATCCAGTGGTCCGGAGGAGAGCAGTGCCCATCACACAGACACGCGCTGCTGAAGAGGCAACAAGAAACAGTAATTATCTCAGCGGGACCCCTTCTTACACTGAGTCCGACAAGGCCCTGAGTGACCAATCTCTCTCTCTCCCTCTCTCTCTCTCTCTTTCTCTTGGCCACGAGGAGGGCAGCGAGAGTCAATCTCTATTTGAGAACGAGAGATAGGGAAATTATGGGTGACGGCAACCCTCCACTACAACTGAGCCCCTCAGGCCAGGTTTGATTTGTACCCCATGGATGCGTTCCCTCTACCCCATCCTCGCTCCTTTTTTTGCAGCAGTGTGAAGCTTCTTGTTTGCAAGATGAAAATATTTTTTTAAATATAAAACAAAAAAGAAATACAAAAAAAATTCCTGCTTCATTTATAGTATGTAATATCTTTGTAGTTACACAGTAACAAATAGAAACTACATTGTAACTAATGGTTATATATTAACTATGTTAGAAACAATTGGTGTAGCGTTTTTTTTCTTTGTGTAGTTAGTAATTATTTAGTCGTTAAACTTGCTAAATTACATGAAACACAAAAAACAATTGCAGTTTCCAAAGCTTGGGCAGCCCCAGGTTTATTCACAAGGCAGAACTTCTGCTCACTGTGTTTTGAAAGCAACAGAAAGGGGAGAAGAAAAAAAAACCTCGGCAGTAAACTCAGCCTCTGGCAGCTTGCCTCGGGGCTGTAGTTGTGATCAAAGGGTGGGCTGCTGCTCAGATGGGAAAAACCCAGTTCAGAGTTCTGGAGTTGTACATGCAGCCTACAGAGTAGAGCCAGACATCCAATGGACAGGGGTCCATAGAGAGGGCACTCAACTCTAGTGCACTCCATCAGCAGGCTCACAGTTTGAGGGGCGGAGTCATGGGGCACTCGGGGCAACTGTGTCAAAACACTCGAGTACATGCTGAATAACTTCAAAAGTGTTTTACAGAAGGTAGAGGATGGGGAAAGAAGCAGCTGCACAAGAATATAAGTTATCCATGCCTAATGTCAAGCGTCATCTTGAGATGTATAATGTCACCCTTATAGTGTAAGGTTGTGTTGTCATAATTCAGTGAGATACAGCAGCCTTTATGATCCCATTCTACATCTATAGGTATTAATATGAATTGCCCCCCCCCCCCTTTGCAGCTATAAAAGCTACCACTTTTCTGGCTTTCTACAAAATGTTGGAGTGTGTTAATGTGAAATTTGTGCCTGTTCATCCAGAACAGCATTTATGAGGTCAAACACTGATGTCGGATGTGGAGTTCTGGCTTGCAATCTCTATACCAGTTCTTCCCAAAGATTTAGATGTGGTTGAAATCAGGGTACTGTATGGGCAAGTCAAGTTCTTCCACAATAAACTCACTATCCATGCATTTATGAACCTTGCTTTGTGCACAGGGGCACAATCTTGCTGCAACAGAAAATAGTCTTCCATAAACATCTCCCACACAGTTGGAAATATACAAATTTCCAAAATGTTTTGATATACTGACGCCAAACCTTAAAAAAGAACAACCCCATAGCATTATTCCTTCTCCACCTGGCACAAAACAGGCAGGTGACATTCAGTTGGCATTAGCCAAAAACCCAGACTATTATGCACTGTAGCATTACATGACCTGCCACTTTGTGTCTGAGTTGCTGTGGTTCCTAAATGCTTTCACTTATGGATAATACAACTCACAGGTGAATGTGGAATATCTAGGAGGGGAGACACCTCACAAACTGAATTGTTGCAATGGTGGCATCTTATTAGAGTACCACACTCAAATGCAGTGAGCTCTCAATGAGCTCTCACCTAGGCAGATGGCTAGGTGCTTGATTGTATACACCTGTTGCAATGGGGCAAAAAAAAACATAACATTCTGTTATTGTGTGTCCCTATAATTTTATTTACAGTGTTTTTAAAACTGAGTTGAAAACAGATTTACAGTGGACAACATTTCTGCCGGCACCATCCGTGTGGATTAATGACTTCCCCAGCCTTTTTTTCTTTCATCCGTGCCATGCTCCTAAAGAACAAAGACATACCTGCATCAATCATAATTATTTCACTGATGCTAAAATTAGGGATGGGCGTCTGGGTAAATGTTAGTGTAGCCCATTATAGTGAGGGGGGGTTGTTGAGAGGTAGGAGGCGTCAGTGAATTCTCCTTCAAAAGAGAGATTGAAGAATCGATAAATATCACTTGGGTTGATTGGTCTAATTAGAATCCTGCGAAAGTGGATGGGAAGAAGAAACGGCAGCGCTGGGAAAAGCTGTTTGGATTGGAGTTGGTGAGGCTGTCAGAGCCAATTAAGCTGCCGGGTTATTGAAAAAAAAAGCAGTAGATTAAATTAAGTCTGTGTGTGTGTGTGTGTGTGTGTGTGAATGGCGGGAGCTGTTGCCACCCATCAGCCACTAAGACCATTGCTATCTGCTGTTGAAGGTCAGCACTGAAGGCCTGAAGTAGATGCACTGTAAGTTTGCTGTGCTGAACTGAATTGTGTTGGTTTATGTGATGTGAGGGGACATGGTTTAGTTGATTTGTGTGATGGGATCGGTCAGTTAACAGCGCAATGACCTCTATATGTTATACATTTAGCCTCCATCCAGTACAGAATGTAACGTATTTCACCTCCAGTCTATATTCCAATAGGACGAGGCTGTTTGTAAGATTCCTTCTGTAAGTGGACAGTCAGAGGAAGAGAACTGTTAAAATTTGAGTCCTACAGTGGCCACTAAGGCAGGGTCGTGGTCAATCTTAGTCTCAGGTCTGTGTGTGTTTCCTCTGGGTGCTTATGTATTTATTTATTTATTTATTTATTTAAATTGAATGTAGTTGTGGTTTTGTTAGATGTAGCACAAATGCGTATACATCCAGTGACATAGGGTTGTGTATCCTTTTGAGGACAGGAACACAAATGTGTAAATGTGTGTGAGTGTCCAGCTACAGAACTGGCCGTGGTTCTAGCCCGTAGCCGCAGCACAACTCTATCCAGCTGTCAGCTGCAAGGCTTGGCTCCAGCTGCATTGAGCTGGGCTGGGTGGATGGGTGGGTAGGCATGTGTGTGTGTGTGTGTGTGTGTGTGTGTGTGTGTGTGTGTGTGTCTGCGCTGAAGCTGCTGGAAGCCCCTCAGTCCCCCCAGATGCCTCACTGAGATCTCGCTGTGCATTGTCTGCCTCCATTTGGAAGCCCTGTGCTGCATGCTGATTGCAAACATTTATTTCCACTGCAAAGCGCTGCATAATCACCAGGGTTTTGATTTCTGTTTCAAATCAGAAATGTTGCCTTATTTGCTACGTGCCATTGTCTGCTTTTCCCCGTTGTGCACCACTGCTCACACAAAGCTGATGCTTAGTTGCTTGCAAATCCAGACGGTTGCTCAGCATACTTTGTTAGCTCCTGTTAACCCTGTTCTTCGATGGGCAGAATCCCAGAGCAGGTAGGATTTGGGTGGTGGATCATTCTTGGCGCTGCACTGATCACACTGACGTGGTGGTGTTGTGTTAGTGTGTGTTGTGCTTTTATGTGTGGATCAGACTGTTGTTCGACCTTGTAGATGTAAAGTTAGAGACAGTAGCTCTGATCTGTTGATGCACTGCTTCAGTTGGTCGTCCTCTAGTCCTTCATCGGTAGTCAATAGGCACTTCCCACAGGACGTGGCTGTCTGGATTCTTTTGTTCGGTGGTCTATTCTCAGCTCAGCAGTGGCAATGAAGAGTTTAAGAACTCCAGTAGCTCTGCTGTGTCTGATCCACTCATACCAGTGCATTAACACATATTAACACACCACCACGTTAGTGTCACTGCAATGCAAATGATCCACCTCCCAGATAACAGTAGTTCTGTGGAGGTCCTATGACCTGAAACTGGGGACTACAGTCATTAACTGTAAAACTACAAAGTGTAGAAGCAAGGAGGACGCTTGAATGTGTGTCTCATATGTGGAAGGTTCTAAGGATGTTCAGTTTTATATAATTTACACAGGCCTCTGTCTCATAAAAATCCCTGACCATTTAAGATTTGCATGGATTTTGACCAAAGAACAGGTGTATTGTAGTGCTCTAACCAGAAGTACAGAGCAGGTCCAGCGCTGAGTCCTTGGACCCCTTTTGTTTACACCTGTTCACGGCCCTGATCCCAGCGTGATGGGCAGCCTTCCAGGAAATTAGCCACAGATAAACGCTTCAGCAAGCAGGTGAGCCATCTCTCGCCGGACTATTGATTAATGAACGCAGCACGGAGGCCCACACCAAGGAAACACACGGCTTAAAGGAACAGTTAAAGGAAAACTAAAATAGTGCTAATAAGGAATTAAAAAGTCTCTAAATATATCACCACCACCCCCCACCCCCAAAGAATAAGACAAAACAAAACACATGCTGAAAGTCTTAGCTCACATGCCAAGTTAATATTATGCAAATGAATTATGTGAAATGAAGTGCTGCTAGCTTTCATTCCATTTGAGCCATTTCTGCCAAATCCTTTATCACAAATAAAACACTGTAGCTGAAAGCTAATGGGAGAAGAGTGTGTAATGGCACTGCTCTGTAGCCTACTACTGAATAGACCTCCAAAGTTCACTACACATAGAAGAAAAGAAGCAGCTGATATTTGTAACTTTTATAATTAATTCATTGTGATGTATAGTTGTTTTATGGTCACTGAGCAAGCTCCCATCCACTGGGGGCACTGTTTCACCAAGGGACCAGAAGAATTATCACAGGGACTCCACTGTGGATTTAGGGCTCTGGTTGTGCTCATGTTTAAGGGTCTAAGACAGGGTTAGTGTTGATGTTAATGGTGAGGATTAGGGTTTAGGGTTAAGGTTAAGCTTGGGGACAGGCTTGTGGTTGAGGTTAGGGTTCTGGGTTAGGTTAAGGGTAAGAGGCAGGCCTTGGTTATGTTTAGGTTTTGGGGTTGGTGTTAGAGGAGAGGCAGAAAACATGACAAATGACTGTCTCTTGATTATCAGTTTAAATTTCTGTACACACTGCATTGTCCAATCTGATGTTTAGACCTCAAGTCTATAATCAGTGAGAATAAATTGGATCATGTGTTGTACTCCATGTGAATACAGTGTAACGGTGTTGATTTGTTGATGACCTATGTTCCACAACAAAGACTAGGTTTAAACTAGATTTATAAAAAGAAGTGAAATTAAATGTTTTGACTTTTCATCAACAAAATAAGTAAAAACTTAACAATAACGTGAAAGAATAAAAAATGACCCACTATGTCTGAACTGAAATATCCTAAGGAAATATAAACAGGAAGATAATGGGTCTGTTTGCTGTTGTCAAGGCAACAAGAGCGGCCATTTTGGTGTCACTTTTATCAACTGTTGGCCAATGGTTCATAGAGTTAAATCTCTCTGTTTGCAAGTGCCTTCTTTAAAAGATTTAATGCTACATATATTGGAACAACAAAAAAAATGGCCATATTGCTTCCATAATTTAAAATGTTAAGCTTTAAATGTAACATAACTTAAAGCAATGAAAACCAAATATTTATAAATAATACCTCTAAAATAATAAAACCTTTACAATATATGACTAACATTCAGCTATATTTTTATTATTTAATGGACAAGGTCTTGACTGAAATGTCTTTAGTTTTCATCAACGAAATATAGACTAAATCTAGCAATAATTAAATGACTAACTTGAGACTAAATCTAATACACATTTAAATCAGAAGTCTAAGGTTAAAACGAAATACTAAAACTAAATCAAAATCACCTCCAAGAATAAACACCGCAGTGTAAAGCCCAGTGGATACTTTCTGATCTGTAACGAAACAATTCATCATTAAGTGTCTAGAAGGTTTACCTTAAAAATAAATTGAGAAGGTTGTCTTTAATATTCGAAAAAGGAGAAAAGTTATGGCAAACTTAGACACACCTCTTTATCCTTTTCACTTCTGTGACTCAAAAACAAGATCATTTTTTTAAAAAGTGAAATATTAAATTAGCATATTCATGACTATTTACCACAAGCCTTAGTCCTGTCTTCTTCCATTCAGCACTTATGAATCTTCATATCCGTGGGAAGGAGCTAATCTACGGACAGCTTAATCAAAGACCAGCCCCAAGTCTGAGAATTATTGCTCGCTGGAGGAATGGCAGGAACTTATCTGGAGTGATTTGAAGGCTGACTGAATGATCATTGATTGTGTCGTGATGTCGTTTAGTGGGTTTCTGGTGTGTGTGTGTGTGTGTGTGTGTGTGTGTGTGTGTGTGTGTGTCTGAAACCTGCCATTCAGATTACCTGGATAAACAAAGTTTTAAACTGAACTAGCGCTGAGCTAAACTAAGCTATTAGCATATGGTAATGTGCTCTCCTGTTGCCCTACTGTTGTCTACTGTACTCAGCTGTTCGTTGAGTGAGGATGGAGTGGCAGAGCCATATGTCCTGGCCCACTTCTTGATAGGATTTGTAGCAGGTAAATAGCATCTGCTCAGTACCACAGCGAGCGTGTAACACCACTTTTATCAACTTTGAAATGCTCGCCGAATCAATAAGCTCCGCAGGCGAATTATGATGCGCAGCGAGTGCCGCGGCAGCACTTTCAACCCTCCTTCTCCCTCCACCCCTCGTTCTGCTAGCTTTCGTGAACTCCTGTGCCATGCCGAAGCCTTCCCATGCCCCCCCTGCTCATGAGACATAAGCTCTAAATCTCTCTGATAAGGGTGGGCTGATTAATTAAACGGGGCAGAAAGCAGTGGAGGATCAGGGAGTCATTTGGACATAAGCGTTTCTGCTCTTTCGGCTCTTCCAGTCCAAAGGAAAATCACAACACTTACTTTTGTAGGGCACTAATAAATAGAAATCTATTATATTTCATTGGCTAAGAATTGGTGGGGTAATGCATTGTTCCTCTGTGATTTTAGTCCAGTCTGAAACCATCATATCAATTTTTTTTATTTACTTTTAAACTGCCAGCTTATTATTCTGTATATATTCTGTAAACTTTTAAGGCTTCTAAAATTACACATATGCTGCCTGTTCGTTTACCCAAACCCTGAATGAATTATTTGATGGTATTCAGCTTTGAAATCATTGGTAAGGTCAGGTACTGGTGTTGGATGATTAGTTCTGGATCATAAAAGCCACTCCAGCTCAACCCAGGAGTACTGGATTGGGCTCTATCCCTCCAGAGAATGCAGTTCCACTGCTTCCCCGCCCTTTGCTGTTGAAATCTTGGCGTCAGGTTTCTATACGATGGCAGAATCTGCATCTGCTAAGTGTCCACATCTGTCAAACTTCCTCAGACTGCAACTGTCAGTCTGGAACCGTGTCTACAGTTGAATTACCACGGCTTGCCTGGCGTCCCCTTCCAACTGTGCTGCGGTGGTCTGCTATGTTGAGTGGCAGATTGTTAAAGCAGTCCTGGGGCATGCCCCCAATGAGACGTCCATCTATTTTTCCTCTTCTCGAGCTGCAGAGAGCAGAATGATTACCAAGGGCCACGACATGGGGCTTTTGTCCATTCTGCTAACAGGTCGGGGAAGTGCCTCATGGGTGGGTCAGATTTATCACTCGGCGTGAAGCACGGTGAAGTATCCACGGGCGAATGTGTGCAATAAGCACTCATTGACCCATTTCCCCCTCTATAGGATGGCGGTGTGCCTTCTCTGGCGGCGGCTCAAAAAACCAGCCTCCCACCCTCCGATGACTCATGTGTGATGAAGAGAGCTGAAGCCTGGCAGCAGGAGCGGCTGTCTGCCTCATTTTCAACCTTGCCTGCTGCTGGTTGAAGGACTCGCTGGAACTTATCAGACGGCGTTTCCACATAACCATCAGAGCGAAGGAACCGCTACCCCTCCCCCAGAGCAGTGGACATTCAGAAACACTTATTTGGATGGTCCATTGTTCACAATATATTAGCTATACATTAAGTAATGGGGTAGGGGGGGGGGGGGCAGCAGTGTCCGCTGACCACTCTCAACTTTATATAGGTTCACTATAAAGTGCATATGTTGTTATTATGCGTTCAACCCATCCTCTATAAACTTTTGGAGATTTGGGGATTTAGAGCCCTCTCTGGTGAGAAGGTGTAAATGCACCAAGCATGCGGACGAGTACTTTTGCAACATGATTCGTGAATCGGTCTGAACTCAGAGCGAATGAATCTTACAAGTGTTTACAATCTATGCAGTGTCAGTGTGGAGTATTCACACGAGAGACAAGAGCTCACTCAAACTGTGAGGTAGAAAATATGAATCAGTCATGTCCAGAACCTCAAGTAAACATTACCGTGTACAGCTAACGTTATTTGGCATTTGTCCATAAGCTATATAAGACGTCCACTTCATGTATATGGACGCATAACTCTTGTTTACAAAACGACAGTGAGAACAGCCTTTCAAACTGAGAGAATCGTGATTAAGTAGCTGGCTATTTACTGTTTGTTTGTACAAACAATCAGCGTCAGTCTGCGAACCGGCTAATCTTCTACACAGATGGCAAGTAAGTGTACTGTTCTTTAGTTATAGACAATCTACTGCAATTACAGTCCATTCTGTCTGTTTAAATTAGTCATAAACCAGCACAGTTCTACAATTAATTTGAATATTATGTCACCACCTAACTAATTAATACTGCTACTTTCAGCTGAAAAAATTTATAATCTTAGGTACTAAAGCTTTAAAAGTGACTGTATTTGGTTAGTGTGTGTGTGTGCATGTGTGTGTTTGTGTGTGTGTGTGTGTGTGTGTGTGAGAGAGAGAGAGAGAGAGAGAGAGAGAGAGAGAGAGAGACTGTGACTAAACAACCCCCACAGTGCTTTGGGCTTGTTTGAATAATGGATGAAATCGGGGGTCCACTGCTTCTTGAAGATTCAACATTTCATTCCTAGTCCAATTCACAGGAACAGTAACACACAAACACACACACACACACACACACACACACACACACACATACACACACACACATACACGGGGTCTTCTGTAGGTCAAACTGACTTAATTAACCTCTAATCAGACAATGCAATACATATAACTTCTTATTATCTGTAGTAACTGTGTAATTACACATGAACAACACAGCAACAGTGTAACTAATTGTGATGTTTTTACTGACACATATTGAAGAAGACAAAAGTTCATGTAAATATAAACATATGTCAACTTTAGTTTTCATTCACATAATTACATAAGTGTACCTTAAAACTTAACTAACTACATTCATTCATTCATTCATTCATTCATTATCTGTAAGCGCTTATCCAATTCAGGGTCGCGGTGGGTCCAGAGCCTACCTGGAATCATTGGGTGCAAGGCAGGAATACACCCTGGAAGGGGCGGCAGTCCTTCACAGGGCAACAAAGACATACACACACACACCTACGGACACTTTTGAGTCGCCAATCCA
The DNA here is from genome assembly GCF_029633855.1 of Hoplias malabaricus. Lineage (NCBI taxonomy): Eukaryota > Metazoa > Chordata > Actinopteri > Characiformes > Erythrinidae > Hoplias > Hoplias malabaricus. Next base: position 25,584,124 of record NC_089804.1, on the reverse strand, counting down.
CCTACCAACGTGTGTATTGGACTGTGGGAGGAAACCGGAGCACCCGGAGGAAACCCACGCAGACACAGGGAGAATACACCAACTCCTCACAGACAGTCACCCGGAGAAAACCCACACAGACACAGGGAGAACACACCACACTTCTCACAGACAGTCACCCGGAGCGGGAATCGAACCCAAAACCTCCAGGCCCCTGGAGCTGTGTGACTGTGACACTACCTGCTGCACCACCATCCCGCCCCTAACTAACTACATGTAATTACATAATGAGCAAAACTGAACTTTGTTTTATTAATATACTGTACCTAATAATGCACTTGTGGATCTTAAACCTAGTCAATATCTCCTATATATTTTTTTTCCTAATGAAATCATGAGTAAGAGCATTATAAGTTTCTTCAGCCTTGTTCTGCACAGTGTTTATGTTCTAGAGATGCTATTCAGAGAAAGTGATATATGGAATAAGATAAAAATGATCAAGATAAAAGATGAATAATATGATTATACTCATACAACATGATCATAATTAAAAAAAAAATAGATACAAATTGATTTTTTTATGAAAGTGACCACTAAGTACTTTAGTCAAATTAGCCATGGCCTAAAGGTTAAGGACTGGGAGGTCACAGGTTCAACTGCCAGAACTGGCTGGAGAAATGGGGTGGAGGGAAAGTGCTTTCTCTTCCTTCAATATCCACAGCTGAAAAAGGCCCCTAACCCCTAACAACTCCCCAGACAGTTTGGCTAGTGTGTGTGTGTGTGTGTGTGTGTGTGTGTGTTTCTAAAAATTCCCATCCAGGCCACTAGATCAGTATAATGGCTGTTTTATAAAGTGAAGAGGTAAAGAATTAGGACGCTAGCGCTTGGTACATGCCTCTTTTATAATGAGAAGATGAGCCAGAGATAACGGCTTATTGCTTGTTTAAGATGATGTTGTTGCTGAGATATCGTTTAGGGACACACTCCCTCCAAAATAGAGCTCAGCCTCTTGTTCCAGACACTAAAAACAGCTGCATGTTTTGTTCTCATTAAACTTCACTGACACTACCTTATTAACTTTTTCCATCATCTATTTTTGCGCCGACAGTGATCGCAACAGCAGCACGCGGTTTATTGTCATCTTTACGAGGCTAAAGGCCTGAGAAAAAGCAGAGTCGAATGCTTAATTACCACTAAATCTCTCCCATTTATCAGGCCCAGCAGCTGTTATCCCAGCCTAACTCATGCTGTAAAGATTATGGACACCTCCATCAAACCCTCGCGCCCATCTTCCGGCTGGGAAACAGACGATTTCACACAGCAACCTCCACAGGGGACGCACCAAATCCCTCTCAGCCAGCTCTGAACCTCTCCATTGTCATTTCCCTGCCAGAGAGATCATCCGTTTCTTTCCATTTATTGACTAAAGCAGCACGCTGCTTATTAGGGAAAGCGGATGTTTGGGATAATGCTGCCCCCTGCTGGTACTCCGGGGAAATGTGACCCTTAACTGAGTTGAGGTAAAAACTAAATAAAGAGATGGATGTTACTATCTTTTGTGATCTTTATGATATTTATCTTTTATCTTGTCTTAGAAGATGCGCTGCTGACAATGAACAACCAATTAGAGCTAGGAGTGTTCTCTCAGTGTCTGCATTGGTGTCCCCCAGGAGCTCCACTTTCCCACCACAGTCCAAAATCACCCTGATAGGTGAACTGGCTGTGTGAATTTGTCAATAGGTGTGAGTGTGTGGAGGGCTGGGATGAATGTATCCAGCTGATTAGTCTTGGAGGTCTACACTCAGCATTGCCACTGCTAGGTTGAAAGGGGTCAATCAAACATATTCAAGAGCAGCTCTGACCACTCAGTGCCATATGAAAGGCTTATACACACTGTCCAAAAACAGATAACCCTGATAACAAGGAGATGGTTGGTCCACTGTTGGTCCACTGAGGGCAAAGTTGGAGGTCCACTATTATTTTGCACAGCGTTTTCTGGGCGGACCGCTGGTGATTAAACAGAATTTTAGACAAAATTACACATTTTAGCACTTTTTCATTCACAGTCCAGTTTACTTTTTTTTCCTTCATTAGGTTTTTTTTTTTTTTTGTTATTCTTTATAAATAAGATTAGTAAATAATTTTAATCCAGCACAGTGTCAACAATTAATCATTATATGTCAGGCTTATACACATTATTATATCTCTCATCCCAGTAAACATTTAGCCGTTGATTCAACGTTGAAATAACGTAATGTCTGCTGTCTAATCAACGTTCTCTTAAGGTTGAAAATGAAAGTTGAAAAGACGTCCAAACACAGACATTGAAAAGACGACTATTAGACGTATTTTGGACGTCCATTGACGTTATTAATTGGTCCCGAATGAAATTACTTGTATAAAACGCGTTTTGAACGTCCACTGACGTTATTGATTGGTCACCACTTAACTAACTTATTAAGATGGATTTTGGACATCCATTGACGTTTAAAATATGTCCTTGACGGACAGACTACTTTTAGACGTATTATGAACGTCCAGGGACGTTCCTTGTTTACTGGCATAGTTGTTGGTAATATTTGTATTTGTGTTTTTTCCAGAATAAAAGTCTCTGTGAATGTAAAATCTGTTTGAGGAGATTATAAATGAGTTATATCTTGTACAGGACAGTAATCTGAGTTGTCCCCTGGTGGACCAGCAGTGGTGTGCCAGCCTTTTTAAGACAGTGGGCCGATATATGCTCGCTGTCTGGGAAGGTACATCCCTAACCAGGAAGTAGCATCTAGGTGTTTCTATTAAAGTGCCCAATACGTGTACATGTCCTCATAAGACTCTGTGTAAGCCTCTAAGCTGTATGCCTTTCCATAGTGTACAATCCTTTGAAACAGCCACTGGGCAGCGGAGAAACCAAACATCCCCTCAGTCATTACTCCTAACAGCTGGGGGTCTTCTCACAGACGGTTTGGCAGCAGCACAAACTAAGAAGAATAAAGAGGGCGGAGACTTCATGCATGCTTAATGTCTTCAGCGCACAGTTGAGCCTTTAAAGCCACACTCCCCGCTGTTCTCGTCATTTCAGGACCCGTTTCTGAGAGACAACAAGTGCCGAGACGGCAGGCGGACGTCGAGGAATTAATGAGCCTTTTTTTATGTTGTCGTTCTCTTAGAGCGCGTCCCGTTTTATCTGTTGAACGAGCGGAAATACGTGTGATAAAAGAACAAGGAAACCAGCCACAACAAGCCGCTATGAACACAGCAAAGGCCGGGAGTCATGTAACACTGTCAGGCTTATTATTTACCATCACAAACGGCTCAAAATCCGTGGATGTTTACGTGAAGTTGAGTGGCAGGAGATTGAACAGTCATAACTAACTGCAGGACCACCTCAGAGGCCTACACGTGAGGCTAAGGTCGCCATTTGCAGTGGCAGGTGTTGGCTAGAGTTTTCTAAAGCCTTCCCGCAACAGAACACGTTATCTGAAGTACATTTGTGACAAGTCAATCAATCAATTCCTCACAGCAATGTTCCAACACACGTATTGCATTGTCTAGGGCCTTCCCTAAAGAGGTGAATTACATACAGTAGTACAGGTGGGACTAGTCCCCTTTTAAGACTCATTTAAGACTTTCAAAGGGGTCTGTAAACCTTACAGTGTCGGTTACAGTCAAAGGTAGTGTCTGTAGTGGGTTCTGACCACCAGGGGGCACCCCATCAAAGCTAACACCACTGAGGCAAGACATCACTGCCGAATACCATTATTATAAACATCTCCTACACCACTATACTAGTTTATACTCTATTAAAATGTGAAATTAATTTATATTTATTTATTAAATATGTTTTTATTGCAAAAAACAATTGAGATTTTTAACGTAAAAACTTTTAGCGTTTGCACTTTTATGTTTCTTGGAATATGAACTAATATTAAAGGGGAGATGTAATACCCATATTTCCACAAGTGAACACAGTTCTGAGGCCATAATTAAATGTGAGTGTCTTATATTAGTCAAAGTACCACAAGGATCAAACTCCACACCCTTGTGTAAACAGTCCTGTTCAGAACGACTGTTTTCAGTGACTGTTCCTTTCAATGGGAATCAGCCACACCAGCAGTGTGAGGGGCAGAGAAGCTCTCATTTTCACAGTTTTAGCTCAGTTCTCTTGTTTTTCTGCTCTTGACCTGCAATACGGAGATTATAGAACCTCTGTGAAGACTAAACCAGGGTCAGCGCTGCAAAAACTGCACTTCTGTACCAGGAAACCATCCCCACCTCCCCCTTGATTTCAGGACAGCGCTGTAAAAGTAAATTACACTCTGTAACTGTAGGGGGAGCACAGGAACATAAACACTAAATCTTACCTAGTGCTGGGTTAAGTCTCCTCTCTGATCTTGTATGAATTACAAAGTTTAACCCCAGCACTGCTTAGAAAGTGGCTCCAGGGCTGTAATTGGAGAAATGTGGTTGAGGTGTCAGTTAAATTATAATGAGTCAGGGCTTGACATAAACACTGAAGCCGACTTGTTTTTTCTCATAATTTCTGACTTGGGAAGACTCAGTTAAAATTGACTTGTTTTTTTTTTTTTTGTTTTGTTTTTTTTTCACAGTGGTTATTAGGAGCACTACGTCCTCAAATTAATGTACACAAGCACTCAACAAGTGTGGAAAAAAAAAACGTGACCTGCAATGGACAAGCGGAAAAGAAGATGAATGAATAAATGAATGAAGTACTCTCCTGAAAGGTGGGTGTGGATGTTACTTGAATCATAAGGCATCACCTGCCACATATATACTGTGCTTTTTATTGTTTACAAACAAACACACACACAGACATCACACTCGGCTGTTTACTCACTGCTAGCTATTAGCAATTAGCCTGTGGCTTTACATTCAGATCATGCCCTGGCTTTAACACTTGATCTTAACGTCCCTTAATGGCTGTTGTTGACGCTGATCTGCTTTGCTTTGGTTTCACTTTTGACCCATTTACCCTACTGTGAGTGAACAGGGGTCATCCCCTATGAACGATAACACATCATGAGTTATTGAGTACACGCCATAAAAACATCTGGCAGTGCTCCCACTTCTTAAAAGAATCCTGAAAATGAAAAACACGTGTGACCGTAATTGTCGTCGTGTCCGACTGGGAGATATTTACAAGCTTCCTTTCACTGCACGGTTCAGATTCATTCTTATCTGTTGACATTTGGTGGCTGGGGTCTTCAGAAAAACAATTCAGCTATGACTTACAAACCTAGGGGAATGTGGCTAATGCGCTAACACTTTTAAAACCAAAAAAGTTGGTTCTTCAAGGGCTTACAGCACATTTTCCATTGGTTTGAAGAAAGCCAATTGAAAAGCACCTTTTATTCATACATAGGGTTCTTATAGTGTTTATGGTTCTATGCAGAACACTTGTCTTTACTGAAGAACCTTGAAGATGTTTTTTTAAATGTGTAAAGTTGCTTGGCTCATTTTTAGGCAAAACGTCTGAGACCAAGGGTGTTAACAGGTAGTTTGTATCCCTTTACTGCAATAACAGTACATTTCTAAGAAGGCTTTACAGTGGATGTCAGAACACTGCTGTGAGGATTTGATGGCATTGGGCTTTAAGTCAAATACTGTGTCAGATGCCATTGGATGATTAGCTCTAGATCGCAGTTCAACTCAACCCCAAGGTACTGGATAGAGCATCGTTACGCCATTTTACAAGCAATGATTTTCGATGGCGAGTTTGTGCAGTTGAACAAATGAGACATGGGAGCACATTAAAGTTGAACTCTCTGATCATAAGGGGTGTCTACAAACTTTTGGACAGTTACTGTAGCTTTATTTTGTTCTGATCTGAGCTTCACTCTAAGCCGTTCTATTAATGACTTTGAGTGCAAGTCATGTCCAACGGGGCAGAACCGATGTTTCACCTTCTGAAGCAATTCCACCACATCGGGGGGCCAGAGGGGTGGGGAGCACTCATGGAGAAAGAGGGGAAAACAGCACATGAGAGCAGTCAGGTGTGAAGAAAGAGGAAGGACAGTGTAGTGATGCTAATGCCTAGACATCGTCTGACCTGTTTTTGTACTCAACCTCATTCAACTCGGGCCAGGCTTGTTTCCATTGATTCCAGTGATTCCAGCTACAAACTGGAAATTTGTCCAGATTTAATGCTTGATTTACTGCACCATAGACCACAACCTGAGCCCAAGTAAACAAGCCCCACCCACACCCTTTTACAGCAACCAGGTCTCCCCTCTAACTGCACAGAGAGATAATGGAGACATCCACAAGATCGAGAGCAAACAACAACTTTTCATTTACATTTATATATATTAAAAATTCAGTTTTGGATTTTGTTGGAATTTTTTAATCGACATTGTTGATTGCTTATGGAATCATTTATGTACATCCTCACCAGTAGAAATGTGGTTAGAGATCAGATACCACTTCCTTACGGTTCACATCCCACATGATTCTTTTTTTCATTGGTGGACTGTTCTCAGTTCAGCAGTAACACTAAGGGGTTTAAAAACTTCAGGGGCACTGCTGTGTCTGATCCACTCGTACCAGCACAACACACATTAACACACCACCACCATGTCAGTGTCACTGCAGCGCTGAGAATTATTCAGTACTTAAAGAACACCTGCTCCGTCGTGGTCCTGTGGGACTTTTACAGTGTGAACTTGTTTTATAAATTAAAAAAGATTTTCAGTGACAACTCACTATTTATGTTGCCATTTAGATCCACACTGCTATTGTGTGAGACAGATATGGGAGTAGGGGAGGCACGATGGCGCAGCAGGTAGTGTCACAGTCACACAGCTCCAGGGACCTGGAGGTTGTGGGTTCGATTCACGCTCCAGGTGACTGTCTGTAAGGAGTTTGTGTGTTCTCCCAGTGTCCGTGTGGGTTTCCTCCGGGTGCTCCTCCCACAGTCCAAAAACACACGTTGCTAGGTTGATTGGCGACTCTAAAGTGACCATAGGGGTGAGTGAACATGTGAGTGTGTGTGTGTTGCCCTGTGAAGGGGTGTCGCCCCCTCCAGGGTGTATTCCCACCTTGTGCCCAATGATTCCAGGTAGGCTCTGGACCCACCGTGACCCTGAATCGGATAAGCGCTTACAGATAATGGATAGATGGAGATATGGGAGTAAATCATAATTAAACTAAGCCCATAAATGTAAAAACCACAAATGAGTTAAGCGTTGTTTGTTTTATATTTATTTCAAAACAGAGAAAACAGAAATCATTTATATTTATTGGAGATGATACATACTTGGGATATTAGGAAACATGTTTGATGGAAAATATACAGGACAAAAGGGATCTTGATTACAAGCTAACGACTGACCATTGCATCCATGGCCTCTTCAAAGACAAAGTATAACAGGAGATAAGTGCCTTTCAATGCAAGCTGAACATCATTCCAGACGTGGTCAGGAACGTCCATTCATCAAGACAAATCATGTGCACACTACGGGTTTCATGAGGAACAACCCTAATACAGTAGCACTGAGATTCTGAAGCAGGTCTGGATTTTATTGGGGTTTGTAGCTGTAAACCCCCCACCATTGTTTTCTCCAACTCTACAGTTTATTCAGGAAGGACAAGCACTGCTGGACTTGACAAATTAGCAAAAATAATAACAAAAGACAGTGTGAGTCAAAAGCCTTGTTATAAATCATCGGTATTACACTACACAGGAACCACTTGTACTTGCATAATGAACTGCATCATTACATACCCTGAATCAAGTCTCGGAAAAGGGAGGGAGATACACAGAGAGGAACTGAGGTCTAAGGCTATCACAGAATCAAACAGAAGTAGCTAACAATTTTGAGTTTATCAAACTGGGATCATGTAGAACCCAACTTCTGGCACACTTCATGTTGAATTTCAGGTCGGGGTCTGTATGTATGTCAATGCATGTACGTAGCTGTCAAGAAGTATTTGCTCCTTCATATTTGTCACACTTAAATGTTTCATATCATCAACCTAATTTTGATATTAGACCAAGTTAACTACAGTAAACTCAAAATTTTGTGAAGAAAATATGGTTCTATTCTACATTCTCTTTGTAAATGTAATTGCCCAATTAGCTACAAAACCACCGCTGACTCAACCCTGAACTCAGAGGAACTCATCTGTTGCGAAGAAACTCCAACCCAGAGAGACTGGTAGGCCTTGCCCTTAAGCGAGTGAGTGCCTAACACTCTGCAGACTGCTGAAATAGACTTTCAATCTTGAGAGACAATCATCAACGCATGACGGACTAATTCTGTAACGACTGAGCAAACTTCAATCTGTGGTGAGTGCCCAGTTGCCTCTCAACACTGTGTGTCAGTTTCACTACAGTCAGGGCTACACCTGTCTCTCCTGGCTGGACTTTCCCCTCGCCAGAGAAGTCCCACTTGAGTCTCACAGATACTCAGAGTCCTGGATCTATGGTGCTGTGTAAACAGACCACTGGTTCTGCCTGTGATAATGTCACTAGCCACACCCAGGCAAGATTGCTGCCTGAAGGGTTGAATCTAAACATCATTGAAATAGAACCTGTCTGTCCATGGGAAGCATGGTAAAATATTCCAAAATGCAGCACACGAAAAGATCCAAAAACATAAAAGACATTGCTAAGGCTCTGGGACTGTGAGCCACAATCAGAGCCATTTTGTGTTTACATGTGTTGTCTGTTCCTTATATGAAAATTAGTTTGATTTGGAGTGTGAGTATTATGCCAAAATATAAGGGATATTTTTTTTCACAGCACTGTATGTATTTATAGTTATGTACAAACATTTTGACACCTTTTGTTGTTTTATAACTATTTTACCAATGTGTTAAACTCAGACACAAATAACCACCAAATTGGTGGTCACAAATCTCACCAATTGTTTTGGTGTTTTGCACTGGATACAGCACAATAGCATCTGCATTTTTTAATAAGGCAATCAATCATAAGCATTTAAAAAAACAAACAAAAATGGGTGAACATTGTGTATTACAGAGATACATCATGGGTTTCATATCATTTCCATTACCATTTCCTTTGTTTTTATTTTTATGATGATTATAATGTATTTCTTATTGTTTTCTTATTCATGGATTAATTTATTACCAAGGGAGTGTCTTGTCTGTTGCCAAAATCTAACACAGCGTGAGACCAACGCAGCCGCCCCTCTCCCAAACTACAAGTACTGCTCCCCTTTGTCTGGTGGAGAACTTTTAACATTTGCTCTGCAATTTAAAAGAAAAGAACATGTTTCAGTAAGTATAACAATGGCAAGAACCTGAAGACAGTGGGCTCCAGGATTTGGATGGCCACTGTTTCAGAAGATGTTGCTCATAGCTTATGTTACAGAACAGAAATAACAAAACTGAAAACATTTGCTAGAACATCATAAATCCACCCATATTTTACATAAGACGTGTAAGAAGACTACATATTTACAAAGTGGTTTTTAGGGACTGGGACAAAGGGAAATGGGGGTGGACACAAGACAAATAGGGGTTCAACATTTCTTTGTTTATACAAGGGTTGACGAAAGGCACAAAGGTTTTTTATTTTTATTTATTTATTTTTTTAGGGAGCTTGAGCGGCAAGACAAAGGTCCAAATTTGGAATCTAGGTAGAAGGTAGGGAATGGGACAGAAACAGGGCGGAGCTTGGACAGTCCTCGAGTAAAGGCGGGGTAGGGGTGGTCAGTCAGGGAAACTAGTCTCACTCAACAACTCAGCCCTGAATTAGAGAAAAGAAGAAAGAAGAAGAAAAGAAGACAGTCGGAGAAGAACAGCATTAGAGGAAGAGACAAATCACAAGATTTTAGATTCAATTGGCTCCTCTTCAATTGGGTTAATTCAGTGGATTTGGAAAGGTTAGTAATAGATGTTAAGAAAGCAGGAGGTCGATGAACAGTGCCTGGCACCACATGATATATCTGACCATATTCACTCCCTGAGGCCACTGGTTTTGTTTATAACACTCGTGTGCAAAAGTTTGCCAAACAATGTTTTATGAATTTTCCCAGTGAAAATAATTTGATATATCTTCCTAAATATTTCCTATAATTTATCATCTAAAATGTGACTTTTGCTACTAATTTGAGTGCACTTTGTCTATTTATTTGCTGACTTTCACTTTTTGGAATAAAACGTGCCTTAATTTTTGTACAGGGCACCAATTATTAAGTCTTTTTACCAATATGCTTCTGTGTGTTCTCTATGGAGGATGTCTGCTTCATTTTCCATTATATATTACACCATTGGACCACTTTTGCACACAACTGTATGTACTGTAAAATGCAATGTTGCTAAAGATCTTTGAGAAGATAAATGACGAACCAGTGATAGCAATGTGTACAAATTATGTGCATATGTGGAAAACTGGTTGTTTTTATAACCAGAACTGTGTAGTGTGAAATATACAGAGACTGCAGAACTGTTGAAACTTTGGTAAATGTTGACCTATTACCGGCCTTTGTGTTTAAGAAGATAAATTACGTAACTAATTCAAAAGCAAAGTATTGTCCATTTTGGGGGTAATACGCTATGAAAAAGTACTTGGAGAGTAGTGTTAAATATCAAAAATATTTATATTTATAAATATGTTTCTTAAGTTTGCGATACGCCAAACAAAGTTGTGTATGTGTGTGTGTGAGAGAGAGAGTGATGGAGAGATGAGCTTTTGTTTAGTAACGAAATACATTAACATGAGATAAGGCCGCCACACTCTGGACATGCCACACCGTGTCCAAAATCAAGAATGCAATGCCCTTTTTAGCACGTCCATCCTGTTCTGATAGTAAGTTTGTATATTTGACTAAAAGAACACAATGTGCACAAGATATAGTTCACATTTCATGAATGTACACTATATTTTAAGTTACCAAACATGACAGATCAGCATTAGTACTTATTCTTACTCTTTACCTAAGCCTAACCCTTAATCTAACCATAACCCAAACTCTGAGTTCCAAAATGTTAAAATGACAGGATGGAATTCTGTGTAACAACAGTTTACAGCACTGTTTCTGTAATTCTCTTTCAGGTGGATTACTTGGCTTTAGTGAAACATTGCCACCAGTGGATTAGAGCTCATTTACTGACCATAAAATGACTACAAATCATAACCAATCACAACACAGAAGCATTACAAATATCTGGTCATTATCTGTTTGGATAACTTGTTGAAATGTTCACAGAGAATGGCAGTCAGTATGAAATCTTCAAGATAAACAAGCCAGCAATAGCTTATCAATTTGTACATTTTAGCATGGGTTTGAGAGGTGTTTTTGAGTCCTGCCAGTTTTACTGAGTAGTGGAATCTAGATGAGAAGAATATATAATAAACTTGAGATGGATGTTTATCAGCACTTTCACTGCAATGCATTCAGCAGATAAAGTAGAACACTGCATTCAAATAGACATGCTTTGGATGCTATGTTACAAACTATGCTTCAAACTGTGGCACGTCCATTGTGCTTTGGCCTTTACTTCTCCAATGAAACTGAAACTCAAATGGCTCATTGAGCTGTGGCCCGCGAACCTGCATTTCAGAGAGAAGAGTTTGACATTTCACTTTCCACTGTTCCAAAACTTTCATCGTAACCACTATTTATCTTAGGATGTGAGGCGTGATGAAAAAGTTTCCTTCAGAAATGCAAGCAAATGTAAAGTCCTACATTCCGTGTACAATCTCCCCTGGAAAGCAGGCCTCTCCTGTTGGGGTATTTACACATCATCTTTTTAGTATTTTTCTTTATGGAAGCCAAAGCCTCAGATCCCACTACGAGAGGCTGGAGTCCCACTGAAGGGTCAGCACAGCCATAAATAATGTCCCCTTATGTCTTGAGAGGAATAGCCTGTGTGTAAGCGGACAGTGAAAAGCTCATAACTCCTGGTCTCCTCAATGGAGTGTAAATGTAGCTATGGTCAGTGAGGAATGCAGAGTTTTCAACAGAGCTCCAACCAGGCAGCCAAGGCCAGGCCAAGAGTGAGGACTTTAATGGTCTTAACCATCATATTTTGCTATAGCTCTCTCCCGTTGGGTTTGTTTGTTTGGTCTACAATTTTTTTTAAACTTAGACTCTTGATTACACCACTGTTCACACTGGGCATGGCGGCTACATCCCCACAGTAACACACTCAGGCTAGTTCAACCTTGCAGCTCAAATTTGGTACATTTTACTTTAGCTATGATCTTTTCAAAAAGTGAAGGACGTGGACGCCTCTTCTTAAAAAATAGTTCAAATTTGTAAACATATCAAGGAATGTTTAAAGAGTCCCACAAGCAAATGTTGTGAATATAATTGTCTCTACCCTCCACATCCTTGACAAGCTTTAGAACCAAAGTGAAATCCAAATGAATTATGAATGTACACTATATGTTTTGTTTACGCTGAATGTGTTCGACTATGGCCTGTTGTGTGTGTAAACAGAGCCATAAAGAGGATTCTGGACTCCAGAAACAGATGTGTAATCATGATAAAAGGGGAGGAGCTCTGTCTCTTGTGCCTGTTTACACTGTCAGAGTCTGATGTAGCTGTAGTTGTGGGTTTTTTGTTGTTGTTTTTTGTTTGTTTTTACACGTACTCCCTGGCTGTGGAGGGTTGTGATTGCCGGTAGTACTGCTGCCCTCTTCGTTCCTCATTCATGCAAGAGCAGCAGAGGAAAGAGCCACCCAGCATCGTCAAGCAAGCCGCCGCCCATCCCACAAAGAGGGCGGAGCCAAATTCATACCTGCAACAGAGATAGGGGGTCAATTTATTGAAAGCATATTGTCCTTAACAAATGTTATTTTCCTACATAGGCCTTTCCAGGGGAATAATATTGGCTTAATTTATATGAAGTCAAAAACGTAAATCTCTATTTATTCATTTTACAGTATTATAATAATTTAATTATATTTTTCCCTTTTTCTGATTTACTATTACTTGAGAACAGTGACTCATAATGAGCAGACCTTTTCTATTCATTCACTCATCATCTGTGATCACTTCATCCAGATCAATGTAATGGTGGATCCAGAGCCTACCTGGAATTATTGGGCAAAGTTTAAGAAACCATCCTGGACAGGCATCAGTCCCACACCCATGGGAAGAACACACAAAACCCCTCACAAACACTGACCCTGGGATTGAACTCAGAACCCCAGGAGCCTGGAGCTGTGTGGCAGCAACACTATTTATTGTGCCACCCACAGCTTATCCACTCAATTTAACAAAATGTCAGCTCATTCGGCAAGAACCGTGCACAGTCCATGGATCTATAGCTGATATAAGAAGAAGATAGATTGTAATCCAGATCCTAGCAACGGATATATTTCAACTTTGAGTGGAATCCACTTTGTCCCACACTCTTACAAAACTGATATACCTAAATATCACATTAAATTACATTACTGTTACTATAGTATCAATGCAAGCAGCAACATCACACACAGACACACTGATTTTGCCAAATGTCTGGGGCATTACATTGAAATCAGTCTGGGTTGGTTAAAAACACTACTGATACCTTACCTGGCGTTTACAGGTGTGTTGGGATCAAAGAAGTGGTAGGAAACTTGTGTGGCATACCAGGACACAGACACTAGTGTACAGACACCTAGTGAAAACATAAATATAAAAAAAAGGGTTGCTTTAGTGAGAATGTGCAGAAATTTCCATCTGTTTATTTCCAAGCAGCTCATCAACTCCAGATACCGCCAAACTGCCCACTTCCTGTTTACTACTGTCTGTCAGTGGAGACATAAATGATATTGGAGCCTGAAGCCCCCGAAGAAACCACAAGTACAACTTAATGAAGAAATGATGAAAAGCAATTAGGGAACTTGTTTACTGAAAATACAGTGAAAGGGAATGTGACACGTACTGTTTCTTTGGTCCTCGTAAAATTGGTTCTGCTTTCAGTAGCTCTACTCTTCTCACGATGGAACTTGGCACACACTGACACGTTGGAATGCCAAAGATGTGTGTGCATATAGCTGTATTAGGACGTTATAACTTCACATTATAACACCACTTCCTCCTGATCAGGGTCATGGTGTGTCTGAAGCCAAGCCAGAATTTCACACACTCACAGCTGGGCACAATTTCACACAGCCAATCTACGTACCAACATGCGTTTTTGGATTGTGGGAGGAAACCCGAAGGAAACACATGCAGCAGGGAGAACACAACAAATCATCTCCTCACAGACAGTTATCCGAGTTGAGGATTGCACCCAGGACCTCGAGGCACAGGAGTTGTAAGTTGTTACTATCGTATTCACACCCGTTAATCTGTCATTGCTCTTCTAGGAAGGCTTAACACTAGCCGTTGGAACATTGTTGTGAGGGTTTGATTGCTCTCCGCCAACATGCTTCCAATAGTGAGAACAAATACTAAATACTAATGTTAGGTTGTTAGTTCTGAATCACAAAGTTCTGTGTTCAGAGGGTGGGATAAGTCATTCTCAGGTGTGTTCCAACTTTTGAACCTATACTTCTGGCATATTCAGACTCACCTGCGAGTAGAAAGAGTCCTCCTCCAGCCACTGCGATTTTGTTCTTGGTGGCGGGGTTGTTGTCGCCCACTTTGGTGCACTTCATGCCCACCACGCTCACAATGATGGCGATGAAACCCATCAGCACAGAGATGACCATCAGTGCTCGGCATGTCTGGATATGTACTGGGCAGATCATAAAGAGAGATGTCCACTCATGACTGCTGTTACTCAGTACTATTAACATTTCTATCCATTTATTTAAGGATTGTCTACTTAAGAATGTCATAACACAGGTGTAAACATCCAGTTTTTAATTTCCTATTGGACAAGCAAGTGTCCAATAGCTTTTGGTTATGTGGTATGACCAAACGTTGGAGGACACCTACTTATCCAACATTTATTCTGGAATGAGGGGGTGTTCATTATTAGCTTGTCCCTACTTGTTTCATTTCTGCTCTGGGATAGATATAGACCTTATTCATTATATGTTCGACACCACAGCTCAATAGTTAGGGCCTATATACCCTTCTAGCAGACACTGAACATTGGGAAATGTGACCTGTGGCTTTGCATCTACTCAGGTGATGTTTACACTGTCAGAAAAACTGTCCCTGTGGTGGGACCCTCAAGTACCTTTAGTTAGGGAATGTAACTGTACCTTATTCTATTATAATTGTAGATTTTACAAGCTTTTATAAGTAAGTTGATTTCATACCTCTCATTTCATCTCCAGGACTTACATATTACATATTATGTTCTTTTACTTTACAGAGGTTAATAACGAAGGTTTGCAAAACTTCACCATTCCTTCTGGAAACGAGAATGTAACGTACCTTTAGGGAACAGAACTGGACTTTAAAACTAATGTTGTACCTTTTAAAGGTATATTTACACTGTTTGTACCAGTAGTGAACCATTAGTGTTCTACCACACCTCTGATTGACATTATTCTTCATGGCCATGTGTCCCATCATGGCTCTGCATTGGAACATCTTTCACTGTGAAATTCCACAGATATCCCACACACTTCAGTGCGTACATCACGCCGTAGGAGGGACATTTTTACATGTTTCACACAGAGGGGATTAGTGTGGCTTTTCCCACAAAGGGGGATTGTTTTCATGACGCTCTTTGCATCTGGCCGATGACAATATGCTACTCTGACTTATAGTTTTTAAATATCTAAAGGAGATCAGTCAACAGACCCACCTTGGCTTTTGAGCGTAGATTTACAGTGAAGAGAACCCTCCCACCAGTTTTTATATAAATTATTTTTTCATTATTATTAACTGTCAAAGCTTAAGAACCACTTTAATCTCATACAGCCTCAGAGGGGCCAGGGCAGGGAACTGTCTGATGACAAAGCACTAACCAAACCAATTAGTTAATGAGAACTGAGTTTGGAATCATCATAATTTGAATCTACACCTGACATCAGAAGCAGAGCAAAATCAGGACGGCTGTATTATCCCGTGTTTTCTGATTTAGGCAATCCACAGTAACCTGACTGGGTGGTCTTATTTCACAGTGTGTGGGTTGTAGGAGCTCCAGATCCCAAAGCAAATGCTCTGAACGAGTGATTCACTTTAAGAAAACGATAAGTCTGTCAGCAAATTTCACAGTAGTGGTGAGAAGGAAAACAAGTGGCCTCATACAGGAGACGAGGCGATAACGTTTCCAAGATCTGAAGCAGGAGTCACCATGTAGTGTACAAATGGCTTCTTCATTTCCAGCAGAGCCAACCGAGCCAACTTTTTCAACTCTGTAGGACCTTAGTAAACTGTAATTCTACTTATGACCCACCCACCGATCAGGCTTGGGGGACTGTAATTCTGCTCATGACCCTTAGCAAATTCAATATTAGAGGAAAGAAAGAAAACAAGAGGCCAAGTCACAAAGTAATAAAACACATTTCTGGACACTTCAAAGATGAGATTTGAATAGGGATCAAGCAGTAGACTAAGTTTAGTGGCGTTTTTAGGATCTAGATTTGAAGAAGGAGGAGTGAAACACTGGCTTTTTAATGTCTGATGAACAGGAACAGATCTTCTTTTGCTTTTTTCAAAGACGCTTAAGAAATGCCAGAATTCTACTAATGATCCTTAGCAAATTCAATAGTAACGTTAAGAGGGACAAAGTATGATCACGTACAGGAGACAAAGCCATAAACTATGTTTCATCACGTTTCAAAGGCGAGGTTTGAAGCTGGGGGTCGTCAAACAGACCTTTTCAACTTTGTCAAAGATTTAGCCTTAGCAAATTGAACGGCAGTGGCAAGAAGAAACACGAGTGTCTTCAAACAATAATATTTCAAAGGCTAGATCTGAAGCAGGAGCCACTGTGTAGCGTAACAATGGCTTCTTAATTTCTAACAAGGATCAGCCAACAGAGCCACCCACCGGTCAGGCTTTTTTTTTTTAACTCTGTCAGAGCTTAGGAAAGTGTAATTCTGCTCATGACCCTTAACAAATTCAACTGCAGTGACGAGGAAGAAAACAAGAGGCCTCATACAGGACACAAAGCAATAAAACACAATTCTGGACATTTCAAAGACAGGATTTGAAGAGGGTGTTGTCATGTAGTGTTTTGATGTCAGATTTATGCGCAGAGAGGTCTCCTTTGAAGGAAGATTTGAAGATTTTTGTGGCAAATAAGGGATTTTTATTTTTTTTATCTCGCCAGCTTTCATCCCTCCCTGGCTTTATTTCTTGGTTTGTATGGAAGGAGTCTGCACTGACCCAGCAGGGGTCTTCTTTGATCCTGGGGTCCTGTTTGAATAGGAGTAGTTAGAGATGGGGTTAGTTGAGGGGCGGAGGCCACCTCCCACAAGCCTCCAGTCAGTGCCAAGGCTGGCCGTGCCTGGCACAAACAAAGAAAGGCCAGTGAGCGTGCACTGTGGCCGAGCGCATACTTCAAGAAGATGCGTGTGTGTGTTTTAGGGCATTGTTCATTGTCCAGTCACTTGTGGGCTGTTTCGGACGTCATATCAGAAGCACCTCTCTGTGCATTCCTCGCTAGAAATGGAGACTTTTTTGACGTCATTTTTTTTTCTTATCTGAATTTCTAGTACTATTTGCTGTCTGTAGAAATCATTCATTTATTCATTCATTCATTCATCTTTTGGAACCTCAAACACACTCTAGACCGGGCGCCAGTCCATTACAGAGCATCACATGCTTCCCCATGGCTCACACACTCAGTTTTGCACAGCCAGTGCACCTACCAATGTGTTTTTGGGCTGTGGGAGGAAACCCACACAGACACTGTGAGAACACAGAGCCTGAACCCACAAGCCCAGGACCCTGGAGCTCTGTGGCAGTTTCATAGCATGTAGCGCCACCGTGCTGCCCCTTTAGAACTCAATGAACAACATATACAGGCAAACAACAGCAGATATATAAAAAAATATTTAATAATTGTTTAAGGTGTAAGTTTCCTATCATATAAATCTTTAAAAATGCATAACAAGTACTTAAAGCCTCAGTCAATTCAACAGTACTCTCCTGACCACTCACTAAAGTGTTATAAAATGACATCGATATCTAATTTTTTTGTCAGAATCACACTATATATATATTACTCACAAATTTTTTTTTACAAGGTCTTTACTCATAGGCCTGTTATTCTACGTCTTCCAGATTTGTTTATACTTTCTGGCTCTTTCCACTTTCACCCAACATCTGCGCAAGGAGGCTTTGTCTCCACTGTCCAGCAGTCAGCTGACCACACACATAATAACAATCACTCAAGAAAGGACATCAGAACGGCTGGCGAGAGGGCAAACAATGCCAGCCTGTAGGAGGCTGTGTGTATATACATCAGGCAGAACATTGCAGTCACTATCCATCCAGAATGACCTAAGAGTGGGCAACAATAGCACTCCCAAGGGAGGGGACAGTGGAATCAGACAGTCCCATCACCCTTTGTGGATCCAGAGCTGAAGATTGCAGCACGGGTTGTACAGTAATCAGCTGTGTGTACTGCAGTGTTATCCTTGAACCTTCCGTTCCTCCATCTAATCATGTGTTCAGCTGAGAATGTATTCTTTAAATCCATAAGGCTAAATATGGACATTACTTTTCGCATTATTGGCAATTAGTGCAGTGCAAAAGTCAGAGACCACCCTCGATTTATGTAAGCAGTAAATTATTGTTTCTAAGAGATGGTTCATATATAAGATTACCACTTGCATGGGAAAGAAAAAGGTTACAATTTGGGGCTTTGAACAACCATGCTGATAAACAACACGTAAAACTTTCATCTGTGGATCTATTGGAGAATATCAAGCTAGGTTTTGCTTTAGATTTGGACAAAAACACCAGTCACTGAGTCTATCCTTCCATTATGAGAAGACAACTGAACACAGTGGGTCTGAAAGGATGGTGGAGTTGTCCATTACTAATAAAAGTAAATTGACAAAGAAGTCTTCGGATCAAATAAAGAAGCTGCTGATGTTCTCAGAACAGTGTGTTTGGGATTATCTGAGATATTTGAGACTTCATTTTAAAGTTGTTGAAAATATCTGCCCATATTTGTTATGCAGTAAACATAAATTGACCATTTAAAATTGTACATCACAATATCAGTGAAACCAACAGAAATCCTGTAACATTATCAAGAAAGACCCTGGAGGTTTAGAAAAAGTCACATCAGAATAATTAGCTTCAAGCCTGTTTGAGATGATGTGATAATGTATGTCTAGGGTATAGCCCATCATCAGATGTAGGCCTATTAGAGCACCAGGAAACAATGCTGATGCATTGTGTGGCGCAGTGCGTTTAGCATTCTGGACATATCTGTGGCATTTGCCTCAACACTGGCCTTTTCTTCTGAAAACAACTGCAATTCATGCCATCAGGACAATACGCTGTTTTTATAACAGTGGGGTGCAAAGCAAGATGGTTAATTCATTTCTTGAGGGAGAAGCCACAAATATATTACACTGCTTCAAAGTTGGTAGGAATCCATCAGAAGTGTAGCATGGCTGCCACAATAGTGGATCGTAAATACAGACTGATGTGGGTGTGTCACTGTTGCTCAGAATAAAACAAATGAAGTTTTTCACTGAGGAGTGAGAGAGTCTTCTTTGGACGCGAGCGAGACAGAGGCAAGAAATGACTGCTTCTCATTAAACACCAATCAAGACGCCACCGTAAAGCTGACACTGACAGTGGCTCTAAATATTGATTAATAGCCGAGTAACAGTATCCCACATTATTTCAACACACTGTTGTCGCCGTCAATAACAGCCTCGCTGAGGTTGTCTCTGTGCCACACGAGGCTTTCATTAACGTTTGCAAAACGTTGCATATTTCAATGTGACGGATGTTACAGAGTCGAATCAAGACCATATGTTTGCAATGGTTACAGTGCTGATTGCATTTTCTCATCTTTCTTTCCTGTCTTCGTTTGACGTCTGTTAGCCTTCGGGGGATTTAGGGTGAATGGGTTGGATGGAAATTTGAGATCAGTTTGAATATTTCTAAAATCCTACTTCTTAAAAACGTTCCTTCAAGGGTCTTAAGTGGAGACATGAGGACCCTGGGCTTTCAAAGAACTATTAAGCTGCATAGATGACTCCAAACCTCTTATAAATGCTTCTTTAAAGAACATAAATGACCAAATTGGAGTCAGAGAACCCTTAGTGGGACCTATTGAGAATTTTTTTTGCTTGTTAAGAGTCAAATCTCCTCATCACAAACTTCTTATCCCTCTTTCACTGATGTTTACATTCTATATTCCTCTAAAAATAAGACATGTGCAAAAAGATCCTACACAGTATAGAACCATAAACACTCGTATTATATATTAATTATTCTTTAAAGAACAGTAGAACACAAAGGAATTTCATATATTATTGTGTACTCTCCTCATTAAAAACTTACATCCTGCCATTCCTGACCTTTCCACACTATGCCCATCCCAGAAAGGTGACCCGGGCTAAACTTTGCGATACTTACTATCCAGGGAGAGCAGGGAGTCAAAGATCTTGCACTGCACCTGTCCCGTACTCTGGGATGCGCAAGACATCCAAAGGCCTTCGTAGAGCCCTACTGCCATGATGATGGCATCCCCTGCGTATGAGGACTGCTTCCACTGAGGAAGCACAGTGGTGGAAATAATGCCGATCCATCCTCCCAAAGCCAAGAAGTAGCCCAGCAGCTGAAATCCTGAGTTAGCCATGCCTTTTCCAAGTCGTTCTTTCACTCACGTCACTTGAAAACAATTGGTTTAAGTCGGGTAAACTACTTGTTAGGAACCTATGAAAATACTTTCAAGAAAAAGTCAGGAACCTATCAGAACACCTGCTCTGATTAGAAACTTTCCCATAAAGACATTCACACAGTGTCCTCACACAGACCAAGCACCAGGCCCTTCAGAATGAATCAAACAAACAAAGGGAATCAGTTTCTTGCATGCTCCAAATTTCTGATCACTTGCCGCGTCCTCTTGTCGATCTCGGTCACTGTAAATGGCATTTGGAGGTGTCCTCACTTCTGTCCAGGGGACTGGCGTCAGTCGAAAGAAGCAGTAGCCTCTATCCTTGATGGGAAATTTGTTTAATGCCCTTAATAGGAGCTTTTTTTCCTTACTCCTTTCGGAAGTGTACACCAAAAGCACCGGACAAAAAGAGACCCTATGATGGCCTGGCTTTGCTGTTAGGCTCAAGCTGAAAGCTGCTCTGGAGACTGCATAACTGCTCTAATCACACTCCAGAAAGACTGGATGGTGCTGGTGTGGTTGGGGGGATGAGCAGCAGTAATAGAGGGTTTGGGTGGGGTGGTGGGGGGGGGGGGTACTTCAGACCTACAAAAACAGCACTGAGAGGCTGAATGCAAAAGAGGGGGCGGAGGGTCAGAACTCCCAGTGAACTCTGATTGGCAGACCCTGCTAAGACATGCCCACTAGATGGAATGCAGCAGATAGAAGGGACCTGCTCATTATACCCATGTGTCACTAGCAAAGCTAAACCTCTGAATCAGGGCCTGTAGTAGATTTTGCAATCTCGCCTCAGTTCTGTTTACAATGATGGTTATGCCATTTGGGTTCCACAAGTTTCCTGAGTGAAATCTTAAGAGACTGTGGCAAAGTTAGTGGGAAGACAAAGTGGTCGAGGCTCTTCTTTGCCCTATTTGCATCTGCTCCTTAGCTGACCTTCTGGGAGAAGCGCGCCTGTCCTGGAAACCTCACAACAACACACATAAATCAGGCTGTAAACCAGTGTCCTCATGAAAGGAAGTGTCGCCCCCAGACAAAACCTCCTGCTCCTGCTGGAGATTTAGAGGCTGGCCTATGACAGCTCTAAGGATCTCCATGGGAACCTTGCCCAATGTAATCCTTGGGAGCATGAAAGCGAGGGAGAGTTTGAGGAAGGAAAGACAGTGCCTTCTGGATTAGTCACACAATCGAAAACGGTGATCGTGCCTTGATCAAATGTTGAGTTAATGTGGAATTTCTTTTGTCTAATTAAAATATTTCAAATTCCACAAATATCTCTGTGCTCTATGAAAGATTATGAAGATAGTAAAACAAATGCCACTTTAATTCAGTCCTCTATCAGGATCTGTACTTTAGTTCTGTGGATATGATACTGAGCCTTTCGAGTTCCACACATTTCAATGGAAAACCCGCTCTTTTTTAACTCCTCTGTGAAGGAAAGCTCATTTTGCACGTGAATATTATCCATCCCTCATTGGCTGTCACTTTGCGCAGTAGTGGCAATGATTGGATTTGATTGGATTAAAGATGGGAAAACAGCTTTGGAAAAATGTCCAAACTCAGGCTGATTGTCATAAATCTGTGCTATTTTTAGAAAGGTTTAGAAGATTAATAAACTGCAGAAGTGCAGCTGAGGTATGAATAGGCCACGCTTGACACATTTATCCATAATTATATGCAATTACTGTGGGCACCTGTGGCCTAAAGTTTAGAGAACAGGGCTTAGGACTGAAAGGTAGTTGGTTCAATTCCCACGACCAGCAAGAAAATTGGGGGCGGTTGGAGTGAATCCACAGCTGAGGTGCCATTGAGCAAAGCACCGAACCCACTGAACCCTGGCGCTGGGCGTGTGTGTTCACAGACCCCAGTGTGTGTGAAAGTATGAAGACTAGGTGAGTAGGTGTGGCTATTACTGAGAAGATAGCTACAATGATGATGTATCTACATTAGGGTTGCGACGATACACACATTTCACAATACAATTACGATCCATTTAGTCTCCCAGCACTTTGCGATGCCGTCCGCTTCATCAGGACAAGCTGAAGCGAGCCGGTAACTAATCTGAATAAGCTCCTTATTCCCCAGGTTCTTAGTCTGATGTTCCATTCCACCTTAAATTGTGCTTTAAATTAAACTGGTTCTGTTGCTGTGCCGGTACCTTGTCCTGATCATCAGCAAAGTGCTGAAAAACTAAAGTGTGGCTGTGGAACTACACAATCTATAAGTTTATAGCTCTTTTACTGCGATTGGTGCCAAATGTTGTCTAAAAGAGCTCACTATAAAGGACTTTGTCACTAAAATCAACGTTTAACACGGAATATTGCGTATAACGTAAGTGTTCAGTGATATTTCTCATAGTCAGCAGTGAGGAAGGTCCTCCGCCTTTATTGCTGTCAGTCATTATACCACGCCCTTCTCTGCTGATGTCCCGCCTCCCACGCTAGATCAGGTCCAAAACTCTGAATTTGAAAAAAAAAAAAGGATCTGAAAGTGAAAATAAGATCTGTGACTGAAAAAAAAATATGAAACTAAAAAAATAAGATTTGAATCTGTAAAGATAAAATCTGCAACTGAAAAATATAAGATTTCAAATATCAAAATATATAGGAAATTGAGAACTGAAAAAAACATTTTTATTAAAAATTTAAATAATTGAAACAAAATTCTATTTAAACTGAAAAAAAATCATCCTACACTTATTTTAATTTTGAATACGTTAATAAGATTTGAACTTTCAGTTTAGATTTTTTTTAGATTTTTTTTTCAAATGAACAAAACCTTTGACCCTAATATAGCTCCATAGCTAACCAAAACAATAGCATGTCGTTGTTTCCTCAGTAGTGTCGTCATAGTAACACAGTATTCCTAATAATACACCGTGCCACTAGATGTCGCATGAAATTATAGCACGCCTCAGAACTATGTCCTTCTCTCATTAACGCGGGTTGACAAACAGCTCAGAATGATTTTTAAAATAAAATCTTAATGTATTTTCGATTCATAGTTTGTATCATATCAAAACCCCAGTATCGAAAAAAAAAAATTATATTACTATGTGTATTGTGACACCCCTAATCTACATTCTGTACAAGCAATACCTACTAGAGCAGCTCTTGCCATATTCATTATTAATTGAGATGTATCTGGAAGCTTCTCTTGTGTTTTTTTTTGTAATGGCTTACAGTTCTACTGTAACCTCCATGTCTGTACTTCTTTAACCAGCCCTATTTATTCTGATTAATTTCTTGTGCACTACTGTGATTCTGCAATTTCCTTTCTCTCTCTCTCTCTCTCTCTCTCTCTCTCTCTCTCTCTTCTTTCTCTTCCCCATATATATATATATATATAAGGGAACAAAAGTTCTATGTTTTCTATGTCTCGCTTCCAATAATAGGACAAGAACTCATCCTAAATAATTAGAACCTTTTGTTTAACACCTGACAGCATTTGCAAAATTACCCCATTTGACTCGTTTAATACTAAGCCAAAAATAATTTTCTCCTGTTTTTTTTACACAGCTCTTTAATGAGTTATTCTATAGTGTACCCTGCAGAACTGAGATTATCTCCTGAGTCCAGGTTCACAAAGATCCAGAGGTCATGGATGCTCTGGGCCCCCTGGGATTGATGTTTTTTTTTTTTCCATTTCAGAAAGGGAGGATAATTATCTAGATAGCAAACGTTCCTCCTTTCCCAGCAAGGCCACGAGATTGCCCCCTGTCCACTCCTCCGCCCGAAACATACCCAACCCACCCGCACCCTTCCACTATATGAGCACCCACAGTTTTGCTGTTTACATTAGAGTGGATCTCAGTGAACTGTGAGGTTCAGACAAACCCTTTTCCAAACACCTCTTCACCCCATCTCCCTGCATGGATTAAAATACCGCGCAGCCATGCTTGTGTGAGTGTGCCTCCACAAAGCTCCCAGTGGGCAGCCAGACAGAACTGAGGCCCAGGGGGGAAGTAGTGGATGGTTGGATTGGAGGGAGGTGTGGCAATTGAACCTTCAATCACCTAACTTTAGTCTAGCCATCTTTACCTTTTGAAATTGTGAAGGCAGGGGTAAAAAAAATGTTTAAAAAATGTAAATACGACTATTTTCACACAATATATAGCCCATATCAGTGATCATTTTTTGTGACAGTATCATCTGCCAGTCTAGTCTCAAGGTGAATTTAAACTGATTTGACTAGATGACCATTCCCAGGATTCGTACACTGTGTATGCAATATAGTTCTCCTTTCATGGACGTATATTTTAATTTCTCATGATTACCTACACTGTAAAAAATTGCTGTAAATTTACAGCAAGTCTGCTACAGAATTTTATTGTAATACTCAATTACAGTAATATGCTGTAAATTTGAAATACAGTAGTGTTCCTCTAAAAATACGGTAAATTACTGGGAACTCTGCTGCCAGTATTTTACTGCAAATTGTAGTATTTACAGTAAATTATTGTATTATTCAATTACAGTAATATGCTTTAAATTTGAAATACAGTAGTGTTCCTGTAAAAATACGGTAAATGACTGGAAACTCTGCTGCCACTATTTTACTGTAAAATTTACAAGAAATTTTTTACAGTGTAGTGTTAAAATGTTAAAATCATCCTTAACGCTGCCCTTAAACTGGATCCAGATATAATCCTAACCCTATGTCCAAACCTAACCCTAAATGTAAGCCCCACACATAAACATAACCACACTCCTAAAGGCCAGTTAATCCTTCTGTGTCTAATCTACACTATAAGCAATGCATAGTCCCACGTAGACGCAAAACTCCAGTTATATATAATATGTACCTATAAAATGTACCTATTACCTTTTTATATGTCATTTAAAAGGCAATAAAACAATAATTATGTACTAAAACTTGCAGAAATATGTCCTCTTTTAAGGACATTCCCTTATATACATTAATAAAATCTATAAAACCTGATCATTGGACTAGCGACACCCATACATTTACATTCAACTCTATCTGTCTTTTCATTAACATGTATCTGTATGACCCCAGTGATTGCAAATCCCTTGTGGGCTCTTTTTGTTGTAAGAGAACTATTGCTGCTTTGTGCATCAGCTGCTACCTAAACTAATCAGTAGCTACTACAGCAGACCCCGAGTAATGAGGCCCAGATTCAGAGTGAAGCTTCTTCAGAGTTGAGAAGCTGCAGTGGATTATAATAGAAGCCCCTCCCAACTCAAACCCCAGCAGCTTAGGACTTTGCTGGGAAACTCTGACCATTCAAACGGCCATCTGGTCAAGTTCAATGCTGGCTAATTAGCGCTGAGTTATTCAAAGGAGGCTTTTTCACCTCTGTAGACAGCAGTAGACTTCATGGAAAATAAGAAAGAAATGCTACATTGTGCTGAAAGAGAAGAAATCACTTGTTTGTATTTCAGCTTAGGTAGATGATGAAGATAAATAAAAAGTCAGACAACATCTCAGGTCATTTTACAGTCCAAACACGCCATCATGTATTTCTCTGAGGAGATTAAGTATAAGGGATTGGAAAAGTCATTGGAAAGTAAGTGTACGTTTTCAACTTTCAGAGACAGAGGAAAATCAAGATCCAGATCTGTAAAAACCCACAGGTGTTACTGTTAATTCTTGTACTGTGAGAAGACAGCAAAACACGTTGAACCACAGAGGCTGCTGGTGTTCACAGAATAATGGACTGACCACCCCAGAGTCCAAAACACCAACCCTTGACACGATAGTGTCCTATAGGCCACTGAATCTAAATTGGTAATTCATTCATTCATTCATTCATTCATTATCTGTAACCCTTATCCAGTTCAGGGTCACGGTGGGTCCAGAGCCTACCTGGAATCATTGGGCACAAGGCAGGAATACACCCTGGAGGGGGCGCCAGTCCTTCACAGGGCAACACAGACACACACACACACATTCACTCACACCTACGAACACTTTTGAGTCGCCAATCCACCTACCAACGTGTGTTTTTGGACTGTGGGAGGAAACCGGAACACCCAGAGGAAACCCACGCAGACACAGGGAGAACACACCACACTCCTCACAGACAGTCACCCGGAGCGGGAATCAAACCCACAACCTCCAGGCCCCTGGAGCTGTTAATTACCAATGTAGGGCGGCACGGTGGCACAGTCGCAGTCACACAGCTCCAGGGACCTGGAGGTTATGGGTTCGATTCCTGCTCTGGGTGACTGTCTGTGAGGAGTGTGGTGTGTTCTCCCCGTGTCCGTGTGGGTTTCCTCCGGGTGCTCCGGTTTCCTCCCACAGTCCAAAAACATACGTTGGTAGGTGGATCGGTGTCACAAAAGTGTCTGTATGTGTGTGTGTGTGTGTGTGTGTTGCCCTGTGAGATCTGGCGCCCCCTCCAGGGTGTATTCCTGCCTTGTGCCCAATGATTCCAGGTAGGCTCTGGACCCACTGCGACCCTGAACTGGATAAGGGTTACAGATAATGAATGAATGAACATAATTATAGATAATAGAACTGGAAATATAAAATGTAACCAACCTCTTGGACTGAACTGCAAAAGGGTGTATTTTTTTTTTTTTTTGGAAAAGCTGAAAATATGCCTCTCAAAAAGACCAGACCCTGAAATTCAAGGTGAAGGGTGGACTCACAATAATATACTTGGTGGTTTACTTAATTCACCAAGAATATACACAACAAATTATCCAGTGTTAAATCAACACTACTTAGAGTGTTTATTAAACACTAATAGTGTTGATTTAAAACTGGTGAAATTGCTGTGTAGTCCGGACCAACACAGGACTTCCACAGAGCAAGTAATATTTGGATATTAGGGTGGTGTTAGTGTTTGTTGCACAAGTGGATCAGACCCAGCAGCGCTTTTGGAGATTTTAACACCTCAACAACCAAAAAATATCCAGCCATTAGCATCCTGTAGGTCCTGTCCTGTAACCACTGATGACCAGTTTTAAGATGCCTATTGAACTGAGTTAGTTAGGTTATTGGAAATTAAGGGACAGTTAGCGTTGTAAGGGGACTTCATACTAAAATGTGTAGTCTCATTCACCAAATATCAGCATTCAGTCTTATCCTTACAGAAATGCACAGTTGTCTGTCCCTTTAAGTATACCACGATAAAATCTCTGACATTTTGAGGAGTGGGTGTTTTTCTAACTTGTGTTAACCATGAATTGAAGTCTACCAAAGTTTGTTTCTGCAGATCTGCTAAGGTTAATCAATTTGGGATAAGCCACCAGCCAGAGAGGGGCTTTGTACTTTCATGTACATAACTTATGAGGTGAAATGAGTATCATAGTAAGTGTTCTATCCTATCATGCCCTAATGATCTCATGCCCCCATCTGTATGAAGCTTCATGACCCTGTCCAGATTTGCCAATCAATGTGCAATGAGCCCAGAAGCACACAGCCCATCATGGAAAGTGGGTGGGTAAATGTTGCACCTGTTTTTCCACTCCCCTTTCCACAGACTTTTGCCCGGGCCCTTCCAGCACTAAGCCGAGCTTAAAAATCAGCTGACTTGATCAAAGAAGCCGTGTCATATTGTGGCTAACAAGACCCGAGTGTTCCTAATGCATGGGGAGACCTCCCAGACGACGGGGACTTGCACTACTTGCCCTGACATGGGAAAGGACCGACTTTTGTTCTTTTCGTTTAGGAGTCCTGTAATTGTCCATTTAGGCTCTGTAATTGCCTTTTTCCATCCTTCTTTCCAATTCTCCAAGTCCTGAGACTTCCCTGCTACTCCTCCTTCGCTCCAATTGTCAGGTCAGACCAGGAAATTCTCGTCCCTTGGTGGGAAGCATCTTTTCTCCCTCTCTATAGCAAACGTCTGGAGGGTCCATGTTGGGGTCTTAGAGCTCTCAACATTAGCGAACTCTGAAAAGAAATAAGCGTAAATAGGGGGCCCACCTTATTTGCCTGGTGCAGGACTCTGCTCTTGTCCGTATCCGGATAGGCCCCTTTGTTGCTAGCGGCCCCTCAATAGCTACCGCCACTTGACCCCTAGGAAAAAATCAAGTTCAAGTGGCAGCAAGGAGGCCCCTGCTGAAGAGTGTCCACCTGGCATGGGTGGAGTGTGACTATCCTTGATGGCTGGCTATAGTCAACATGCCCTTGTTACACCGGCTTGAGCCCTGGGGCACAACAGCTGAGCTGGGCACAGAGGCTGAAAATGGAGGAGATTAGGAGGGTAATGTGTCGAACTAATCCACCATTGTGCTATAGCCCTTAGCTCTTCGGCAGCCCCAAAGACAAGAAGGGCATTCTTCCATCCAGAAAAAACCTAAACTAAGGTAGAGGGATGACTAATATTCTGATGGAACTATATTAACTCTTTGCATGAGACTTTGCAAGTCAGACTCCCAGATGGTCTGGCTTTGGAGACTTGAGAAGTTGTTTGTTATGGTGGTCTTTGTCTTTTGTTAATGGGGTCACATTATCCATTTTTTCAACAAAAAATGATCTAGTTCTGGGATCCTAATGATATGAAGAATGACTCTGGAATATGCTGTGGTCAAAATACCCCAAGGATCCAACACCACAGCAGCTGCCTACCCCTGTCTAAACAGCCCGGTTCAGTGCGGGTGCCCAGGAGTGAGGAGCAGAAACTGTTTTTTAGTCCTCTCCCTTTATTAAATAACCCTTTTCTCTACATTTAATCAGCACAATTATTTCTTAAGATCTGAGGTGTTTGTATTGTTCATGGTATTGGTGGTATTATCAGAAACAAGTGCTGAACTCAACAAGGTATTCATATGTATCTAAGATCTCAGATTGTATTCCGAGGAACTCAGAAAGTGAAACTATGCTCCACATGATGTCTCTGTTTAGACCTCTCCTAATCTATGGACTAAGTAAATTAAGCAGGTAAACAGCTTCTATCCTTTGGTTCACGTTCCCCATCTGTTGCTCAGCTCAGCTCAACCCTGTGGCAGACATGCCTGGCTTTGGCCTGGGGTTACTATGGCGATGTTTGATGACATCTTTATTTGACAGGCCTGAAACAAAGAGGCTCCAAGAATCCATGCCCCTCTCAGGCCACAAGAGAGCTCCGAACTGCTCACGTTAGCACATGCTGTCGGCTGAAAGTGCTAATGGGGGGATTTCCAAGAGGATGCTGAGAGTTACTCATGCTGAACTTACTTTTTTTTCTGAAAAAATGCCTCTCTTTAGTTTTAAATAGTAGCTGTAAAGTGGCAGTTTTGACTGTTTAGAGCTGTGCAATGACTTCAAATATGGATTTCAATGGAGTCAGTAGGATTTACAGGTAATGAGTGCATTACCAGTACAGTGTTGCACATTGTTTGACATAAAGTCAGTTACAAGTGCACAGTTTTTTTTGCAACTCAGCTCACATTGTGGAGAGTTGGGAATTGCTTTCACCGTCATCGCAGACTAGAAGCTCAACGGAGTTTAAGAATTTCTAGTTTAAGAGTTTAAGAACTGACCACTACTAAATGTTACCCCATAAAAGTGTATTCTTCTTGCAAAGTTTGGGTTGAACTTTCTGGATTTAAATGCAACTTGCCCAGTGCTGATTCACCATTGAAAAGTTGAGTTTAAACATGTAGCCTACTATGCAGCTGCTGGTTCAGAAATGGCTTGGTTTAAATAGCATTGAAATACAGTGATAAGTGTAAACTGACATTGTGATTTTAGCTGCCTAAAATATAGTCCCTTTATATATAAGCAATTTTGACCAATGAGGGGTACTTCCTACCACCCAGAGTCCCACATCAGCCCTCATCAAGTCCCCTTGGTTTTCCAGGCTTTACTACAATGACTTGGAGTCTGTCCCAGGCCGGCACTGGAATCATTCAAGTCTAAGGGGCAATAAGGAGACAGTTCATAGCAGTGGCCGCTGAAGTCATCATTTAGGCATCGGTCAAAGCCATGCACAATGAATTCCTTTTTTGCCATATAAACAATGTTTGCTTTAGATGCTTTCAAGAAGTTGACATGCTTTTTAAATGCTTGATGCCATAGGGTTAACCTCAAGCTTCATGCAGTCTCTCTTGTTGTGTTTGTGTAATTTACAGAGGCCAAATAAAATGACTTTTACTTTCTAGGCTAGCAAATAAGAAACAGGGTCCCCAAGTCTGATACGATCAGTCAGATTGCTTTCCCAGATGATTTTTAATTAACTTTGATTAACAAACGTTTATGATTGGGGTGGATGAGTTCCCAAGTTGGAAGACCTTTAATTAAGCCCCTCTATTTTATTCTTTACTTTCTATGAAGTCCAAGCAGGCAGTGAAGATACACTAAGGCTCTTCCTCTTGCCTCATGGAAACTCCAGCCCAATCTGTGTCAGGTCTACTTAGCCTGCTGCTTTATTTTCCTGGCTACCTTTTCAAGGCAGACTTGGAATTAATTTTGTCAGGCCACATCCCGCTGTGTCCGGCCTAATCCAGCCCCGGCAGAGACGTGCTGCGTCTGCCTCCCTGGAAACCACTAATAGACACTTTCAATCTCCACTTTCATTTTGGGCCTAACCACTAAAAAGAGAAGCAACATGAACGATGTACTTTATTTGAGAGTAGCGCACACTTAATAAAAAGCACATGATTACATTTTCACATGTAGATTTCCCAAGTGCGTTTATGCACCACACTGTTTTCTGTAACAAAATGTTTATGATGTCCCGCCTCATTACAGGGAAACCCATCCATAACTACAAAAGGAAAGGCTTTGCTTCTATAACAACATACTAGTCATTTTAATGATTTCGATTGTAGTGGTTCCTGATGAACACTGAAGCTCAAATACAAGGGTAATTACTGTGGAAGTACTAGGTTTTATGATTTCGACAACTATTTAAATTCATATACAAAAATTGGACTGCTTTCTAGAGATTTTGACACATTGGCCAACAAATGTATCACTGACCATTCCAATGTGAGATGGTGCAGCAGGTAGTGTTGCAGTCACACAGCTCCAGGGACTTGGAGGTTGTGGGTTTCAGACCCGCTTCGGGTGACTGTCTGTGAGGAGTGAGTTCATACACGTTGAGTGTATTCCCGCCTTGCGCCCAATGATTCCAGGTAGGCTCTGGACCCACCGCAACCCTGAACTGGATAAGGGTTACAGATAATGGATGAATTAATTAATTCATTAATTAATTCACTTGGCCATTAAAAATTAATTTCTGTATCTGTGGGTTGAATAATGATTGTGCTGTGTTTATGAGAGCTTGGGGATTTTGTTGCAAAATGATCTATTGGCAAAGGTCTGTAAGACCTCTTGGCTTAGAAAAACAGACCTTAAAAAAAAACATTTCCATGTACAAAAGATTAAAAGTCTCTTCAGTGGAGGTAATAATTAGTGCCTGACACCATTGTTCTTCGGGATGTCCTCTAATATAGAAAAACAAAGGCTGTAATGTGGACACAACAGGATGTATTAACTTGAATTTACACACACCACTGTTCCTGTGTGTGTCTGAATTGAAGGGGGGGTTACGCATAGCAGTTACGTGCAGCACTGTACTGTACACATGCTGTGGTGCTGGAGTTAGCATTCATGCTCTCTGGCAGAACAACAGCTAGCATCACAACTCCTGCTGAAGACAATGAGGCCTGTGTCTTCCAGCTTTGGCATGACCCCCAGGACACAGCGAGCACAGCCGCACAAAGACAGCACACAGAGGGGACACACGCCTGGCAAAAACCATCTCTGACCACTGTCGGACATTAGCATTCTCTGAGGTTTTCAAAAAACAAGTACAAATCTAATTTCTCAGCTCCCTATTTTCAGAAAATTTTCATAAGATTAAATGTCTGCTTATTTGGACCAAAGCACATGAGCTGAACCAACTTTTACAGTGATCACCCATCTATTCAAGGTCACTATCCTCAGACATGCTAATAATGCTAGCATAGTATAAGTCTTCCCTGCTGGAAAGCAGCAGAGACCAGTTAGAATTCTATGTATGGCTAAACTGGTTTATCCCATGTTTTGCTGGCCCAGTGCAGGTTTAGCTGCTCACCCGGCAGAGTCCTACTGGGATACCAACATATTAAAACCCAAACACTTTCTTGTTTTGCTAGTGATTAGCACATGCAGCATCCAAAGTACCAAATATTGTTACTATCATAAGACTTATATCACAAATTCTGACATTTACATTTAAATACACAATTTAAAAACAATTTTAAAAAACCCTATATATTTCTAAGGTGTGCAAAGTGTGTTAAAATGTTTTCATATATGAACTCTTTGAGTTCCAGAGTTGTCCTTTTACACATGTAATGTACAGCTGGAAATGTACCCAGACTCTGTACTATGTAGGCTGTGTAATGTCCAAAACAAATGTTACATACTTACATACCTTCACGCATAAGGCTCCTCTGGCGAAAGTGTGGAAAAGTTCTGGGCTACCATGTACGTGAGAAAGAAAGGGGCTTTAGTGAGGTGTTCCCTTTTAGTTACGGAAGACTGCCCATTCTTACCCAAGCCTGGTCTTACTCAAGAACCAGCAAAATAAAACTACTCTTAAAATTTGTCCTTTACACTGAGTCTAGAAGTGAACAATATATTGTGCAGTATGCACTTCCTACATTACCTCATAGTGTGCACTT
The DNA here is from genome assembly GCF_029633855.1 of Hoplias malabaricus. Taxonomy (NCBI): domain Eukaryota; kingdom Metazoa; phylum Chordata; class Actinopteri; order Characiformes; family Erythrinidae; genus Hoplias; species Hoplias malabaricus. Next base: position 25,550,879 of record NC_089804.1, on the reverse strand, counting down.
TAAAGGGAGCATATGGTGGGTCTTTATCATCTAACGTTATCTAACATTTTTGGTTTTTTGGTTCTTGTTTTTTTCATTATGAAAAGCACTGTATCAGTAAACAGCTAACATTTGTGACGAAACCTAATGTGAAACATAGCTTCTGAGGGGCTTTAATGCTGGTCTCCTCTGTGGCCTGGACCTTTGTTCCTGACTGTCCCTGGCATTACACTCATGGATGGATCCACCCACTCTTCGGCCAGTAGGACGAAGACAGAGCGGGACTGTTCAGCCCAACAACAGAAAGACATGAACTTTCTTCAAAAGGCACAAAAGCTGTAGCTTGTTCACTTTCTATACACTTTCACTTTCAGCTCAGGGGTTCTGCACTCACATCTAAATGCAATAAGAAAATCGTAAATTTGTGTGTATTGTGTGCTTTCCAGAGGGCTGGCTTTTATGCGCACACCAGAATGGTCAGAATGTATGGGACAGATGGGCAAGAAAGTACATATTATCACACGTGGTTACAGGAAAAATGTTAGATGAGCAAGTGTCATCAAACAATTTGGTCATGTAGTGTATTAAAGCCATGGTCTGAACTCAAAAATTCAGGCTCTGATTTCAGTGGTCAGCAGTGTTCATAACATCAATAATACATTACTTCAGTAGATGAGCGTGGGAATACATTGCATATCATTTTGGCAAACTGCCTCCAACTCACACAAACCATAAAGTGTCTCAGTCTAAAAAGTATGGTGGCCTTCATTCCTCTCTTTGTCCATTCCTGAGATAAACAATGGCACGGATGAGAAAGACATTTGAAAGCATATGGCTGGACACTCGTCTTCTGTTTAATTGAGATGCAGTGCAGTCTTATTCCTGACAAAGTCCCTCTCTATGCCTCAGTATAATTTTCTTGTTTGAACTGTATATTGTCCTTAGATATCCCAGTGACGTTCAGTGCTCTATTAGGGTCTAACTCCATTCACATGCAAAACTCGAGCAGCACCATTCCAGGGTCCAGCACCCACAAATGCACAACACAGACACCCTGCAGGTCACCACATAGCATTTAACACTTCCTTGTTCTTTGTTTAACAATACTTTGATTGAGACAAAGAAAACTGCAGATGATAACTCAAAAAACATCACTGTATTAAAACGTTCATACATTAACTCACATTAAAGACACCGTCCATGGAATAAATAACCTTAAGTTACCTCGTTAACATGTCTGTGTGTGTTTTCACATGTTAGAAAATGTATCACACCCAAAAATAAGTCTAAAATATATTTTGTGTATTCAGACTGCTAGGGTTTCCTAACCTAAGAACCCATCCATCCATCCATTATCTGTAAGCGCTTATCCATTTCAGGGTCGCGGTGGGTCCAGAGCCTACCTGGAATCATTGGGCGCAAAGAAGGAATACACCCTGGAGGGGGCGCCAGTCCTTCACAGGGCAACACACACACACTCACACATTCCAACACTTTTGAGTCGCCAATCCACTTACCAACGTGTGTTTTTGGACTGTGCGAGGAAACCGGAGCAACCGGAGGAAACCCACCCAGACACAGGGAGAACACACTACTGGAGCTGAATTTATACAGCTCTTGTCTTCTCTTTATGGTCAAAATCTCATAGCAGCAACTAACCAGAATAAAATGAAACCCAAAAAATAATTGGTGTAAAAAGTAAAACAAGAAGAAAGTACAAACACATTAAAACTGCTTTTTTCTTGAGTAAATGTTGTGATCCTAGATACCTCTGGCCATTATCTATAGAAGTAATAATTTACAGATTTGTATTTTCTGTAGTGAACTGTTAATACCTCACACAAATCTAGTGGAACTGCTGCTGAGTCTCTGAACACCGTGCTGCATTATACATGCACCATAAAGGTAATTAAACCCTGCCATCTAGTGCAAGCTTACTTTAACGCAGCTATTGCACACATAGACCACACCCAAAACTGAGCTTGAGAGTGTGGAATTGAACTCCTACCAACCAGCACTTAGCAGGAGATAAAAGCTGAAGAGAAAAGGAGGGGTTTGGAGAGTGTGAAATATGTAGGGGGTGGTTTCAGGTGTAGTCCTTTATCCCAATCTAGCCTCTGTCAAGTAGACTTCAAGTTAATCCATCCATCCATCCATCCATTATCTGTAACCGCTTATCCAATTTAGGGTCGCGGGGGGTCCAGAGCCTACCTGGAATCATTGGGTGCAAGGCGGGAATACACCCTGGAGGGGGCGCCAGTCCTTCACAGGGCAACACACACAGACACACATTCACACCTACACCTACGGACACTTTTGAGTCGCCAATCCACCTACCAACGTGTGTTTTTGGACTGTGGGAGGAAACCGGAGCACCTGGATGAAACCCACGCAGAGACCGAGAGAACACAACACACTCCTCACAGACAGTCACCCGGAGGAAACCCACACAGACACATGGAGAACACACCAACTCCTCACAGACAGTCACCCGGAGGAAACCCACGCGGACACTGGGAGAACACACCACACTCCTCACAGACAGTCACCCGGAGCGGGAATCGAACCCAAAACCTCCAGGTCCCTTGAGCTGTGTGACTGTGTGCCACCGTCTCGCCCACATCAAGTTCAGACAATTGTCAATTGTCAAAATTTCGTTAATAAAAAGAGACAGAAACCACTGTTCATCTCCGATTACTTCAATTTTATTCAGTCAACTGCGATGGGTCATATTTCAGCTGCGCTTTGCCATCATTCCTGAGATCTGAAATGATTTATGTTGTGAAAATTTTACTCAACACAAACTCAAGCTGTAACTTTTTGTCTTCAGTCTTCAGCATCAATAAGTTGTTTTGTTGTATGACAAAAAACAGCACAATAAAAGACGACAGGCTCATAGAAAAACATAAAAACTTATTTAAAAAATTACTTTTTAAAAAAAGGCTCAGAGCTCTTCTTTGTTTTTTTGTGAGTTTGATTCTGAGTCTTTATTCTCTGAGGGTTTTGCTTTGGGTTTTTTGCTTGCTGAGCCGTCAGCAGTCTTTTTCGACACTACTTTTACTTTCTTCTTGTCCGCAGAATTCTCCTTTTTGTCTGCTGTTTTGGCCTTTGTTTTGTCTGCTGTTTTGGTCTTTGTTTTGGTTGCCTCCTTTGTTTTTGTTTTTCCTGCTGGTTTTGCTTTCGTTTTGGTCACTGTTTTGCTTGTTTTGTCTGCACTTTTGGCCTTTGCCTGGTGATCTTTTTTGTCTGTGTGCTCTTCAGCAGTTTTGCTGGGTTGTTCCTCTGCAGGTGTCTTTGTCTCTTCTTTCGATTTTTCTTCTTTCTTTTTCTCATCCTGCTCTGGGCTTTGTGGCTCTGAAGTTGCCTCAGCACTGCTGTCCTTCTCTGTTTGCTGGAACTCTTTATCCACCGGGCTGGACAGCAAGGTTAGGAGCTCCTCAGCCTGAATCCGCTCCTATGGAACGAAAAAAAGCACAAGAATCTTAAATGAATATAGATGGGATTTGTCAATGTAAATTAAGATAAACCATTCAACCCCCTCTACCTTAGTTACGCAGCATATTTAGTCAATCATTGATACCAAGCTTATCTTTTCTGACTGTACATTTAGTTTAAAGAGAAGACTCTATACTATTGCTTTTTTGTTACACTATTACAATGCTATTGAAACAGACTTGCCTTCTCCTTGTGTGTAGGATCCAGAGTGAACCAGAGGGCCAAAGCACATCGCTGACCTTTAGTCACTGCTCTAACACCATGAGGATTCTCCTTGCCAGCACCAAAAGCCACAACTCTTCCACACTGAGGCTTCACCACGGCCTGCAGAGAAGACAGAGCCCTTATATTCAACTCGCCTGTGCACCAACTCTACTTTTAACAGGACAGTTATGTAAAAGGCTGATGCACTGGATGCAGATAAATCTTAAGTCTAGGCATAAACACATTTGCAGTGGTACAACTATCATTGGAGCTTCTGTTTAATCCACCAGCCCAAGGCCTAATTTCTTCTGGGATTTTAGACCGAAACTGTATTTCCATCTGGGATTTCAGATCATCACAAGACTCAACAGTGCCACTTAGTGGTAACAACATGTTACAACATTGTCAAATATACAGTACACTCTTAGCAAACTAGTGTAACCTCTAGCTATCCAGAACTGTTTATAAAAGGTTCTTTAAAGAATATTTCACAAGGTGTTCCATCATAAACATGCACTCAAATTGTTTCTTAAATGTCCATGATTCTGAAACCCACCGCCTCCTGAAGAACCACTTTGGAAGGTGCAGAACAATACTTACTGTGACTGTTTTGGCATCGAGTTTAGTGAAGAAGAAATCTCCCCCTTCAAAGTCCTCATTAAGATAGAGAATGGCACTGAAAAGAAAATAACCTGCTTTATTACCTATTAGTATTTGACTACGATGCAATGAAATGCTTTCATACACACACACATGTCCGACATGCTCTGCTGGTAGTGTCCCACCTGTAGTCTCTGTGTGTGTATGCTGGGGGCTCTTTGATGCACTCATTTTGTTCTGAGATCAGCAGACAGTTGTCAGCATGTACAGGGTGACTCAGATCCTCGCGATCGCCTTGTTTCTCTGGACAAGAACATTGTTAAAGACAGAAATGATTATTATTGTTGCTTCTGCATAAAGAATATTTGGAAAAGGAGTACTATACATCTGAGAAACTAGTATTTGTCCAGCAGACAGCGTCATATGTCTCAGGTTAGGTACTATTCAATACAGAGCACAGATGCGTCTTACCCTCAATGGCGGTGCGGCAGACGAGATGGGAGTAGGAGAAGTAGAGAGGAGACGTCAGACTGAAGTAAGACTCCACTCCCTTACGCACCTTCTCACTGAGGTCAAAAAACAAACGAGCGCTCTTCAAGGGAAACACTCCCTCCTGACCGAGCTGTGAAGACAATATGTCGCCTTGAACACACAGGCCCTCAGTGACAAACAAAACCTGAAATCTGAACAAAACTCACTCATTCTTGTTATTGTAATGATTCAATGGAAAATCTTATTTAAACCCATGTCCAATCACCTCAGAATGTAAGCCTTTATAGGTCTGTGTGACTTGCAATTAATAGATATATGACAGACACTTTGTAAACTTGGCTCTTCTACAAACTGTTCCTTTAAATGTGCCTACATGCAGTGCTCATCCTATTCATCAGACTGAAATGTGTTAAGGTTTCTCACCCTTAAAGCTTTGAGGACAGTGACTCCCTGGAACATCTCGCTTGGTGAGTGAGGGTTTGGCTGACCTCTGTAGCCATCTCCCTTCTTTGCTGCTGCCTGTAGGATTCACATTCACATGCCCATTAATGGGATTATAGACTTCATTAAGTCTATAACACCTTAACCAATATAGAGTATCTCTTTCTATATATATATATATATGGGAAGGCAAAACACCTACATTGGAAAGTCGCTGTAATTCTCGACAGTCATCGTGTGTGATGACTCCATCCAGAACCACCCTCTGTGAACCGTTCAGAGCTGAGGACTCCATGGTAACCGTGACATCATCAAACATCGTAGTGTCTCCTGCAGCAGGTGGAGCTCTAGTGGGTGCTATGAAAAATATCATTAATGTCAAACAGGAACAAGTTTGAACTGGATTTCAGAGAAAAAAAATGATTGTTTTTAGGCTGTTCACCATCGTTTATTATCTTGGTGATGTCTGATGATTCCTTGGTCTTCTCTTCCACTAGTGTTTCAATCTCTTTCATCAGATTACCAATCTCCTCTGTGATCCGCGCGGCTGTCTCTCTGTCTGCCCTGGAAACACAGTCGAATTTCACAGGAATGGTCTGAGTTGCAGATAGCCACTTGTAAATGTTTATAAAAATGTAGCAGTGTTGTTCTTCACACTATTATGATGACATCTATTTACCTGATTATATTAAAGATTCTTTAAAGAACTTATTTAAAACATTTGGAGGACCTACTCCATGGAGCATAAAGAGATTAGGGTGAGCTAATAATTTCACCAGTGGGGTGCGTACCTAATTTAGAATGTACTATGGACTTTAACAGAAACAAACATAGGTATAACTTTGTAATTAACACATGACAAGCTAATTTTAAACCCAGGTTTGGCTTATGTGCTTTTTGCATAAAAGTGTATTGCTGCAGGGCGGCACAGTGGCGCAGCAGGTAGGTGTGCCAGTCACACAGCTCCTGGAGGTTGTGATTCCAGCTCCGGGTGACTGTCTGTGAGAAGTGTGGTGTGTTCTCCCTGTGTCTGCGTGGGTTTCCTCCGGGTGACTGTCTGTGAAGAGTGTGGTGTGTTCTCCCTGTGTCTGCATGGGTTTCCTCCGGGTGACTGTCTGTGAAGAGTGTGGTGTCTTCTCCCTGTGTCTGCGTGGGTTTCCTCCGGGTGCTCCGGTTTCCTCCCACAGTCCAAAAACACATGTTGGTAGGTGGATTGGCGACTCCAAAGTGTCCGTAGGTGTGAGTGTGTGAGTGAATGTGTGAGTGTGTGTTGCCCTGTGAAGGACTGCCACCCCCTCTAGGGTGTATTCCCGCCTTGCACCCAATGATTCCAGGTAGGCTCTGGACCCACCGTGACCCTGAATTGGGAGGAAACGGGAGCACCCGGAGGAAACCCACGCAGACACAGGGAGAACACACCAACTCCTCACAGACAGTCACCCGGAGCGGGACTCGAACCCACAACCTCCAGGTCCCTAGAGCTGTGTGACTGCGCCTGTACCTGCTGCACCACCGTGCCGCCCCCTGAGATTTTTTTTTTTTTTTTTTTTTTAATCTGGTGTTAGGTTTTTTTAATTCATCAAAACCACCATAAAGCCACTGTATGTCTTACTTCTGCTTGTCCCTAAGTTTCTTAGGCATCACGTCTTCAGGGGTCCATGTGTCCTGGAAAAACAAGTTGATTATTTCTTAGCAGCAGACACAGAAAACATAACACTTTGTAAAGCTATATTATGGGACTCACAGGATCCACAAAAGTGATTCCAAAAACTTCATAACCGAAGTAGAGAAGCTCTTTCTCCAGCAAAGACTTCTTGATATGCCGCTGAACAACCTAAAATATAAAACAAAGAATAATGAAGCCGCTTCACCCACACAGTGAGAACAGAATGTCACATTCCTAGGGTGGGATTAATCTTTTATTAATATATATTCAGTTATCTCATGAATATTTAAAAGCCCAAGCTTAATTTTAGACTGTTCTACTAGCACCTCACACTCTCTTGTCTAGACGTGTTGAATAAATAAAATTTTGGTCACCGTTAAATTAAATGGTGCCCTACTGTTCAACTACAACTGCTCAAACTTTTAACAAGCTTTTGAAACTCAACTGATTATCTGCGTCTGAATAAGGATTAAGAATGGGATTAGGTTGGATGAGGATAAATGAGCAATCAGCCACTTTCTCCAGTGGTTCTTCATGTTATGAAACAGACATGTTATGAAACTGATGCCTAATGACCTCGATATATCACAGATTGTCTGAGTCCTTGAATGTTTTTTTTAACAACACTGTCCTATTAAGAGGATCCACTCTATGAAGAATAAACTGTTTAATTCAGGGACTACAAAGCACTTTGTTTCTTCACGTCATGCGAGTTGCACTTCATAGGAAAATAATAAATAAATGTAAAATAAATAAAACATTGTATAAATACTCTGCTACTTAAAATTTTTTTAAAATTTTAAAAAAATTACCAATAGCACTTTAAGGGTTTTACAGCAGAGTTAAGGCTATAGTCATTCACATGATTTTGGTGCTCAATTCCCTGATGCACTGATTTATCTGCCATTGGCTTGGGGACAACCAAGAAGAATGTCTGGCTGCCTCTAGAAGTTACATAGTGCAGTATCTGCAGAGAGTAGCAAAGACAGAAGCACTATTCTCAATATTACAGGTCAGTTGACATCAATGATTTTGAAACTGTAATTTGTGGCAAAAACACTACCTAACATAGCTTTCGCATACATTTGGTTGTTAAGATAATATTGTTTGAAGACAATGGCAGTGTTTTCAAAGCATCCGTAATCGATTGTCAAATTGAAAGCCAAGAAACTACAGGAAAAAATCTTGAATTGAGAAGGCAAAATCCTGCCACTCTGGTTCACAAAAGCTTTACTGTCTAGCTGTTTGGTCAGCACCTCTCTGGCCGAGATGTCCACGGCCTTGTCCTCGCCTAACACAGCAGAGTAGTATGCCAGGTTCTGCTTCATGACCTCATCCTCAGGGTGGAACAGAAGGTAGGTCTTAGCACACTCTATGGCCTTCTCGTATTTCTCACCTGGGAGAGAGAGACAGGGACAGTGACAGTTTGGAAAGAGTGACTGGACTGCATTAGACAGTGGTCAAAAAGCTGGATGAACCTAATCAAATGGAGATTAAAATTACATAGACACGTCCTCTACAAGGAACTGAAATAATTTTCTACATGGAAATGTGAAGAAAGCTCAGCATGTCAAAATAATGCAATGAAGTAACATACTATTATAATAGGAAAACTGCAGGTAGTTGAAATGTGAAGGAAGGAACTCTTCTATTGGTTTGTCTTGTCCAGGAATGGAGGCCAGTTCCACAGCACAATTTTGCTTGCAATTCAGAATGTACAAGTAGTGATCTGTAGTGAAACATTAAGCACAATCAGACATAGATAACACACAATATAAAATAAAATAACTACATACACATTACTGAATAACTAATATAGCAAAACTATGTTTAATATTGTGAATGTTCATTCATTCATTATCTGTAACCCTTATCCTGTTCAGGGTCGCGGTGGGTCCGAGAGCCTACCCAGAATCACTGGGCGCAAGGCAGGAACACACCCTGGAGGGGGCGCCAGTCCTTCACAGGGCGACACACACAAACTCAGACCTATGGACACTTTTGAGTCACCAATCCACCTACCAACGTGTTTTTGGAGAACACACCAAACTCCTCACAGAGAGTCACCTGGAACGAGACTTGAACGCAAAACCACCAGGTCCCTGGGGCTGTGCAACTGCGACAATACGTGCTGCGCCCCCATGCTGCCTATATTGTGAATGTGAGTTTTAAAAAGTGGCATAGGTCTGTGGAAAATGCTGACATTTGAATGAACAGCAGTAGGAAAAGGCACTTGCCTGTGATGGACTGGAAGAGGTCAGCTTTGTACTCCATGTAGTTGTATCCATCATAATCGTAAGCTCCCTCACACAGAACCCTGCACTCCTCATCAGCAGTGAAATACTCCTCCACAGCAGCCTCAAAGTGATCGATTGCTGAGGAAAACTCATCAGAACTGTAGAGCTTCTTCCCCTGCAGAAACTCGGCCTGAAACATCAAGAGGAAACCATCATTTCATCGCTAGCTGTGGCTTAATGTGTGCAGGGCAAGAAGATCTATATGTATGCCATTCTCCTAAAAAATTCCATCCTACATTTAACAGAAAGTGGGTTTTTTTAGAACTGTTGATAGAGTTCCCGATGTGAAACAGAAATCAAATCTGGGATCCCTAACCACGTCTTATACACAGCCTTAAAATTCAAAAGTACTTCGTCATACTAACAAATCCCCAGACTGAGACCTTCCTGTGGGTCCTAATTTTCTTTGCCATCTTGTGAATATATGATTTGCTTCCTTGTATTCAGGACATTTCTTAATGAAAATATATGGCACACCATCCACACTTTCATTGTTTCTTACATAACCGTTATGTAACCAGAATAAAATTAGCAGTGTAAATACAGTCACACATCCAAACAAATATCCCCATCAAGGATAAGCTGAAGAACCCTAAAAATGATTCTGAACCTCATCATTTCTGAAAATCATACGGCAGTATTCTGCTCATCAATTTTCCAAAGAAATATGCTCAGTTCATGGCAAGGTTTTATTAAATCATTGCGGAATTGGTTCACATGTAAACACACTTAGTGCAAAGTCTTCTCCTGATGTGGTGGTAAAGGATTGTTTGGAGATGTTATTTTAAATCCTCATCCATAGCTTCATTATCTTACCATGTGTGGTCTTGCTTCTAGGTCCTTGAAGTCTGCCTCCTGCACACCAGCCATCAGACTGTAGTACTCCAGGTTCTGCCTCATCTCCACATGATCTGGATTTGCCACATAGAATGTATTTGCTGCAGCCACAGCTTTGTCAAGCTTGTTGATCTGTGGGCACAAGAAGAAGTAAGGGATGTTTAGCTATTTCGTGCACTACATGTTACTTTAAGCCACGTTAAGTGCTGGTGCATGTTTAACTCCACAAACATCTACCATAATCTTTGCAGAAAAGCAGTGCCAGTAGTGTTATATGCTCAGTATTAAGTGCTGACTAGAGGGGAATTTATCCCTCTGTTGAGTGATGGAGCACCACCCAATTCATTTGGAATAAACTGGAGTGCCATCAGAGATCCCGAACTAATCATTTAACATCAGTAGCTCAGCTAACCTAAATATGTTGTCAGTATGTACATAAAAATGGCCTGATGGCCAAAAGTTTGTTGCCATAACTGTTCAGCTTTAGACTTTTATCTCAAACTCAAGCTGAAGTTATGTTTCAGTCTTGCTCGCTTTATTTAGATCTGGGATAAAGATATGTCAAAGACCTGGGAACTAATTAATTATGGGACCAAAAGTGTGTATAGTAGAAAATGTCTGGTCACTGCTGACTTTAACATATTGTGTTAATGTTTCTATTGAATCTAAGGAGACAATAACAATTTATTTCACTTTTAAATGTATCTATGCCTTTTAACTATAAGTCCAGACTTTTTCACATTTACAGTCAGCATACCTATGAAATGCCCATTGGAAGCTTAAAATTGGGTTTAAAAGGTCTCTAAAGCACTACTGGATTCATGAAATGAATGGGTTCTTAAGGTCTCGAGATGTGTCTCAACACGACCGTTTTGCCCTGAACAGTCGACTCCACCTTAAGACTACAGACGTGGCACCTACATCTCAGTTTTGGGGGCAGGGGGAGCTTAGATTTAACAGATTCCATTAAACGGGTCAGAACTGGTCGAAATGGTCGTTTATCTGGAGAAAGAATGGCAAAAATAAAACATTTTCCCTCAGCGTTTGTGGAGAGAATGTTATGCCGTTAGTTGTATAAGAGCAACTTGTCCGTCGTTAGTGAGAACCGTTGTTTTCTCGAAAATGCGACGCCTTTTTAAATACCACTTTACCTTAAAATAAGCCACTTGCAGATAATTGTAAGGAGTTCTCTTCTTGAACTCCAGTTCAGTTGCGTCGCTAACTTTGTGCAGAGTCGGTGGTCCGAGTTTGTCCACTTCGCAGGCGCTCACACACTCCGCCCGCTTTAAAACCCTCTGGAAAAACCCCAAATCCTCCAAAGAACCAGCGCCGGGGATAGGCGACCACATGCCTGGAACGGGCACTTCGAATGCGGTCTGGTTGGCGCATGTTATCCGGCACAGAGACCGGACCTTTCGGACCATGGCTTTATTCCTAAGAGCCCGCTCCATGTTCAGAATCACCGCCAGCCAGTCCTGCTTATAGTACGCCTCGACCGCATTATCAAACAGTAAGTCATACGGCTCCAAAACTCCACCAAACTGAACACTAACTGCGGGGTTTTCCAAAACAGAGAAAGTAAGGGCCGCTAGAAGCAGCGCGGCGGACCACATACTGGAGGATCACAGCTCTGCTGGAGAAGACTGGAGAAAAGTTCACGCATCTACAACTCCTGCATGGAGGAGAGAACTTTTTGCAGGAGGTGGAGCCCTTTCAGAAGCTGCTGCTGTGAAATCTAGCTCCTGTCAGCTCCATCTGCTGTAGGCCCAAGGTTTGGCAACTTTTTTTAAAGTTGCTTTGCAAATGAGTGTTGAATGTTTATGAAAAGCATTGACTAAAACCAAACCAAAATTTAAGCCACACTCATCTGGCAACAAAACACATAAGTGTTCCCCCCATTCCCCTCCAAGCATCAATGATCCCCTTACAGCTCAAGTCTCAAACTTTCATATTTAGAACTTATTTACAAGGGAAAAAATTATATCTTAAAGTGGCTTAACATAACTCTTCCCCTAACACAAATCTTACCTTCATTCAGTGCAGGAAGATCTGTGAATGTGCAGCATCCCGGCCTCTGTTTATCCCCCACACCCGCCCCCACTATTTGATTTTGGCTGATGGGAATGATTCCTTAGGTTTGTTTGTGTGGAACCTTGCCATTTCAAAGTGGCATAACACATGGACATTAATAGACTTTAATGTATTAATGCTGGCAATGTTTCCCAATTACTGGCAAAAAAAACCCAGCTAAGTTGAGATAAAGGAACTGGAGGAGAAAAGTGAATTTTAGAATGGTTTATTCAATAAATAATATGAAATATTAAAAGCTGTATAAATATTGCGGTGTAAGAGAGACAGAGAAATTATGAAATATACATATTTTATATTTTATACATTATATATATATATATATATATTTGTGTTTGATTATCGTTAAAAAGATCTTTTCATATGCAATAAACTGAAAATATTTAAAGGGATGGGAAGTCATCAAAATTGTGGAAATTATTATTAAAATTTAGTTATTATATCAGTTCCCAGGCATTTACATTACTAATTATAATTTTTATGCATTGATATTATAAAGCATTTTTGCTATGTGTTGTTTTATGTGGTAATCTTTCGCTGCAAACACTGCCTACATTTCCCAGCAACCCTGAGGGGGGCTGTCCTTCACGTGCCTGAGCGAATATCCTAATATATTAAAATAAACAAATAAACCAATCAAACATATTCCCATAAAAGTAAACCCGATAGACCAAGTTAAAAAATTCAAAATCAAATAATTAATAGAAACGTATAATATTTTAAATATTTTATTTTTATGAGAAGGAGCGTTATGACCGTTTGGAGCTGTCGGGAGTGTTTTGCTGGATCAGGACAGTGCGGTTATGAAAGTTCAGTTAGTCATTAAGTAAGAGACTCAGCTCTCTTTACTTTTTTTTTGTTCCTTTCGGTTGAATTGGACTTGACGGACTATAAGGGTCTGCAAAACGCTTATCACAGCAGTAAAATGGACAAAACTGTGAGTTTACCAGACCAGTTGGACCGAACCACCACAGGTAAGAAAGCAAAAATATGTTCTCACACGAAGCTGAAATTAAATTCTTTTGGGAATTTTCTGTTCCACCTTAAATGGTGCAGCAGTTACTGGGCACCAGTATTAACACTGAGTACAAACAAGACTGAAATTGGGACTATTTTAAATTCTTCTCCAAAACTTCTAAAAAGACTTAAAAAAATACATAGTTATTTTATGGGTTTACACTGTTGGTTCATTAGATTCATGACATAAGAAATCCTGGCTTTGATTATAATCTGATTATCTCTGTTTCACACTGACTTTCAAAACAGAAAAAAGTTTAAATCATGGCTTTGACTGCTTATTGTCTATAACATTTCTAGCCTATTACCAACCGCACACAGACATGTTAACAAGATAAACCGTTTGATTTTCACTGGAAAATGTTTTTCATACAATTAACATTGTATTTAATAGCGCTCATATGAACTCTATTCATTTCTTATTTACCTGTTTTGATGGGCAGCTTGAAAAATCACCAACAGTGACTTTCACAGTGAAAATCAATGAAAATCGAACCTTGGCTCTTAAATAATTATTTCAGTAATGGGATGTTTGTGGAAGTTTCATTTTAACGATAATAAGAGACTGAGTCTGCTGTCAACAGCTATAACTACATCATTTATCACTATCTATTACAACTGTGATCATATAGACAGTTGTTATCCAATCTTATATTTTTCTTTCTTTTGCAAGGTTTCACCATGGTCAAAAACTGTATTTTTAGCAGATACATTGTAGTGACATACAGACCAATAACGGTGCAAATGTAAAAAAAATAAACCCTCCCTTAACTGACAAATAATAAAACCAATATATTTAAGGGAAGAAGCCATATGGCGGCACTGACTTTTGGAGCAAAGACACATTTTTATATCTTTAACAGTGTTTTACTAAGCAGTTTTAAATTACGGGTTGCCTGTTATTTTACGGTTTGATACTTCTTATATTTCAGTCACTTTGGTGGAAACCAGCAGTAATCCAAGTGGAGTGGTTTTGGTAAACACCTACAAGACCAATCGAGTGGGAGACCCTATGGACCTTGTTGCTTTGGCACAGCAAGTTCAGAAGGTAACCCATGTTTTAACATGAAGCTCCTTAGTTTTACATTACTTTATTTGTTTAATGTGTTGTTTTTTTGGTTTGTTTGCAGGGAGATGAATTTATCAGAGCGAATGCTTGCAACAAGTTGACAGTCATTGCTGACCAAATAAGATACCTGCAGGAACAAGCAAGAAAGGTCATTAAAATTATTTAAAATTATGACTTTAATACTCTCTTTTTTTTTTTAAGTCTAGTACTCCACCACATCTTCCTTTCAGAGGGGAATCTTAATTCAGAGTCCTGTGTAGTCTTGGACTTAATCCTTGAGAAGGATCATTTATGTGTATGTGTTATTACAGTGTCATATGAACCAGCGCTAAAATGTTAAGTTCATGTTGTGAATAGGGCTGGGTATATACATTTTGCTTTTATTGTCTTTTTGCAATCAGTTATTAAATGACCACTAAGACACTGACATTGGCAATTTATTGGCAGAATTTCTCTGTATATTTCAATGTTGAAGTAATTCATTACAAAACTTGTATTGATTTTTAATAACCAGCCCTATTAACCAGGAAAAATGATAGGAACAAATCTGTATTTTCTACATTTCAGGTGCTGGAAGATGCCAAGAGAGATGCTGATCTCCACCATGCAGCCTGCAATGTTGTGAAGAAGCCTGGAAACATGTATTACTTGTACATGCGCGAATCTGGACAGCGCTACTTTTCTATTCTGTCTCCAAAGGTAAGGTTCTAAATTTTGAGCAATAAAATAATGCAAGAAATTGTTCTGGGACCAGTGTGTCTTTAGTTTTTGGAAAAATTATTTATGTTACATTTCCACCAGAGTGTGGTACTGCGTAGTACAGATACAAATACACATTCATGAATTTTCTCATAATTTCTACATCATGATCAAGAGTATTATACCCTTGTACTGTGGCAGAATTTGATTACCCTTTCTGATTGGGTTACTGTACCAAGACACATTATGTGGGTGGAGTGGCACTAATAAGTATGGATTCAGACATGTCTTTCATCCATTAATATTAGATGATTAGAGCATTTTTCTAATTTTCCTTGATCCTTGATTTGTAGGAATGGGGTCCCAGTTGTCCACACAAGTTCCTCGGGGCATACAAACTGCAGCACGACATGTCCTGGACTCCAGTGGAAGAGGTTGAAAAGAGGGATGCTGAAATCAGTATAATGGACAAGCTTCTGAACAGTCAGACAGCTCTACCTGCATGCACAGGGCCCAACTTTGAAGGTCTCTCAAAGTGATAGGACACAGATCACTGACTATCATAATGAGGCCTTTCAAAAACCACTGGTCTTATTCCGAAAAGGAGTGAAACAGGTTCATATTTAATTGTAGAATGAAATAGATGTGTTTACAATTGATTTGAACACTGAAGAAAATATGGTGTAACACTTGTGGGATAATATGAATTACTGTCTTAATATCTGGACTATGCCTTGAAATTCTGGTTCCCAGACACTGGATTTGACGGCTGCTAAAACAAGCTATATGTCTAAGGTTATACAGTTTAAAGTCTACATGTAAAATATATATTAAACTGTTGCATTTTTATATTTACTTGTGTTAATTAACTAGACCCTTGCGTTTACAGATCACTTTAATTGTGCAAAAGGTTTTATCATCTGATTAAATTATATACAGTCATTTGTTTTCTGTCTTAGTGATTTATTAGTTATAATTTCTTAATAATTATAAGTAAAAATTGAAAAAGAAGGATGTAATGGCAGTTTATTACTCAATTTACAATATTTGGTTTATTATTTAATTTACTATACATATCATTAAACTGTACATACTATTGCAAATTGATCAATTTTACAACACATTATGAATGAAATACAATGCCAACATATCAAAACACAGTAAGTGCAATTAAACTGGTATAAACATCATAAAACTGTATATTCATTTATTAAAATCAAGCATGTGGCTCTAATGCTACAATATTTTAGAGATTCCCTGCTGAGACAACCCCAGTCTAACTCATTACTTAATTTACAAGCCGTCTGTGACTTTAAAATGTTTAATGAGTGCCACTGTGAACACTTTTCCACACCTACACATCAAGTAGTTGTTTTGTTGCAGGGGGCAGTTATATTTTGAAGGTATGAGTTGACATGAGGCAGCAGCTCCCAGTTATCTGTTGCAATGCTGACTTGAACAGCATCCTCAGCCTGTCTAATCATCAACAGAACATGAAACAAAGGGGGAAGGAAAAACAGAACTTTCCAAACATTGTCGGGTGACTCTGTAATCAGGAAACCTTCAAAATTCATCTGTATCAAATCTGCCAGTGTGCTACTCCCAGTCATGAAACAATATAGGCTAGTTGCTGAACTGCTAGGTTCCCCTGAGGATGTAGCCTTCCAAATACGGTCAAACACAACCTCCTTGAACTCATGTGATGCACCCAGCGGCAAAGGAATTGGGAGGAATATTTCTGGGAATGAGATTTTTACATCAGGGAGTTGAGTATGCCAAGAGAGACCATCTTCAGTAGTGAAAATGGCACTCAGCCTTAGATTTGTTGGGTATGGCTGATAGGGTTTCAGCTTCAGGCTAACTTGAGGCGGCTTCCTGTTTTTGAAGAGGCATGGGACATAGATGTCACTCACTTCTGCATAGTGTGAGTCGTTCAAGTCAAAGTGCAGGCAAATTGTAAAGACTCTGTCAAACCTAGGATCTGTCACTTTTGTATGAGTCAGGTTATAATTCAAGGTGATCTCAGATGCAAAGCCTGGGGTTTCGAACTGCGCTTGATAGACTTCAAACAAATCCTTCCCACCCCCATTCTCAAGAGTACCTCTACTTATAATTGCACGCTGGGATTCCTGCTCATGGACCTTCATAAGCTGCAGAACGCATTCCTCAGTCTGCTGGACAGTCAAGCAACTGGTGAGCCCATCACTTTCAGCCACAATGGAAGATAATGATCTGACTTTAGCCTGCCCTCCTTCGGGTCCTATGGTAAGGACACCTGCAAGCTTTTCCCATGACAAGTTGGTAAGCAAGGTGTAGTAGAACCGTGCATGTTCTTGAATGTCTGTGTCCTCATAGTGCTTGGCCATGTACTGCAGGAGGTCTGCCAGTTCGATGAACATCTGGTTCAGAGTGGGATGCTGAAGTAAGTTACGGCAAACCGCAAGAATGGCATTGCCCACCTGCCAGTTCCTCCTTTCACAAAGATTGGAATTGATAAGGACATTGAGAAGGAGACAGATCGTAATCCTCTGGGCAATCTGACCTTCTTGGGCCACTCGTCCCAAGATTTTGAGGTGCCAGCTCAAATTCTGAAGGGTCAGTTGCAATGGGGGCTTTTCCACAATGCACCTTTGAAGAGCTTTCAACAACTGCACTGACCAAGGGGAATCTTCGAAGCATTCCTGGATGCAGTCTGCAAGATTGATCTGATTTGGTGCCAGGCGACAGTGTCTGGAATACAGGTCGCACAAGCTGTTGACCAGTTTCTCTGTGAATTTCTCCATGTGGTTGAAGTGCGTGAGAAAAATAAAGATTGCTCTGAAGGATGTCACTACCATCTCTCTGCCTCCCTTATTGTCAACTATTTTGAGCAGGGCCATCAAGTGATCAAATAGGTAGGACAGACCTTTGCCCTCTTCTTCCTCATCAGCTTCCAGATGAGCCAGGCATAGGAGGTTTAGTCTACAAAGCATAGTGGCACTGTCGTTAAACACAGTAGGGAGGAGGGATAGAGTAAGCCGAGGAGTGACAAGCACAGGCAGACACTCTTCTCCACTGCTAGAGATTGGTCTATTCTCAGGGAAATGAAGGATGCAGTCCATGTAAAACAGCTTCTCATGAATTTTCAGTAGTGGATGTTGTGCCATGCCCACAAGACGCTTGATTAAGAAATGCTCATCTTCAGCCGTGAAGAGACTGTCTGTGAACGTGCCTTTCATCAGCAGTGTCGCATGCATCAGCTCCACCTCTGCTGTACCAAAAAGTCGCAACAGTTGAGACTTGAATATTCCCGGAGAAATGGCTGGTACAGTGGCAACAATGTCTACGAGTCCTCGAAGTAAGGCAGCTTGTGAGATAGGAGTCATCAGGTAAGAATCCTCTAAAAGCAAGGACAATATAGACTTCAGCTCTCTGCAATCTAGTACAGTTGGCAGTTGAGGGGCATGCGTCATCATGCTGAATGGCAACATGGATAACGACAACTCATTAGTCTTCCATACAAAGCCTTCATTTCCACACAAGATACTCCTAAGCTTTAATGTATCTACGTCTTTTTCTCCAGTCAAGAGATAAAGTGCATTCTTGAGACTCTGCGTATACAACATACAATAAGACTGATGAAGAACTGTAGTTTCCTGTTGCTTTAGGTAGTACAGAGCTTCTGTTTTTTGTGAGAGAAGGCCAGGTTTGCAGGACTCCATTTCTCTCAGACAGTCACAAGCCATAGCCCTGAGGGGTTGGAAAGCCAGCCCACCAGTGTTATCATTTGTGTCCTGAATAGTTTTGAACAGAAAGTCCAAGTAGTCTTCTGCTACTTTTGTTCGGCTTGCCAAGCAAGATGTACATATTAAAACATTGGTAATAGCCAGCATAATGTGGCACTTAAGACTGACTGATTTCTGTGAAGTATAGTTGAGGATTGATATAAGCTCTTGTGCTGTCCCCTCTCCTGCTGAGATGGTCGGGCAGAGGACTGTAGGATGCTCCAATAATGCGGACAGGAGTACCACCTATCAAAACATAAGCGACACGTAATTCAGATTCATATAAAGCTGGAAGCTTAACAGTGAGTTTGAATGCCAATCAGTTTTCTACCTACACAATAAATGCAAATGTTTATTAACATTTGCTCATCTAACACGCATATTAATATGGAGTATTGTCCAACCCCCTTCATATGTTAGCTATAAGAACACTGCTGTGAGTATTTCATTTGCATTCATCCAGAAAATGCAGTTCCTTGTCCCTTAGAACCCATGGTTATGTAATTTCATGTGCTCATTTTCTATGGAGATTCTATAAGCTGTGCATGCCATTCTACAGCAAGATATTCATTAAAGTAGAGTCATGAACATATGTTTATTACTATTACCTTTTTGTTGTCATTTGTCTTGTCATCCCTCAGTTCATCAAGGAGCTCTGATAGAAAAATCTCAGGGGTGGTGCAGGACAGAAACTGTGAGGGGCTCAACAAAAATGCAGAAATCCTCTCATCCCAAGAGCTTCCAGGCATCATGGTGAAGACAGCACAAGTCTGTTACCAGGGCGTGAAGGTTGAGGCTCTAGTGAAGTACAGATATTTGGTTCTTTATTTATTTAGATATCTACAGAGTATTTTATAACTATGTTCACATCAGTCAACTACAACCATGTAATCATGCTATTATTTTATAAGAGCTATTTTCATACTAAATGTTATTAAAAGTATACATTCAAGTGTGTTTACATTGTATTACTGACAACATTCACACACATTCTGCATGGTTTTTGTGACCTCACTGGATAATGCAGTTCTGATGGATTTCCTGGTGAAAGAAACTATATGGCCTTTTTGTATCTTTGTGTGACCTTTTGTTATCCCTCTCATCTTCCCATCCCCCATTCCCACCAATCATTACATCACACCCCTCCTTTCACACCTCTTCTTACCCTTCCTTACTCTATCTTATCACTTTCTTTCTTTGATCATCTTCACCATCACCTTTACCCCTCTTCAAACTCCTCTTCTTCCTCCAATTCCCTTCCCCCACTACTCCAATGTATATAAGGCCATTCTAAAATATTAGACTGTGTTAGACTGGATCAGGAACAGACTGGACTGAGAACAGACTGAATTGGGTACAGAATGAACTGGCTATAGACTGAACTGGTGACAAACTGATGACCAAGTTGTGCCCGTGCTTTTCTGCATGCACGTGAGGAAACCTCTGAACCTCCAATTTCCAAACTTCAGATCGTCCTGAGATAGAATGCAATCACCCATTTCTAACATTAGTCCTCTATACTTTCAGAAGCAAAAGTTTCAATTCTCTTGAATACTTGCATACGTGAAATTTGGCATGTTCACTCTAAGCCATAACCTAAAAGATATTACAAAATAAATCCCTTATATGTTGCCACCCAGCTTTTGAAAATGCCTAAAGTGCCATTCTTAATTCCTTTAAAAATACTTGCATGTAGCTCCTCACTTCCACTTCACACATCTCTATGAACAGTTACCAGCCACCACCTCCACTCACTCTCAGACCACTAGCCTACAGACCGAAAACTCCATACAGCTTCTGTTACAATGCCGTGAAATTCACAGGATTGGTTCCTAGGGTTTATGATGTAATAAACACATGCTGTCTGAACCCTTACATTTGAGACTGATTTTTTGGGACGCTCCAGTTACAAAGTGGAAATACTCAGCTCTCACAACATGTCTTCGAGCAAAAATACAACACCAAATGGAGGTGTTAACAGTCAAACCCCTGATTTTAACTGGACCACAACATTGGCTCCCATTAGAATAGAGAAACAGACTCTAACAAGCAAATAATTCAACGAAACTTTAGAGACCGTTTTAAAAACATAAATAAAATGTGTAATTTAACGGAAAATAAACTTACAGCTCATCTTTTTCTCAAGAGCCTCTCCAAATGTTTTCATGTCATGTGTTCACGAAATGTCACATGAAGAAGTAGTGATTCACACATTTTAATATAAAAGTTCCCTCTACGTGTTAAAGTATATTTTACGTAATACATCAATATCTGTTGCCCTGGTTCATTTAATGGGAATATTGTTTATAAAACAAGCACTCTGTCCGTCAAATGTAAGAGCTTGCACTCTCAGATATTGCGTTAAACAGAAAAAACGGTAGGTGGTAAGCTTTTATTTTGACGGGAGAGACTGACCTTAATTCTGAACGGAAAGGCACTCTATCGCCACCGTGTGTTTGCTCGTTGGCTGCGAGAATTAGGTCAAAATTGCTGCTGTGTTTAAAGTGCCCAGGTCATAGACAACCGGTTAGGAGCCTATTAAAATTTTGTAAAGTGATGTAGCAGGTAAATGCTGTTAAAACCTGTGTACACAAACCATCCTGTCCTTCAAATAAACAGGATAAGCCCTAATAACCATTTAACTACAGTAAACGGAAAGAGAACATTCTAGTCTTTCTATTTGAATAGTGAAAAATGTTCAGTTAAAGTCCAAAAATTGTAACTACACTGTACATACAGTTTCCAAATCTTTTTATTTTTAATGATACAACAGTACACTCAATAGATTATATGCATATATCAGTCTTAAAAACAAAGTAGAGAAAAAAGTAAAAATTAAGACCCTGCAGATAAAAAGGAAAAAAGTAAAAAAAATTTGATTTTTTTAATTTTGATTTTGTAAATGAAAAACTTCTTTTCAGTTTTGAAAACCAGATCATAGTGAATGCTCCAAATGGTGTTTTTTTTTTCATTTTTAAAATGTTTTTATTTGTTTATTATTATTATTTTTGGAGAAGTAATTTTGTAAATGGTGCTTGATATTTCAATACGTTTAAAGCAGAGAAGGATCGTTGCATGTGCACTCACAGAAATGAAGAGCTGTGAAGAAAATTTTTGATAACTGTAATCGTAAATGTGTGTTTATTAATTATGTATTCATTCATTAATTCTTTATTTTTTCTTAAATTCATTTCTTCGGAAGACTGTAATTAAAAGTTATTCACTTATTGGCACAAAGCACACCTGGAAATAATAATCACACATAATACATGTCGAATCACGAATTTATTGGATTTAATTGTACTTTTTTTTTTTTTTTTTTTTTTTTTTTTTTTTTTTTTTTTTCTTGACGTGACGCCCCTGCGCTTTTCTTCGGGAAACCCCGAGTACTGAGCTGCCAACGCCCGGCGCAGAGAAACAAACAGAGAGGATACGGTGAGTGCAGTCAAATAACCTTCTAATATCTTAATAAATGTACTGTTTTAAGCAAAAACATTCATAGGAAAGTGAAAGGCATCTCCCTGAAGGAATTTTATGTTGAAAACCAGTACATTTTGTCTTATAATTTGCCTAACAATGCGTCTGAAATAACATCCGTAAGACAGTTAGCAACTGTGCTAACGGTTTTTTTAGAGTAACGTTGGGCGAAACCGGTCAGAAAATATAAAGGTTCGGTTCAAGATATACTCAAATTATACATTAATTTAATATGGGCAGTGGTTTAACAACATAATAGAGACATTTGGAAATTTAACTGATATTATTTTCTCTCCGTGTTGTCATCATTATTGTTGAAGTAAGTTGGTTTATTATTCAAATTTTTCGTTCCACCTTAAACAGCGCAGTGGTTACGTTCTTCTTTGGAACAGTAGAATTTTAACAGCAACAGTGTTTAAGGTGGAAATGGAAATTAGGATATGAAACCAGTTTTTAACCTCGGAATTGGCCGGGGTAGAGCTAACGCTAGCTCAGCTTAGCTATCGCTAACTAACAAGGGTATTGCCGGAGGAATTGGTTAAACGAAATAGACGTTTATGTTCATAGAGATATTAACCGGTTGATTAACATAAACGTCAGTCATTATTATTTTTGACTACAATTATTTCTATGTATTTAACGTAACGCACCGACCACCATTTCCGATTCTCAGGGGCGCTTGCTACCTAACTTATCTAACTACGTTTTCCAAGCTTTAGTCTGTAAATTGGCGTACGTTAGCTACGTTGTTGTGTATTCACATTTTCTTGTGTGTGTTTGAAGTCCAGAATCATTTTTTATTTGGTAACGAATGTATCTTAGAGTTGGAGTCGGATTTAACTGTTAAGGAGTGATGTTTGCAGTGATCCATCACCTAAACTGTCAGAAATAAAGGTCCTCTACGTAAATTGTTTTGGCCACCAAGTTGAATGTAATTTCAAATTGAGTTAATTTATACTCAAATGTATGAGTCCAGTTGGGCTCCCCAAAAGTACACTGCGTTTTTTCAGAAGGAAAGCTGACTTTTTTTTTATTATTATTTATTTGCATGAAACAACTATTTAAAAATCATTCCATCTTAAAAATCTGTGATGAGAACGTGGTGCAGTCTTCCCTGATTAGAAGTTGTGAAGGTGTAGTGTTGCAACTATTAAATCAACTTTGATTTAATCAAGTCAATGGGGAAATATAGATAAAACAATAATCATGGGAAATATAGTAATATATTGTAGTAAATAGGTGACCTTCTGCCCAAAGTGACACCTTTTAAGTTGCCGAGACTGTTTTGAGCATGTCACTGATCAGCTGTTCCACTTGGTTGAACCACATTGATGTAAAGGGTTTCAGGCCAAACTTTGGTGGCGAGGAGGTACTCATGTTTTAGAATGTGAATAACTAACTTTTGGTAATATATGTATTGGTCTTTACACATTACATGTTAAGGCTCTTTATCACAATTGTTTTATGAATAATGTACTCTGAGATGTGTTGGTTTTTCGCACTAATGCCCGGCCTGTGAAGCTGTTACAGCAGTGTTAAAACTGCTGAGATACTTGGCACACTTTGAATAAGATTCTTTTTGCTCTGGTTTGGCAACTCACTAGCCAGCACACACTCATTTGTTCTAGAGAAATAATTCAGTTGAGAATATTACAATTGGTGTGTGTTTTTATATTTATAATAAACGTAGCTACCTTGTCATTATGTCAGTAGCTATGATTGTTGTTGGTTTTATTGTCATTTAACTGTTGTCACTTTGCTTTCACACACACAGAACTCATACATCACACTGAAAAGATTTTCTGACTGAAATTTCTAGAATTATGGTAATAAACTTTTCTATCCCAAACCATCTGGATAGAATAAATAATCTCCACTTCTAACTATCGTATAACAGCTCCTTATAAGGATATTTACAGCCATCCTAAATCAGATGCCTGAAGCCGTATATTTGCTGAAGCAGATAGGATTCTTCAATTGGTTACATTTGCTGAATCCATTCAGGCATCTCTTAGGATGAAATTGGAGTGTGTTATTTTTCTTTTATTGGATTCAATTTTTTTGAATTATTTATATATTGACTACTTCTACTAGCACAGAGGACCACTCTCCATTCCCTTGGAGGGGTGCTTTTCAAAGGGGCAGATATTTAGGACGAGTGATATGTAAGTGGAGGAATATGAGGTTTGCTTTTAAATGAATAAATATCACAAAGAATTCTCCCCGTTTTTCACACTGATAAAATACAATCATAGTATGAAGGCAGGGCTCATATATGCACATCTTACAGTTGTATTTATAATTGTGCAGTTTTAAACAGTGATATGGGCACGTAAAGTTGTACTTTTAGCATTTGTGTAGTGGTGCTCAACATTGCCTTCCTAGGTATCTAGTAAATATGCATAGACTGTATTGTTTTCCCAAAATATTTTCGGTCAGATTTTTATTTGATAGAATGAGCGCTAGCCTCTTGCTTTAATCCAGTCTTTTCAGACTTAGCTTTTAGGCTGTAACTGCTAAAACGGATAAGAATAGTTGCCCTTTAATGCACTTATGGGAATGTGCCCTCATTGTGGATTTAACTGTTCTGTATATAAGAGACCTTGTTTAAAAGCCCAAGATTAGTGTAGTTAATGTGGCTTTTAGACTGCCGGACATAGTTGATTTGTAGCCTAAAATTTTTGGGGTTTTAACCCACCAATAGAATAATTTTGCACTTATTCTTATTTATTTACTCATTTAGAGATTCAGTTTAATTATCAAAGCATAATGAAAATTGCTTTCAGACAGTCACCTGATATTTTGGATTTAATGGAACAAAGATATAAATACTATTTTTGTTATTTTATGTGACGTACAGATATTATGCGAATTGGCACATAATCAGAAGTTATTTTCAAAGTGAGTTTTTATTATGATTATATATTTTTTTGTACTTGAGGTTGAGACAGCACTAAAACAATCCCCTTAGGAGTGCCATACGTGTAGAGTGGGTGTACTCTCTACTGAAACAGTGGGATGAGGTCAGCACTGACTTCCGCAGATTGCTGTGTGAGCCTGAAAGGAAACGGACAGGCCGGCTCCATCCCCTCCCTGCCCAAGTCCATCTGTGTGCTTGTGTCTGTTGCCTCTGCTTACTACTGCAGAGCTCTGCAGAGGCTTAGCCACCTCTGAGGTGCCGTGCAAATGGCAGGAAAACTGCTTACTGGCCTTTCTCTTTCTGTCGTATTTCTTCGTGGAAAGAACAGTGAAGGCGTCCTATGCACCGTCCCTGTCTCTCTGTGCCTGTTACAGGCTTGGATCTTGTGAATGGCATGTGTTCATGTGCTAGGAGGCTGATCGTACTGTCTCTCCATAAGTGTGCATGTGTGGTTGCGACTGAACAGATGACGTTATGCTGGAGCTTAAAGCCGCAGTGACCCACAATCTGGGACGGGGGATGGGCTGACTGGTCTGCAAGGATGGAGGAGGTGCAGTTTAGGGGTCTCTTTAATGTACAGCTTTCTTACAAATTTGCTGTTTCTGCCAGAACATGGAGGACAAAGGATGTTATGGTCATAGCAACCCCCCAATTTGAATTGTTAACTGTTTTAGCTTTCTTAATATATTAACTGGCTTAGAGTCACTCTTTTGTTAAGTAAAATATACTTTCTGATTTTTTCAATAAATTATTCTAAAGATAGAGGTGTGGTATGACATTAGATAGGAGTTGAATTGTGGTGTTTATAAACATGCCAGGTTCTGGCATAAACAGCAGATTTCCAAGAAAGGTGTGTGCATGCGTGAACGTATGTGCGTTTGCACATAATGTAAATTGGAAGGTCTGATATAGGGTTGAGCAGTGTGATGGTAATATGGTATGCCAAGGTATTGCAAAAAGATTGTTTGTATAAACAGGTTAATGTAACAAGTTTCAGTTCCACAACTTTCTACAGTTTTCCACTCTCCGGAAAGAGTCTGGAGAATCGGGTCTGAACACTTTCAGGTGTTGCTCTTACACACACATTGTACATTTAGAGTTTTTCCATGTCACGCTTGGAAATATTCAGCGTGGTTTAGGTATGAAGAAGTGTAGTGCAGTGGCATATGGTGTTTTCCACTGCGCAGGATTGGCTAGACTCGGCTCGGTTCGCTTTTAGTTTGTTGCTTTTCCACTAGCACAGCTCCCCTGTGAAACGGAGCCCGCGATGTCGCAGAAAACCTGTCTCTAAGAGGAACCACCAGCTTTCAAAATCACAATAATGGTGGCAGTAAAGTTAGCCGCTGTTTGCTCATTGTGCATTTACGTGTCACATCTGTCCAAGGTGTTTAAACCTCTTTAAAGCACTTTTGGGTAATGTCATGAGCTGCCGTTGGATAAAAATAAATGTGAGTTGCCGTAAGTTCAGAGATTTAACAAGCAGTGAGTTTGTGCTGGAGCTCTGCATTTTTGTAAGTATTGACTGGTTTCTCTGGCCAATTAGAATCCTGCATGGTTTACACGTCACGATTTAGTACCTACTCGACTCTGTAGGAACCGTAACCGAGCAGGGACTTGGTACCAGATTTGGCCAGTGGAAAAGCAAAAGAGCAGAGTCAAGTAGTGTATATTCCATGCATTGAAAAAGTGCCATTAAATTCACTTTAAATTCTCAGGAAAATTACCAGGTTTGGTGACTTTCCCGCAGTTTTGTTTCATGTTTGATTTTAAATGATGTTTATCCACCATTGATTAGTTTTTCAAGGAAGTATTATTCCTCAATTTAATGATAATGCGTTTGGTGACCATAGTCTTTGCTTTTGCTTAATCTCCTTGTGCTCAGTAAAATTCGGGGTTGGGGAGGAGGGTGGTTGCTCATGTGGACAAGCTACATCAACAGTTTGGAATACTCTGTTTAGAAAGATGGTCTGAGGACTATGAGGCCTGGTTCAGTGTTGTGGTAAAAAATAATATTTGCAGTTTATTTTTTGTGGTGAAAGGCAGCATAAGCATGTGGTTAGGTTTTCTGCCTCATTTGTCCTCTCTGTCTACTCTCTTTTTTTTTTTTTTTTTTTTTTTTTTTGCCTGGTCCTTTATTATACTATATAAGTCTTTGCCTGTAGTCATCAGAATGGCCTGCATATACTCGCCTCCTGTTCAGATGGGAGGGTCATTCAGCATGCAGAGCCTGAATATGGTTGTTCTGTGCAACTGGCTGCTAAGATTAAGGCTGCCACAATTATGAAATTATATATTAATATTATTGAGAGTAATTTTAATGAACAGTGTTGTTTTCTTTTATTCATTGTCAGTAGCTGTTTCAATACAAGCTGGTTGTGAGAAAATTGTCTACTTACTTTTAGTTGTCAACATTTAGCAGCTCCATCTAGTTTGCCCTCCTCAAGATGTTTTAGCACCAATCATAGGGTTAATTTTTCATAGGACTTATGTTTTTATTTTTCTGTGAATTGAGCTTTTCTTTAGCTCATCTGGTTACAACACACCCAATTCACAATCTGTTTGTTGTGACAAACAATGGATTGTGAAAGCTAACAACTGTGGAAAATTGCAAATAGGCGATTGTGAAATAATTGAGTAAGACTTTATTGAAGGGCACACTTAAGACTTTCATGTGAACGGACACAAAGCTACATAAGCTGTTACAAAGTCTTAATCTAAAAACTCTCTGTTGTCATAAATGCAGTTTTTGTCCATTTTAATGTCATCCCAATTTAGCCAGTGTTATGACACGTTGTAATAAACTTTATCAGGTGTCTTTAAACTTTGACATGACTTTTTAAATAGTCTTAAGTCAGACTTACTGTACTGCCATGTTTTCTGATTGGGGTGTTAATTGCATCTCTGGGAATCTGCTAAGTCTAACAACAGACTTTACAAGCCTATTCACTTACAATCACTGTTATAATATTTTCTGGCATCTCTATTGCCAAGAAGCGCATATTTTTGTTTTTAAATGACAGTTCTGTTTTCTCCTTTGTTTTGTAGATCTTGAATGAGAAAAGTGGATTGATAAAAGCACAGCTATGCAGACGATCAAGTGCGTTGTGGTTGGCGATGGTGCCGTTGGTAAAACCTGTCTATTAATCTCCTATACAACTAACAAATTCCCTTCTGAATATGTACCAACGGTGAGTGATAACACTGTTTTTTCTTCGTTTTCACAGTCAAATGATTTAAATTTAGCACGTGGAAAAACAAAAGGAATCTTATCAGAAATGTAATTAAGCTTAGTATTGTTATTTACATTGGAAATGTTCATTTTATTTACATTTTAAAGAGGGTTTATTTTTTTAATTTCAGTTGGGTTTTTGGATGTATTCTTATGTCACTGACTTTTTTCCAGGTCTTCGATAACTATGCAGTAACAGTTATGATCGGTGGGGAACCGTACACCCTTGGACTGTTTGACACTGCAGGTATAGTTCATTTGTTTTTTAATTTAAGAAAATTAAACATTGAATATTTTGTTTTTGTTGTTGCCATTGTGATACATTTTTTTTCATAATTTAATTAGTCACTTAATTACGTGCATGAGAATTCCTAGAAGAGAATTTCTATCAGTACAGGGAGAAGCCCTAGTATCAATGACGAGAATGCTTGTCATTGTTATAGAAACACAGGGTTTTGCTGCATTCCAGGCATTCTTGTGGTGGGTAGTTGCTTTTTTTGGAGGGGTGTGGATTCAGAGTGTATGGCTACTATGTATGTGTTCTGTCAGCCACTGGATGGACATTATTTTTATTAGCTTGTTCATTTTGTTTTGTTTATATATCACATGGGATATACAATGATACAAAATGAAAAATGTCTCAAAATGTAGTAGCAGTAGTCCACACCACCTTTTGGTTAACTGGTAATGAGTTGACTTACTGGACAAATTTTTCACACTGTTATTTGTTTTAATCCTTGTTGACGTTTTTGTTGAATCCTTTGTTGCCTGGCATCATATTGACTTTGTGTGTGTGTATGTGTGTATTAATGAGTATTCATTTTTTTTAACAGGTCAGGAAGATTACGATAGATTACGACCTCTGAGCTACCCCCAAACAGATGTTTTCTTAGTCTGTTTCTCTGTTGTTTCCCCCTCTTCATTTGAAAACGTCAAAGAAAAGGTTGGTTTCACACTTCTTTTTATTTGACTCATTGTGACTTTTTTTTTATTTCTCACCATTTTTTTTCACCAATATACTGCTCATACAGGAGCTGGTGATGGTTCCAGTGATCTAGTGAACCTTTTAGAACAGGCTTACATTCACCTCTTTTGAGAACCCACTGTCTACGTATCTGAATATGGGCATTCCCTGAGAAGTCTGTAGACATTATATAAACAGTGTTTGCTGTGAGGATTCTAATGCAGTATGTATGTTGTTTCCTTGGACCACGGAAATGTTCTTTGCAGCTGTTTGGATGCTGTTCTTTTGGCCAGGGCCTTAGGCTAGATCTGTCAACAGGCTAGGATGGCATTGGTTTAACATAAAAAGAAATTTGATATATTCTAAAGATTCAGTACTACAGCACAGACCTTTAAAACCCAGTATCATTGACAGAGAAAGATTCAAGGCAGTTAATGCCATCTTAACAAAACTGAACAAACAAAAGTAAAAAAAAAATAAATAAATGAATAAACAAAAGTTCTCTTTTTCAACAAAAAAGGCAGCATTTTTGACCAGAGATTTTTATCTTTTTCAGTGGGTACCTGAGATCACCCACCACTGTCCAAAGACGCCCTTCCTGCTGGTGGGCACGCAGATTGATCTGAGGGATGACCCATCTACTATTGAGAAACTTGCGAAGAACAAACAGAAACCAATCACTCCGGAGACGGCTGAGAAGCTGGCCCGTGATCTGAAGGCGGTCAAATACGTGGAGTGCTCTGCTCTGACACAGGTGGGTGAAGCCTCATTATCTCAAGTACAAACAGCACAAAAGGCAGGATTCCTCACTGAGGCTCAGCCGTAATAATGTAGACAATAGAAACAAAGCTGTTTCGGCCTGTTCCATTAGGTTTACATGAATCACTCATGAGTAATCACTTTCTGTTCTTTGAGAGAATGTGTGTGGGACAGCAAAGGGAGTAGTAGCGTGTGTGTGGATTTTTATTTATTTATTTGTTTGTTTATTTATTTTTAACCACACCCCCCCTTCCACTACTTAAAAGACAGCTATGCTTGCTTTTATTTGTTTTTGTTTTTCCCTTCAAAGATCATCATAGATCTATGTAAATCAGGGATTCTGTTAGAAGTATCAGGCTTATTTATACACCCAATAGTTTAGATTATGTTTATATTATTCATCAAATCTGTGAGTTTGTCATAATTTTGACTAGTGTCTGTGTACAGAGTGATCCTAACATACTAGCATATAAATTTAATAATGACACCACATCAGAGGAGTTCATTCATATTTGTTGTCATCAAAGTAGCTTGGTATCTCATTGTGAATGTAGCGCACATTTTGGAAATTAAGGGATGCTCACACTATGGCAACTGCAAGGTAAGTTTTTATAAGAAGCCAATGCATGTAAATAAAGTGGAAGCTTTTGTACAGAGGCTCAGAGACACATTTGGCTCATTTCATTCTGCAATGTTTGTCATGTAGTTCAAAAATATCCTTCCTTTTAAAGTCTGTACATTTTTTAAGTTTTTTCAGTTTGGGATTGCAGGTGTGTCATATGTTAATGAGAAGCTGGGCTATGAATGTTTCAGCCTGTTGAGAATTAGGTTTTAAGTATTTCCAATGTGAAACTGTAAAGCAAGTTTGATTTTTAACGTAATGCATGGAAATAGGAAATGAATGAAGAAGCTTGCTTAATTCAGGTAAGCTTTATTTAAATTTTGGTGGATATCTTTAGTTTCAGTGTTTCATTGTTTTGCTGGCTCTAAATTTACATATTGCTGACTGTAGGGTTGAAAACTCACTCCTCTTGCAGTGGTGCAAGAGTTTTTTTTCTTAAGTTTCCTCATGACATTTACATTCAGGTCCTGTGGTTCATTAGGTTTCCTTCCTCTTCGCAGAGGAAGCTTTTAGCCCCACCTCTGAAGATAGCTGCAGTACTAAATTCCTGTAGTGCTTTAGCATATTTATCATATTTGCTCTGTTCTGCATTCTGCTCTTTTTCACTTTCTTCTAAAATCTGTTTGCTGTAACTGCTAACCTTGCTGCTTATTCTCTTCCCTTCCCCTTTGTCTTTGTAGAGAGGTCTGAAGAATGTATTTGATGAAGCTATCCTAGCTGCCCTTGAACCCCCTGAAACACAGCGAAAACGGAAGTGCTGTATATTCTAAAGTCTTGTTCTCTTTCTAATGCCCAGCTTCTCCCCCAGATGTTTGCTGCTTCCTATAGTTTACCTCTTGATCCAAAAAAAAAAGAAAGGTTTCCTGACTGCTAACAAATGAAGCCAGTGTCTTATGTTTCTTGCTTCATAATACTGAAGTGTTTGTCTGTGCCATTCTATTTATTTATTTCTTCAGTTTTCTGCCCTTTGCCATTTTGGACTGCTGTTACAGTTGAGCCTCTTGGAATAAATGGAGGTTGTTTTGTCCTCTCCAGTTTTTGAGCTATTATTATTATAACTTTTTTTTTTCTTTGTTTTTGTACTTGCTTGATTTCAAAACAAGAAGTCGAAGAGTTTGTAATGCAGATTTTATTTTGCATTTTATGTTCATTATTGGTAATGTTGCAGTAGGCATCTGTATTATCCAAGTACTTCATTCCTTCATTTCTACTGTTTTGGGGGCGGGCAGTCAGAGGTACAAGCAGCTCTACTACATTACAATTAAGGTCTTTTTTTCTTCATTCCTTATATCAATGTATTATTTTGTACTACAAGCATTGTATCATAGAAATTAAAATCTGAGCATAATATAAACTATGATTAATAATTGGGTGCAAACATACAATAATCTTGTCAAATGATTTGTGTCATTAATAAAGGACAGCTAAAATTGCAATTGTATATGTGTCTCCTCAATTATGACTGAAAAAAGGACCAATTGGTTGTGATACCTCAGGAAAAAAAGCATATTCACACTGTGTGGAGTGGTTTATTCATCTGTGTGAACTCCTCAGTTTTTCCTTCTGTGTAATAGGCCTATGCACAGCAAGGTTTGTTTGTGTGCGCTCCTTTAGTCCTTGCAGACTGAGTTGCTCTTTTTGACCGATGTGTTTGAGATTTCCTTTGGCAGCAAAAACCTCTTTCTGTTAATCCGAGCATATGTTCATAAAAAGCCATTGTACGTGCTTGCTCTCATATTAGCAGTCACCTGACGTCAGCTAAGTCCCCTCCGCAAGCTGTTTTGTCAACATTAGTGATTTGAATATGCCTCAAAGGGCAGACTCCTGTGGTACTGAAGAATGCTTTGCAGTGCTTTTTTTTTTTTTTTTTTTTTTAACCACAGCTTTTACTTTTCATGTGTCTGTGTGTGAATTTGCTTTATCCCAGTGGCTTGAGCTTGATTTTTTGCACTTTTCACCTCGGCACTCCTTGTCTCTCTGAGCCTGTGTTCACGTCCACTTTCCCGTTTCACACCACTGTTGTGCCAAAGTGACCTTTCAGCATGTCCAGGTTTTGAGGTCCAGAACAAACAAAAATGTGAATGTGGAAGTTGCACAAAAAAAGAATCCTGTTGAGCAGACTTTGGTAATTGTGTAATTCACCCGTTTTTACTTTATGTTGCTTTCTCTCTCACACACACAAAAAATGGAATTCCTGTGGCATGTACCGTTTCTTTTTAGTCAACCCCTTCATTTATGTATTAATATTTTTTTAATTTTCCAGTGCATCAATTTGTTATTCATTTGTGTCTAAATCCTCCCAGCTTTGTCACTCTTTGTTGCAGTGTTGTCTGGTCCCTAAACTTCTCATTGATTTTTATTTATTTTATTATTTTTGTCTGTGTTGACCCACATTGAGTCTCCATTTCTTCCCTGCTTTGTGTCCACAGAAAGGCCTAAAGAATGTATTTGACGAGGCGATTTTGGCAGCCCTGGAACCCCCTGAGCCCAAGAAGAAGCGTAAATGTGTGCTGCTATGAGCATATTTTCCTTCTCCCCTCCTTGCTCTGCTAAGGCTGGCCAACAGCTTTGTACTCTAAAGCAATGTATGAAAGAAGTGAGTCAAATTTTGCTCTGCAATAAAATTATATATAAAGACTACCCAACACAAACAAACACACGCACACACTCACACAAAGCACACATGTTGTCACACAACAGAAGTCAGATTATAAAGTTGAATATCCTATCAACACAGCTATTAATCCAAGAATCTAGAGGGCCTTTTCTAGATTAGATGTGACATATTCTAAACCTGTACTTCACGGTGAGTTATAGAGATGCTGCCTTGATTTTGAGAATTTGTCGTTTAACTGAATTTTAACAGCTTCTTGCTGTTGGAGGAGTTTGTGGTTCACTAAACCAGAGTGAAAAACCTGCTCTTGCTCATAGCGTTGTGAATTACTCTCTCTAGCTGGAGTTGGCCCTAACCCCTGCTTCACCCTAGAACACCACCGGAAGTGCTTGGAAAAAAATTTGCTTTGTTTTTCTTTGCCAATATCCCCATGTGATAGACGGTTGAGTCAGTAACCATGTAAATAAGAGTGTATTGAATGGTGGCAAGAATTGGTTGTCTCAAGCAGGGAACTTTCTAACAGTGTTAGCAGATCAAGTGGCGTGTCCTTATGCGTTACCAGGGACCACAGAAGCATTTCTCAGAAACTTGTTGTAATGCATGTAGGTAAGCCTCTGGTTTCCTTTGGATAGGTTAACTTTAATTAATAATGATGATGATGTAAGCTGACAAATGTTGTTGTAGACTCCACTTGTTTTTACCAAAACATTCTTTTTATTTTTGATTATTTTTTTTTCCATTGTGACTTTTTTTTTTTTTCTTTCTTTCTTTGAGAAAATGGTTCTTGTCACTTTTGTGTTTTAGGGGCTGGATCCCAGCAACACACTGATCCCCCTGTGATTATATGAACACCAACTCTTTCCTCCTCCTTCAAAAAAAAAATTTTCAAACAAATTTCAATCCCAAGCTTACCTGCAACTACTCATTGACAGAACCAAGTTTACTGTTGGTGTGGCACAGGTGGATCAAGGTTGATCTGATGTCCAGTCATTATCACCCTTTGTTCGTTTGTGTTTGTTTTGGTGTACAACCAAATGCTATGTATGAAGTCTGTCCTTTGTACTGTATATGCATTCTTTTAAGAATTATTAAACTTATACCTTAATTGCCTTTATATTGATTTACTCCTGTCTATCCCGAGGATGTTGATGCTCAATTCAGTATGTGCACGCCCCAGTGTCCATTTTTGCACACTTTTTATGCTTGACTACCTTGTGGATTGTTTTAACAGAGCCTGCAAATTTGCACTGACTAGGTGAGTGTTTGACAGGATGTGGTGGTTCTTTTCCCTTTCAGAAATAACAAACCTTGTTTTTACCAGCAGAGGGAGCTGTTTGATCACACATGAGCTCAGAACTAATGAGCTAATGATGTCAGCTTGATGTAACTAGTATTTGTTCACTGTTTTAGTCTTGTCTGCAGCTTCAAAACTGTTTTTATGTAATAAAAGCTATTAAGATTACGTTTATTACTGTCGCAAGAACAGGAGTGCTCGTATCTGATACACTCTAAAATTATAGTAGATGAATTTGATCCTTGGTGAATATGGGTCCATGGCTGTAGGTTTAACAAAATATGCATCATGTTTGCTAAAGCCATAGGCATGGACAGACTGGTGATCTACACTTACGTCTCAGTTCTCTGTGATTGACGGGATGTTCTGGTCCTAGATCAACATTCTTGAACCACATGTCCTGAGGCGTTGATGGATTTTCTGTGTTTGGAGATTTGCATGTCATCTTTTCACCTTGTTTTCCTTTTTAGAGATGGAATATATCAAACCTTCTGAAGAGGAGGGTTTGTGGTGATCATACTTGGTGCCAAACTTCTGGATGTGGAAACAGTAGCTCTGGAATCCACTATTCAGCGTATCAGAGTAGGCTTTAATCATTGAGTTTTTTAATATAGACTTATGTTGTTAAGCCTTACCCAGTTTTAATGTATTTATTAATTTTATATTTTTGGGGTGATGTGTGGGAAAGCCTAAATATTAATCTGAGCCCCCTCAAGACACATCTGCTTTGCTGATGGGGGTTGGGGGTGTTGAGTCTGTACAAGGTCCTTGACACATTCCTTGAGTAACTTGTATGATGTCTGTCAGCAAGCACTTGCGCTAAATAGCTGCACAAAGCGATTAATTTATGACACGTGTGGAATGGCTGGTATTCTTGTGTTTTGGGAGGTGAGGGTGACCACCTGCAGGAAAATGCTGGTTATCAGCGTCACAGTGCAGACCGGGCCCACTGACAGCTTTGCTAGAAAGGCCACGCATGAAGTCAAGTTCCTTACCTCCACTCATGGATTGTGCAAACATCCCCAGCTGTGCTGTCATCACATGAAATGTCTGCGAACTCTGATTTATGAATCTACTGCTTTGTGCTGTGACCATGATGCATACAGTATAGTTATTCTGAGTGACAGCGTTGGTTGATACAGAACCATCTTTTCTTTCTTGCTCAAGAGTGCATGTCTTTTTTTTTTTTTACCCCCAAAGGCTTTAAAGCCAAGTGTGGATGTTTTTTCATTAATTATCTTTCTCATTAGAAGGTGGGGTTGCCCCTTTAAACTTTTGTGTTGCCATTTCCTGTAAGTTTCAGTCAGTGCAGCCATTTGATCTCAGCAAGTTCTGCATGCGTGTCCAAGGTGTGATTGAAGCAGGTTTGATTCTGTGCAGCTTCGTCATATCTAGTTCTGTTCATGCATCTGTTCACTGAAGTCCCAGTGGACTTTAGTTAATATTAAATTTGTCAGAGTGAACGGGCGGTTCCTCATTTTGAAGCAGCTGTAACATTGTCCAAACTGTCCAGTGTCTCTATGCCTGGTCTTAATTGGCAGAGTAGTAGGTCCAATTCCAATCCAAAGCAAACACTCAGCTCGAGTCTGGCTCATTGCTCAGCTGTGTCAGATCTCTAAGGAGAGCGGTGTGATTTCTCCCTCAGGATGACATTTCTCTTCATCAATGTCTCAAGGCCTCGTTTTAACCAGTGCCTCTGGGAGGCCCAATTAGGGTCAGAGGCTTAACCCGGAGCGTTAGAAGAATTACCTAAAGTTTGATGAGCTCATAAATATTGGCTGTTTTAGGGATGCACTTTACCCCTCCGAGCCTGTGCTTAATGGTGTTGTCGCTGACATGTCAGAAGTAAGTCAGCGCAGTGGGCAATGAAGCGTAGATAAGCCCCTCGTGCTTGGAAAACGGCTGTGGGAAGCCTCAGATACCGTAAGCCACTCAAAGCCAAACATGCATGGGATTTGTTGAAAAGTTAGCCTGTGGACTGAGACAACTATGCGTAATGAAATATCGCAGAGTCGTAAATCAAAAAGCCCACATCTTGTGGCCTGACATTTTCCTCCCTCCCCTTGGCCATCTGTGCCATGGCAACGTGTGGATCTTGAACCCAGAGACATGCATACCTACCGTGGCTGCATTGTAGGAACACGCAGGCTGTATATGTTGGATCAGCTAAGGGAATATGTTGCGTTTGCTTCTCGTTTTTCCTTCTTTGTACGTAAAATGAAGCTAATACCCGTGTTTATAATGCCAATGCTCTTTTTCTTCCCCTTTTCAGAATTGCAGATTGGCTTTCAGAGGGACAGATTAATCTTGCTTAGTTTTGGTCTAGATTTCAGTCTTTGAGTGTCCTTTTTCATCTGTAGCTCGTCGTAGCCTGTGTCTATGAAAACTATCCCTGAGGCTTTGGAATAAACCCAAATGGCCTTTGTGCAAAGCAACTCAACTTTGAAGAAAATGTAGGTTTGCTTGTGAAATTACATAGTTTTTCAGCTTTTCTTCCTGTAATAACACTGTTACCAGTTTATAATGTTTGTGAGATGTTAATTAATGAATGCTAGTCTCTCTCTATACCGTGTGCGGTCTGAACATACTGTGATCAATTGCTAAAATCACGAATGTGGCTTTCGCTATAAGTCATTTGCTGTAGGCATGATGGCGTAGCGGCTGACGCAGAGCCGGGTCTGCTCAGTGCATTTCTCACCCTTTCAGCACGTGGCTGCTGGCCAACTTCAGCATGAGTGCCCTCAGCGCAAGAGTGATGTTTTAACAGCAGGGAAGTCAACAGTGACTGCTGCCATGCCTCGGCGCAGCTTATTTTGACACAGTAACTCACTTTGCGGCTTACAGATACATGTGTTTCATCCACGGGCCGTCTCCTTCAAGCACGATGCTGTGAATTAGAAACCCTACAGGTGTGCGAGGCCTCTAAACCGAAGCCGCCGCTCCCGTGTTGACAGCCTGCCCCGGCTACTAAGCCGACTCGCTCACTGGCCGTACAGCCGTGACGTGCACGCAGGACAACCATGTCCAAACTTAGCAACGCCACCATCGTTCCTCCCTACAGGTGGACGGAAGGATTCTGGCGCACGTTGGAATCCCAGGTGATGGAATCGTCATGTACTCGTTAACCCCTTTTCCATTTCTTTCCGTCATCCTGGAAGTTTACCATTCTGGACCTTGGATAATGTTATCATAATATTCTCCACACCTGTGTCCTCATTCTTCTGCGCTCGGTCAAGGGGTGCAATATTGGGTTGCATGGAAAGCCCCCTCCCTCCCCTATTTTACCAGTTTAGCAGTTGCATCACTGTTCAGATATGTGTCTACAAATTTAGATTCCTAACCGCCGAGCCAGAGCACATGCATCAATTCTTGATGGATGAGCCATTGTCAAAGAATTCTTGCGGCTCACGCCTCAAACAATACTTTGCATTGAGGGGCTGCCCTAACAACATCGGGGGCTCGCCTCAACATGAAATTCTGCACAAATCGCTTGACACCCACTCTGACTATTTTAATGGTGAAAGGGAATGCATTACTACTACTTTCCACTGTATTTGAACTTTGAGGTTGAGCATTGGCTTCTATAAGGTTTGTGTTGTATCCTGCACAGAAACACTAGAGGTAGGGTAAGCTTTCTGATGTGGGACGGTTTCCACGCCAGTACCTGCTTGGGGAGAAATCCAACAGGAT
Organism: Hoplias malabaricus; assembly: GCF_029633855.1. Classification (NCBI taxonomy): domain Eukaryota; kingdom Metazoa; phylum Chordata; class Actinopteri; order Characiformes; family Erythrinidae; genus Hoplias; species Hoplias malabaricus. The sequence continues at coordinate 25,512,662 of NC_089804.1, read as the reverse complement.
GCGCTTGTCAAGCGTGAAGGAGGATTTAAGGTGTCATTTGCCAATTTTACGTGCACTACCTCCTGTCACTTTTTAAAAATATGATATGGATGGCTGCGTCTGAGGGATTTTAATAAGTGTTTGATTGCGTCAGTACAGTTGGAGCTTGGCTTACCTGTTTTCTTAGGAGTGGGTGGAAGGATTTCGAGGAGGAAATCTGCATCATCCGAACACAAGCTTGACCTTTACGACAAACGGCAGCGGTCAACGCTCGGATTTGTTCCACAGAGGCGTTTAGCGTTGGGCCATGGTTTTGAGGGCCTCTCTTGTGTTGCACAACCTGGTGCTTCGCAGAGGGGAGAGAAAGAAAGAAAGAAAAAAAAAATATGGGGGGAGGGGGAGTATTGCAACTGTCATCACAAACAAGAAACATCTGTCTCATTTGTGTAACTTGTTTTCTTTTAATATGAGAAGTATGTTGGTGGATATCTGAGTTTTGAAGGAGCTTTGGGAGGCAAAAGAGAAGCACTTTAGGCCCTTTTTTCCCCTCCAAGCCAGGTATTACCCTCTTTCCAACTTAACCCATCCTCCATGTGCATTTTCTTCTACAGGATCAAATTGGAACGTTAAAGTCCATGTAGTAAACATTTATTTTCAGCCTAAATATGTCTTTTAAAGGTGTTTTATTACACATGAAATGTCCTATTATATGCTGATGTCCTAATCAGATTTTTCTTTTTTGAATGTGTGCAGATGTTAGTCGTGATGGCTGCTAACAGCTTAAACAAAGCAGATGTTGTTTTCCTGCCTGTGGACAGGGGCAGAGAGGACATTTTGCCACGATTAACAGAGACCAGACTCTGAACGGCAGGGGTATTTCAGTTACCTGTCAGGTAATTGATGTTTAACTTTGATTGCGTTCCACAATCAGCGAGAACCCGAGGAAAGGAGTTCCAGAATAGCGATAAAGAAAGGTCCTAACAGTCGGCCAGTTGCTGTACACATTCATGTCCTCGCCTAATCAAAGGGTTCACTGCTGACTCCAGAGACCAAAGTCATATTAAAAGTAGCTGAAAGGCTAAAGCCTCCTGATCTCTGAGCCCCCTTTATTGAATTGTAGGTTGATAATTATGTTATGTCCCAGGAAAAGCTTGCACAAATATTAAATTACTGTGTGGTATTTCCATCAAAGAGGCGGTGACAGGGCCGTTCTGTTGACGGGATTGGATTTCTCCAAGTGAAAGCTCCCTCTAGCAGATTTTCAGGTCTGTCGCCCCAACCCCCCCCCCCCCACCCCCCCACACACACACACGCTTCTCTTTTGCACATTTGTTTTTAGACCACTAAATATCTGTCCCATTTTCAGTAATAACTCATGTAACTTGTTCCTAATGCAATTTGTCCTCGAGCACATGCTATAGTGGTTAATGACCTCGCAACAACAAGATCCCAGCCTTGCCTCTCCAAACGATTCAGCCGACTAAAGACGGCAGAGCCGAACAAAAGCAGTGCTGTTTGGGCCCCCAATATCAGCACTTCCACAAACACAGGATGTGCTGGTATTGGGTGGATTTCTTTGACTTTCCCAGCCTGGATCCACAGAGATGCCCCGTTTTAATTTTACCTTCCAAAATAACGGACAACAGCGTCCTCTCCTCAAACCGTCCATCCCCCTCCCGTAATCCCAAGCATCATTGCAGCTTATTAGAGCCATGCCTTGAGTACCGTAAAAGAAGTTCTGGAAACCATATGCTCGGGATGTTGCTCGGCTAAAATGGTACCATTACAGATTGTAGAAGTGGATCTTTTTCTGAAAGTGCAGTGGTAGTGTAAATGACATGAAATATGTCGTTGTGTTCATCCAAAGTGTACCACCCCCAGGCAGTGCGATGACCTGCTGTACATAAATTAAAGTGGCAGCTTAGCTGAAAGAGCGCCAGAGGGTGGAATCTACCTGCTCCACTTTTACCGCAGCACAATTAGGTTGCTACACACTTGGACGCTTTCGAGGTGTCAGATGATACTGAGATAGGACCCACACTTTGAGCAGGATCCTGCAGTAAGGGTTGATGTAAAATGTTTTTTTCTCGACAGAACGTGACTTCTGGAGGCTTACTGCTGACTCCGTGACATCCTTGTTCAGCAAATCCAATATGCAAAATAACAATGTAATATAGTAAAGACGTTGTATGGGTATTGGGTGGATATCAGCAAGATTATCGTTTTCGGGACCTGTTTTATTTATTTGGAACTTCCTGAGTAATCAATGAACGTGGAATGTTTGCTGGCATCACTATGGGATAAAGCTTATGGGCTTTGGCTTGATTTACAAGGCACAATGGTCTTGGATATTTGCTCAAATATTTACATGATTCTGTTGTCTTCTAAGGGTGGCACGGTGGCACAGCAGGTAGGTGTCGCAGTCATACAGCTCCAGAGACCTGGAGGTTGTGTGTTCGATTCCCACTCCATGTGACTGTCTGTGTGGTGTGTTCTCCCTGTGTCTGCGTGGGTTTCCTCCGGGTGACTGTCTGTGAGAAGTGTGGTGTGTTCTCCCTGTGTCTGCGTGGGTTTCCTCCAGGTGGCTGTCTGTGAGGAGTGTGGTGTGTTCTACCTGTGTCTGCGTGGGTTTCCTCCGGGTGACTGTCTGTGAGGAGTGTGGTGTGTTCTCCCTGTGTCCGTGTGGGTTTGCTCCGGTTTCCTCCCACAGTCCAAAAACACGTTGGTAGGTGGATTGACGACTCAAAGGTGTCCATAGGTGTGAGTGAATGTGTGTGTGTGTTGCCCTGTGAAGGACTGGCGCCCCCTCCAGGGTGTGTTCCTGTCTTGCGCCCAATGATTCCAGGTAGGCTCTGGACCCACCGCGACCCTGAGACACCGCGGTTACAGATAATGGATGAATGAATGTCGTCTTCTAAATAAATCTTGGTAATCTGTTATCACAAGCCAACAAAGAAAACATTGTATATCACACTTATTTTTTGGAAAAGTAGGTATCTTCTTTTGACCAGCGAGAGACACATACAGTCCTATCTAAGTCTTACTGCTACCGAAAACCTGGCAATATAAATATATATTCCCCATGGCATCCGCTGTCCTCTGTGATAATTAAATGCGGGGAAAATCCACTTATAAAAAGCCCCACAGGGCACTGACAGTCAGTGGTGATGCTGGAGTGAGAACAGAAGTTTAGGAGCTGCTGAATTGCAGCAGTGAAGCTGCACGTATGTGTGGTAACATCCCTCATTCCTGCCATTATTCCACACACAGTTTCTATAAATATTTATTATTCTTGGCATGGTGGCACGGCTGGCTGGGTGCAGTTTAGGCTGTGTCACCGGGCAGCTGTGTGCGAGGAGCCGAAGGGGGCAATTAACCTTCCCTTGCTCTTAAACAGGAGAGAATATGCACAAATGAACATTTTAGGGAATGGTTCATCTAGCAGTCACTAGATTGACTGTTTTCTCAGTGCTTTTGTTTCAAATGGGTTACGTTTGGTGTCTGATTGCTTTAGTTTTGCACTAGAGCTGCAAGGATGACGTGGCTGAAAGTTGGTGATGGTGGTAATGAAAGTTATTTTATTACTAGCACAAAATAAATTGACCTAATTAAACACAAATGAAAAAGTAATTTTCAAAAAATAACTAACACCTAACCATCTTATATATTGTTTCCATTTTCAGGGCAAAATGCCCAAATCTAAAAGTGAATGCCATACGTTAAAGAAACACAATGTAGTATTTTTGCTCTATGTTACAGCTTCAAAATCACTGTGATACTTCGCTGACCTGTGATAGGGAGAGTCTGTCATTGCTATGCTTGGCTCAGCACTGCGGAAACTGCACTGTGTAGCTTCTGGAGGAGGCTAGGGCATCTCGCACACCCAAAACACAGGTTAAATAAATTAGTTTAAAGAGGAATGTGTTTAATTAAGCTTGACTATCGAGGGGTTCCTCTAATGTTAAATATTGTTTGTAGACATTCTAGTTATAACCTGCGTGACAAAAGCCTGCTGTTGTAACACAATGAAACCATCGTTTTACAAGGTGGAGAGATTCATGCCTTTTTTACAGGTCTATTCAGTCTGACCAAGCAAAAGAACCAATTTTGTTTGTGTGAATAAAATTAGGACATCAGTATCGTCTTCACAAAGGGAAAGAAAAAACAGCTGCGTCAGTCTTTCACATGGCATATATTTCAATTACACATACATTCATATGCAGTATAGTCCTCTTCAGTGTATAAGTCTTTTACAGAGCTATGTTTCTTTAGAAGCATACTGGATAGCATGGTTGTACTATAGAAAACTTGGAATTATGGAGCTGTACATAGTTGTCATAAATAATTCGGTCACTCTGCCTCACGTTAATGGACTAGGGAATGCTCTGGGATGTCGTTTATTTGTGGTATGTGCGTCTGGAGATAAAGTGCTGGGGTTGCCGTGCACAGTATCCATGGTCCAACCACATCGACCCGAGTAAACAATTTGTTTATCGTATTTTGGAAACGTGGTGACAGATCAGAGCTGATGGCAAGCTTTCCAGGATTTTCTAACAAATTCCTTTGACCTCTGCAGGTGTTTTGAAGGTACACTTGTCCTTCCGTTCAGTCTTATTTTTAGAGTTGGTGTGCTTCCCTATGGAACTCTTTTATACTCATATATTTTATATTATAGACCAATACTGTACATTGTTTGTATTTGTGAGTGATTTTCAAAGCAGCATCAAGGCCACATCTAAAATGCTACTGTATTTTTTTTTTTTTTTTTTTTTTTTTTTTTTTTTTTTTTTTTGATGAGGGTTAAAAAAAATGTACGCCTGGACTGCATCTCAATATGTAACGTTCCTTATTCTAGGAATCTGTTACCAATATCCCTTAATGTCTGTCACTCCAGATGAGATCCTAAAGCAGCATCAACAACACAAGGTTGGGGTAGTACTTTACCCCACCCAGTTCCACCTAACGCACCCCCCCCCCCCTTTAAAACACCACTGTTATTCAATGTGTCCATCAACCCACGTCTACTCCGTACCACTCCCTTTGGAGCAAGTCACATTAAAAATGTACTCTCTGATTCCAATAAGTTAAAAAATACAAAAATAAGAGAGCAACCACAATTTAAAAAAAAAAAAGAAGAAATGGAGAGAAAAATACTCTCAAGTGGGACTGGAAATAAAAAGAGTTCTTTGCCCCAAGTCTTATACGTCCCATGTATGACATGTTCTTTCATCAGTGAATGAAGCGACTGGGAATGTCTGTCTTCCCTTGTTGTTTTTCTCATATTGTTTCCCAGGGCTGGTGTAAGGAGGTGGTAGGGAAAGAGGGAGTTGTTCAGAGAAAAGTTCTGCACGGGAAAGTAGGAAGTGGATCACCGGCATGTGTGCATTTCCACCATTTTGCGGCACTGTTTGCATTTGACGTAGCAGCACCAGTGAAATTTGCAGCTGCACCTGTCCACCACCTCCACCTCCTCTGTGTGGAAACCCCGGCCGCAGCACATCAGCTCGCAGCCGTCGATGGCCTTTGAAGTTTTGTTGCAGTAGCGGCCTACAGTTCCCAGCATGCCCGGCGTACGGGGATCATGGTCGCAGAAGTCCGGACTGGGATCGAGATACACGAGGTCCTCGTCCGTGTGTGGTTTAAACTGCGAGTTCCGAGGCACCAGCACTTTCGTGGTGCCTATTTTGCGCTGCTCTACCTCCGTGGCACCGTCAAACTTCTCCTTGATGACGTTGCCTACTTTGCGGAAGGGTGGCATGGCCTTCCAACAGGTTTTCACCTCACAGGAGCCCGAGACGCCGTGGCATTTACACTCCACTCGCATGTTGTTGAGAATCGCCTGGAATAGGAGAGAGAGTTTACCTTAGCTTTATATTAAACTGAGAAAACACAATTCGCTGAGATTTAAATATGTATTAATGTCTTTAGAAGAAACCTCTAACTGAAATAATTTCATTTTAATGCTAGTCAGAGGTTCTACATTAAAAAGAAAACGTTTGCAGCTGCTGATGAGTACAAACAAAACTTTGTTTTGATTTTCTAATACCTCACTAATGACCTTGGAATGATGTTCACATAGTTGTCCTTGGGTCTTACCTTCCTCCCTGCCTCGTTATTGTGCAGATTCATTAGAGCCCTGCTGGACGACTGCCCTTTGCTTCTCTCTCTGACGTCCACAAAGGACTGGGAGAAGGCCACTCCGTAGGCAATGTTGTCAGAGCACCCTGACCACTGGAAGCCTACACACAGAGAGTGAGAACTTGCTTTCAACAACTGAGATGATGAAATAAATCTGCAAGCACAGTCGCTGTACCTTTTAATTGCTAAAATGAGTAGCTATCCTCCTCTAGTTTCCATAATGCTTCTTGTCATACCTTCTGGGCTTACGCCATGTATGCTGCGATCACAGCCGCATTTCTCCAACTCGCCGCTGCTGCAGGCTCTAGTCACTGCGAAAGCCACACTTGCAGCTGAGATTGCATACACAAAGGCTGCTTCCCTGGTGCCTATTATAACAAAAGGTAAATCTCTAGTAACAAAGAATTCTGAGTGGTACAAATAATTAAGGAACACTAGGTAAGATTTTGTATTTTTGCTCCTGGGCACCGCCTACAGTTGAAGTGTGTATCTTATTATTATTATTATTTTTTTTAAATATAACTGCACTTGTTTCCTACCCCACCACAAAGTTACACAGTGCAGTTTCTGCTGTGCTGAACTCAGAGTAACAATGTCAGGACTATTACAGGTGAATAAAGCATCATAATGATTTTAAAGCTATAATTCAAAGATTAAAAAAATACTACCTGGTGTTCCTTTATCATAAGCAAATTCACTTTGAACTGTTTCCAGTGGAAAACCATTATTATATCATCTTAATTCAATAATAATAAATAGTTCCCATTAGTTTTTATTTAATTTTAACTGCATTTATAATTTTTCGAGTATGTACTGAACTGTGTAACAATCCTCGCTGCCCTCTACATAGAAGACTCGGGTTCTGTTTGCCACATGGATGTGCCTAATATTCTACTCCAATAGGAATCATTGATGAACACTCCTGTCTAACCCAATATATCCAAAATAGATCTAACATTTTGCCCATACAAAACAACTCTCTCTCACCTTGGGTGACCACTTTGCCGAAGACGGGGACAGTCTCCAGTGTGGAACAGTTCCAGCGGCGATTGCGGAACTGATGCTGACACTCGTCGATGGCTAACTGTGCACCCCTGCGTACCGCGTCCATCACCTCCACGTTCCTCTTGCATATCTGCACCTGCCTCTGGATCAGTCCTCGCAACTTCTCACATGTCTCTTCGTCTGATATACTACCCACCGATGACAGCTTTGCCAGGTACCTTAGAGACACAGAGACAGAATCACTAAGGTTAGTTACAGACATGGACAAAATACACATTACAAAGATATTTTCCATACCTCCAAGGTTCAGTGTTAAATATTGTTACATTTTTAGTTATAAAATCCTTGTAATCCCAACTTTCTGTGACATGGGGTCTGAGCCCAGAGGCAGGCAGCTCATTGCTCTGGGAACAAATATATGTAACATTTTGTAATTAAATTTCAATTCAATAGTTTTCAAATAACAATGGCATCTCCAATAAATAAAAATGTGTCCATGTTCCCAGCATCAGAACCTACATCTGAGAACATTTTGCCAGATGCAGTGAGGAACCTTAAACCAAGATGAATCCACATCCTTTGAGACTTTGGAGGATGAAAGTGAGGGGGACACATGGTGTGGTAAATAATTCAAAACTGACCAAACAAAGCACTTGATCGACTTGAGCATCATTCCACAAGTTCAGCGACCCTTCGTAGCTATCTGTTTGTTTAACCATCTGGTAAGCACAAACATCGTAAACATAAACAGTGAGGAATTGCTAGGAGCTTCTTGGAAGGCTTGGCCCCTGCAGATGAGGTTGGGAGGACACTGAGGGGGCAGCTTGAAGATTTATCTTTCGCTCTCACCTCCAGGGCAGAGGGGTCAGGGAGACATGGGAGAGGAAGCGAGGTCCACTGAGTGTGCTCCGCTACAGCTCTCCTTTAACGGCACCTTATAAAAATAGCCCGTTTCACGAGCTCGTCAAAAACACACTTAAGGTTTCCTGTCCAAACAACCGTCTCACTCTGGAAACCTTAATGGGAGTGAGCGGAGATGGCTGGGCAAAACAAATCATTTAAGAGGGGTCTGTAATCGAGACCTAGCACAGATAAAAGCATTGATGCTAATGGCTGGACTCGGGCGTTAGTGGAGTGAATGTAGGCATGGGTAGAGAACCACAGGGCAGCTGCCTTTAGTCAGTTGTAATTTTCCTTCAATTTATTCCAGGTCTGGGGACAAAATTATTTCCCTTTGTTCTTTTTGTGTCAAATATAGTTGATCAACCAAGACAAGTTCAGTGTCCAAAGTTTGCCATTATAGTTTGCCCTAGAGAGGAGAAGGCTGCTAATAAGCCCGCTAGCTGTAAATAAGTCTGTAAACCCATTTTATAGTTTTTTTTTTAAATTGGTTTGTTGTTTTTTTATTTTTTATTTTTTTTTTATTTTTATTTTTTTTGGGTCATTTTTTTCCCCTTTGCACCACAGTAAAAGAACTGATGAACCAGGCGTAGATTCACATTAGCTTCAGCTCAATATGCCCAGTGCCAGACGTTGGCTAAAAGGGTTTAAAAAATATATATATATATATATGTATATATATATATATATATGTTGAAACACCATTCAGTACCTATATGATGACTTTGAGGTTATTTTTTGAGATTCAAAACCAATGCTCCAACCTCAGTACCTGATCAATAAGGGGCTGGCCAAATCCCATTTTTGAACACTACAGGCCTGGACTGTGCTTGTCATATCCATATCATTCGGTATCGAAAGCAAGGTTAGTCCATGGGGTTAAGCTTGTCGTATCTTGGCCCTCTCCAGTGTTGACAAGGCCTCATTTCATGGGGCAAATAGCACACCCAGACCCCCTCATCCCTAAGACATTTATCTTAGCACTCAGCCATGCTGATAACCTCTTCCTCACCGTCCTCTATCTCCTTCAGACAAGCAGCATGACATCATTCACCAGTCTAGTGCTTCTTAATATTTGGACACTAATTATCACGGGTAGGTGAACGGCTATAAACATCCTTTTACAGTACAGGTGGTGGGGGGAGTTTGTTACTGAGTTGTGGAACGTTAAATGGGTATTCTTTTGTGGTTTTGGACACTAGTGTCCACTGTAATCTATAAGAAACGAGTACAGTGTCCATTGTGGTGCAAATTTCAGTGCCATTCTGCACCAACAGAAAGTCATCTAGAGCCCCATATTTACAGATAAACTTTGGATGACAACGTTTGCCCAAATGGAAGTCTGTGTACATGACTTAATTTCAACCAACAGTTCTTTATAAAAGCTTTTGTCGTTTCTAAGAGCAAGCAGTTTTCTTCAAACCCCTTTCATCAAACACAGGTTTTCATCCACCCTGTGCACATGTGATTATGATGATCGCAGACAACTGGCCTGTTCCATAAAATCAAAGCCGGACCAGAGCCGAAAATATCCGAACCAGCTGCTCATAACAAGCCTGCCTCTTCCAGAAACAAAACACCTGATAGACTACTCAGAAAGAGATTGTGCGTTGGGTTCTGAAACCCTTTTTCACATGGGAATAAACCAGCCCAGACCTTGAGGGCAGAGCGTGGGTGATCTTGTTTGTGGTACTTCACTTTATCTCTCGCTCTCTCTTCCTCCCTGTCTTATTCCGGCTTTGCTTTCCAGCCGTTCTGTACCATCCACAGCCTAGAGTTAACAAAACAGCGAGAGGAGACTGGGATTTTTTTTGATGCCGTGGAGGGAATGGGAGCAGGCCTTCACTGTTCCTTTCTGGGAGCAGTTTTTTTTTTTTTTTTGAGCGTCCCACCTGGACACAGGCTGCCTCACTCTTTCTGTAACATGTTTGTGTTGAATTATGCTACTCTGGCCTCTGAGCACAGACGGCTCCACATGGCTTAGGCCAGTGAGGCTTAGCACGCAACGTCCCGTACAAGAGAATCAAAGGGAAAACTGAGTAAGAGAGGCTCACTTGTAAAGATATTAGACTCTTCTCTACACAAAACCTGCTCACTGTTGTCTCTCTTGGTAAGTGCATTATGCTGAGCATGTCAGAGGTATCCATGGTAAGGATACCATACAACGCAAGCCATACTTTAGGTTTAGTGATTCTTTTGTTATGAAACGAAACACACATCAGCTCTGGCTTCTTGGCAAAATCAGTTGAATCTGATGTGTAATTTAGAACGCCCATCACTAAACTACATTTTGGAACAAGCATGATATGCGTGTCCCTAAAGAGTACGCAGGTATCAAAATTTACTAAACATCTGCTAGTGTGTTGTCCCAAAAAGGCTACTGACTGCCCACATTGTCAGCCAGTTGGTCCCAGTCCAATCCCAACCATGGGATGAATACCTGGATCAAACTGAGCTACAGCAAATGAAGATAGGCTAAATATATCAGCAACCCATTTCACCACCTGAAAGCCTAAACCTAACCGCATGACTAATTTGAATAATTATTTGTCTTTAAAATGATCCATATAGTACTTGTATTATTACTGCCCAGTTGGAAAATCTCACAATCAAAATATCAGTTCATATCGTCTAACCCTACAGTAATGAACAGGGTCAGTACATGAACAAGTCTGTTCTTGACCTGATGATTGTGAGCAGTGAAAATGCTTAACTAGGCTTTGGTGGTTCTCTAAGGCCAGAGCAAGGATAGAGATCGGAAAGAAAAAGCAATCCACAATTTCACAGATGAAAGGTGCTGAGAAACAGAGAGCACCACAGAGTCAGACCTCTCTGAGCACCTTTTTCGAGGTCTATTGAATCATCAAACTAGCAGCTGTTTACATTTCCTTTCTGGGGGAAAATTATCGACGGTAAATGGGTGGGGGGGTAAATACAAAACTTGCCAGAGCTGCTTACAGCAAACAGAGCTGCGTGTTCTGTGCAGAGCAAAGCCCCACGTCGCCTGTGTTTATAGCAATATTTGATATTTACATATTTCTCAGCTCTGCACTGCTGAGTACTCACGCCTGCATGTTTATCTGGAGTACTTTCACCATCCTAGGGACACGTTTAGGGGAACTGATGCATTCTAACCCCCCCCCACCCCACTTCCTTTCTTGTTCACTTCAGTAGATAGCTGGAATAAACTTCATCAGTCCTGTATTTGTTTGTCCTGAACAACACTAACACAGTTCACTCTACTGACCCCAGTGACTCTCTACTGGTGGAATAGCATAGTTATCGGTTGCTATATTAGATTATTTAAATCCTCTTTTGTGACAAGGACTACATGAAAGGTCAAATGAATGTGAAAATTTCAGAGACTAGTGATGTCAAAATTAACGTGTTAATGAGTTTTATGTTTTAAAGTTAAAAAATATATACATTTTGTAACACTAATTATTCATGCTACCAAATTTAGCCAAAACTCCATTCGCTACTGTAGCGTTCAGAAGGTAGATTACATTTTATTTATGGTGAAATACATATTAAATATCATAATTCTCTCTCTCCCTTTCTTTAATGTTAATTTACTTCGTTAAATTTTTTCTGATGCTAAAGCTCTACCTGAAATTTTTGTCAGAAAATTAGGAGATTCTGCTTATAAAAAGATCAAAATTTCTTTGAGATATTATAAAGAATTTTTTTTAACTCTCGCAGATGCATATTATATACAACTGAAGATACACAGCCAGATTTCACTAGCTTTTACACAGTTACAAAACAGCACTGGTTGGTTGTTTCTAAAATTATCTTTCAAATGGCTCTTACATAAAATGGATTGGGACGGTCCATAGATTGTGGATTTTGCCATGTTCTCCCTGAGTTTGTGTGGGTCTCCTCCAGTTTCCTGCCACAGTCCAAATGCGTGTAAAATTGTCCACAGGTTTGAGCGTAAGATGGGTGTGTTCCTGCCTTGTGCCCAATTACTCCAGGTACGCCCCACCGTGACCCTGACCAGGATGAAGATGTATTTACAGAAAATTGATGAATGAATGAAGGAATGTATTTGTAAGTCTTAAATTTAAAGTCCCAAATGCTTAAGAAAATAAACCATACAAACATCAAAACCAACGCGAGACCTTGCAGTCTCAGTTTGAGTCCTGTGATGATATATCAAACAAATGTGAATAAATGAATGTTGTGCTTGTTAAGCAGGGAGAGGGATGTACATTACTCTGACTCACAATATCAGCTCAGTCTCAGTCATCATGATGTTTATTGCATACACTACTCCTTAAACTCAAACTCAGAGCAAGGAAGACACTCAGGTAGAGGTCACTATGCATGCTTTCAGTTTCAGGGCAAGTCTTAACCACCTCTCCCCATGCATTATGGATCTCTTTTTAACTCTAGAGGGCAGTGTTATCTCAGTTTCTCCCTTGAGCATTACTTAAAGAACAGCATTGTCTTTTAGAAATATCGAACCCATGAACGTCTGGCATCTGAGCGTGATCCACCCTCTCATGCAAGTAGTCATTAAACTTCAACAGACCGTTGATAAATACAGTACTTAAGTAAAGGATTTGAATTAAACCCACAAATCCAAGTCGGTGCATTCTCATACGGTCCCATACATTTCTATAGACCATCTTTCACAATGGCAATCTTTAACCCCACTTAACCTCACAGCGCTGTTCAGACACACTTTAGCAATTTTAGTCATGGTCATGAGACCTCAGTGTTTTCCAAAGTGGGGCCACTGAGATAAAGAGTGGATGAATAGTAGTAAGTTGCAATTTTTTAATGAAATACTAAGTTTAAAATAAATTCCAGTGGAAGTAAAAGTAGTGGGGCTTGAAAATATACTCATCTACAAAATGGGGACACTACAGAACAAGTATGGGAATCGCTGCTTTATAATTTTAATATATATAATGCGAATACATGTAATGCAAAGTTGGCTGCTGCTGACACCCAGTTTTCTTTATGTAAACAGTATATATCTGGACAATTTTTTGGGCTTCGTATTGTTAGAGATCACATGTCAACCTAAAAATAAGATTTGGAACAAGCTAAGTCTTTTTTTCCGCAAATCATAATATATGGCCTACTCTTGCACATAAAACTTCAGAAGCATTTTGGATGTATGGCTGTATATCTTGGGGATGGAGTCAGGCTCCTGAGCCATGAAGCTCAACGGTGTTAAACGCCATATCCTGGCGATGCCTTGCGGTCACTGTGATAAAACACAGCCCCTGAGAAGTGACGAGGGATTGAGGTAAAGCTTGGGAGAACATACAGGAATAGAGAAGGCAGACGAGAGAGTAGGGGGCAATTAACACAATTACTGGAGCTCCCTGGGTGGAGAAAGGGCCTGTAGGGGTTATTTCCAGAGCTCTGGCGGCTGCTTTATTTTTGGGGGGGAATTAACTCGAGCAAAACCAGGCACTTTTTTGTGGGCACCGTGTAGCACATTAAAATAATGTGAACATTGGAAAAACAGCAAAAGGGGGTAGTAAAAATTAGCCTCTCGTTTGTTTTCATCTGGTGGTCTAGCTGGAGTAATCGACTCTGAACTAAAGTGCTAATGGGCCACTTACCCCTTCCCTGTAACCCTAAAAACCAAATGTCTATCGACAGGGGCCCACTGCAGGTCTGTGCATGCTGGACCATGACACAAACGAGTCCTGCTCATAAGACTCTTGATAGGAAGGTCATCTGGTGGCATCAGTATATCCTGGTGTAGTCTTCAAAGCTTTCCCTTTCTCCAGATGAACGAAGGAAGTCCTTGAAGGACCAAATTAGAAGGAAGCGTTTTAGTAGTCATCCTGGGGGTCCTTAGAATAGGCCGCTGAAAGACTGAAGGTATGTGACAACACAGCTTTCACGACTTCATTGACCTGTTGTCACTGGTGTTATTTGTGTTAGTGGCGTTAGGCGCCAGGATATATTTCGCATTAGGGGTTTCTCTCTTCTCGAGTTGCTCATCAGCTGCAGACTATTTATTGACTGTCCTTTTGCAGATGGTTAAACCGCTATTCTTTCCATCCCCCGGCAGTGTGACACCAAATCGTCCACTAAACATGACACAACATTCAAGTATCCGCCTTCGTAGTCATTACAACAAGATAAGTGCAGCTCAGATGTTAGGAGCACAGCGTCTAAGCCTCAAATGAACTATCTGTCTTGTCTGTCAATGTTAGTAGGTCTTAATGCTGTTAACAGTTTCTTAGTAGGTGGATGTATAACAGATAAAGGTTCTAGAAAATTAGTTATAGCTCTGGAGAGAGAAATGTTAGTCATTCTGAAATATATACGAACTCTAATATAATGATTATAAATGCCTGTTCAAATCTTGCTGTTGTGAGGGAGACAATTCTGGCCCGCAGCCTTTCTTTAAAAACATGGTTATGAAACTTATTTTGTCTCTCCCTCTAAATATCTGAGATAACCTTCATAACTTATGTAACTTCATATAACAAGATTTCCTGATGGAGCATTTCTGTTTCTACATTTGCCATGAAACTTATATGTAACTAAACAGCAGCTGGTATTTTAAATTATGTCATAAACATAAATATTTATATCTTCTTTAATTCTGGAGCTCCGACATATTTTTAAAGCCTTTTAAATCAAACACATAGAAACCTTTGTAAGCCCCCAGAATACCACAAGGGCTACTAAGATATGTGACATAAATAACACTTAAAGCATTAATTTTTTAAAGTGTCAATAGAAGTATGATTGTCTTGTTTTCCATTTCTGATCCAAAAAACTAAAAAAACTTCTGCCTTTTGCAACAAAAAACCAGCATGGAATGTTGCATATTTATAAAAGTAATAAGTCCTCCTCCTCATGGCTTATTGAGCCCATTAACCTAGCACTGCTTATTTGTACTAGAGTGCAGGTGCAGCACAAAGTGCTCACTCATAGAGTGCCGTATAAACTGGAGGTGCTGATGGACAAACGCATGAACAGTAGTGAAGAAATCCCAGCATGAAAAGGCCTGAGCCCACAGCTGTTGATTTGAAAAACTGTAAAATGTCAACTTTGCCAATGCAGCCTTCAGCGACTTACATTTCATTATGAAAATGTGCATTTCTTTATCTATTTGCACAACTTAGCCTACCTAATCCTATCAGTCCTATCTTAGCTTAGCATGACAAGCTGCAAGCTTGCAATATCCAATAATCATTTCTGGCAGCAGGCTTCTGGAAGTATGTATCAAAAAGGTGAACATTGGCCCAAAAACATGTTAGTAGGTGGATCGGCTACTCTAAAGTGTATTTAGGAGTGTGTGAGTGAACCTGTGTTTGCGTGTGTGTCACCCTGCTAAGGACTGGCGCCCCCTCCAGGGTGTGTTCCCGTCTTGCGCCCGGTGATTCCGGATAAGCTCCGGACCCATCAATGAACGAATGGTAAACCGATGCGAATAGTAACAGGCTAGAAAAAAGTTGCAAAAATTAAATGAGGAATAATATTACTACTAATAACACATTAATTAAATAAATATTAATATGAGGTTTAAATGTCCCACTGAACTGATGTTAAAATTTCACTAACAATGCACACAAAGCAACAAACAAGTCTAAATGAGTTCTGTTTGTTCGTGTTAGTCAGTGATCACTCTGTAAAAGCAGCAGCACATGCACAAGGCCAAAGTGAAAACATTTTATTCACAGCAAGTTTTAAACCAGCCCATTTACAGACACAACAACCTTGTGCAGCCTTTGTTTGTAATGTAACAGGATTGGTGGCAATGTGAAAATATATCAAAGATTACAGGCAAATTTCATACACTACACACCTGAACTTTACTAAAGGCACTACACACTGTACAATCAATATGCATTTATTATATATTTTTGTAATTACCCCCCCCCTCCATTTTTTCTTTAATTCATATGTTTCAGTCAGTTCCAAAGGTCATCTAAATAGTGTCAGAAGTGTTGGTCATAATAGAGCAACACTTTTTAGTTTATCATTGTTTTGACACAGTAGATTTCAGACTTCCTTCATATACCTGACCATTCACTGTCAGCCTACAGTAAACAAACAATACTAGTATAATACAGCATATAGCAGAACATAATTAGTCTAATTAAACTTATTCTAAAGTTACTCTTCAAAACTTTCAGTCGGTTTCAAGTGTACAAATTACTTTTTGATTTTCAAATACACCTTTAAGCCCTCATCCTGGACTCGAATTTTAAACTCGCTCTCAATGTTTGCACCAGGTAAGAAAAGCAGATATAATGTGTATAGTTTTGTCTGTTTCCTGACATTGGCTCCTGTGGCCTATGCTGCTTGCTAATACGTGTTCTGTGACAGGGGTGGGCGAGCTCCTGTTCGGATTTACTCTGTCAGAAAAATCATATTTTGCAGACAGGTGAGGGGGTATGTTTTTTTTCCTCAGGTGAGCGGCGTGCCCATGCCTGCCCTAGACCTGCTGCTTCCACCACACCTACAGCTGCTGCGCAAGCCACCAACAAGCACTTTAATAGTGTTTGCATAGACAAATCTCCAGCTGAATTAACTCTTAATGTGTTGAAGTAACAGTTTCAGTGTAAGAATCCATGTTTACTGTGGTAAACGGACACCTACCTGTAATAATATACCCTTACTGTGGTGAAAGAACACATACTGCACTGCATTTACACTTAAAGAGTTCATTTAGGTCTAACTCAGAGTAAGCATTCATTCAGCACTGTAGATTTTCCCCATAGGGCACATTTCATCCAGAAGCTAAAACTGTAGCCTGGACGGGTTGTTTCTGAATGCCTGTTCTGTACCTATGAAGATTTAGACTCTACATAAGAAAGACTGACATTTCATGTCTTGTCAAGTCCAAGATACCTCTGACCAAAACAGTCTGATCTTTCCATTGCATATTTGTACTTTCCGTGAACATATTAATACGGACTGATATTCAAAATAATGCTTAAAACATATTAAAATGTTAAATCAGGTGTTGTAACCTGTCCTTCAAACGCCACTGTATGCTACAACAGAATACTTTCTCAAGCCAAACTAGGCCACAGCTGTATTTAAGTAGAATATATGTCGGCATTCACATATTTTACAAAATTCTACCATTAATCATGACTTTATTTTCCTCACAGAATGTTTTTTTTCTTCAGTTTTCCTCTCAGGGTTGTATCTCAAACAAGGATGGTGTTAACATGGCTTCAGCCTAAATTATATGTGATTTAGGGCACAAAATGTCTGTGGTTGATTTAATTCACCTTAATTCATCAAAAACTCACTAACTTCACCACAGGAATGAGCACAAAAGCCTCAGTCAGATGACACAACCCGCCTCAGGTGTGGAGACTGAATGATGTCTGTCATCGTTTGCTGACCAAGGAGTTTAATAACTGAAACAGTGTCTCACATTAAGTAGCCTAAAACAATAGTATTACATAAGAAACAATGTCCAGTTAAAAAAAAAATCCAGGTTACAGAGGTTTTAACCAAAAACCTGCTTCAGTGGGAAAAAGTCAGAAGTCTATTATAAATTTGCACATAGAGCTGCAGTGGACCTGTGGGTGGACAGATTGGTTATATATTATAATTGAAATAGGTTTTTTAACTCTATTTTGTTTATCACCGGTGCTTGGAGAAAGTTTCCAACTGCACGTTTATTTGTAAAGAAAAAAATAATGAGTCCTCTTCAACTAAATGTTCTGTTGAATAAAAAAAACTTTGTATTCACATTCTTAAAAGCACTAATTATTCCTTTTGTTAAACATTATTGTCCTGATACATGTTGTATAGCGAGAAAATATTAAAACATCGTGATAACATTAACGTATGTTATTATTTGATCATATCAGGTGTCCCTCTGTGGATTATATATCAGCCTCTATCAGCTATTTTTGACTTTTTGAATATAATATTAAAGCTTAAAACTGAGTGATTATCTGCGGTTTCGAAGAAATAGACTACAAGAGCTCGATCCAGAATTAAACTAATAAAAATTAAAAAAAGAATAATTCTGAGGCTGAAATGGACGTGAGGCGCCTCAGAAGTCGGGCTCGAGCGTCAGTGAACGGTGCCGGGTTTTTTATTATTATTAAATTTGATTTAAAACTTGACAAAAGCACAATATGTTACATCAGCACTGAGCAAACTGAGGGAATATAAGTAGTCAGGACCTTCCTCAGAGCAGGTCACTGAAAAAATGTCAAGGAAAATGCCGCACTGACGCTTTTTCCGACTTTGAAAAATTAGCACATTCTGCTAACAACAAGTGAATGGAAATGAATGAGGGACGGTTTGTTACTTTTGTTATTACTCACAGCCAGTTGCTCGCGTTGGCGGAGAACAGCGCCAGGAACAGCATCAGCAGCGACTTCAAAACATGCTCAGAAGACATACTGGAAGATTCAGTTAAAACGATTTAAAAAAAGAAACCACAGAAGAAAAGTGTCGAGGTACAATCCACAGGAGATGAGTCCGGGAGCTGGAGCTGAGTTTTACAGGAGTTTTATCTCTCGGAAAGAGCAGCTGAATTAATCCATCATCAGGTAGTTGAGGGTGCTTCTTCTCTTCCTTTTTTTCTCTTCTGCTTCTTCTCTTTCTTTTTCAGCGGCTTCTCGCCTGTGTCCTCACACTGAGAGAAGGAGAGATGTGAAGGAAGTGTGTGAGTGAAGGGGTTTCTCGGTCTGTCTGTCCATACTCGTGTCTCTCTCTTTCTCTCGTTAACACCATGAGGCTGAGGAGGATGAGGGGGCTGCGCTTGGAGAGAGAGAGAGAGTGTGTGAGGTGCTGTTGCAGTGTGTGTGTGTGTGTGTGATGGTACTGAGCCCAGAGTGGAGCTCCCACCTCACTTTAGTTCCTCCTGAAAGAGCTGCGGAGGGGCGGCGCGACATCTGGGGGAGGTGTGTGTATGTGCCTGTGTGTTCTTGGGCTAAGCATTTATGAGTTAAGTTTATTCACACAGTGGTGGAATTGAAAGATATTCTGGTTAGTTGTTGTAAACTATGGTTTATGGCTAGATTTAGTTTCTGACTCTTTTAGAGAAGGAAAATAAACCTGATATTATATTTTGATTCTATCCCATATTCAAGTCATCATTCACAGCAGAATAACTTAGTTTTTATTGACTTCTATTTGTGTGGTTTAACATTGTGTGTATGTTATGGAAATGGTGGGCCTTTTAGACTAATATTTATATTTATATCTGGTCATGGCAGTAAAGTTGGTATTTTACATTATCTCATTTTTAGAGGATTTCAAGTTAAAGTTTATTATTACTTATTGCTTTATTACTACCGCGACCCTGAAATGGACAAACGGAAAAGATGATGAGATGAGATGAGACATTTGGGACTAAACCCATGGATGGGTAGGGAACCTGTGTGCATTTTTTTCTCCTTTAAAATCCACGACTGAAGTACCATTGAACAAAGCAACTGACCAGTGCTGGGGTGGTTGCCCCACGGATGAGCTGAATGCATTGTACAGCTGTGCACTGACAACATATGCTTCACCTTATAGCAGAGGGCAAATTTAAGTTTATGGAAATGAAGGATTGGGGCGGCACGGTGGCACAGCAGGTTAGTGTCGCAGTCATACAGCTCCAGGGACATGGAGGTTGTGGGTTCGATTCCTGCTCTGGGTGACTGTCTGTGAGGAGTGTGGTGTGTTCTCCCTGTGTCAGCGTGGGTTTCCTCCGGGTGACTGTCTGTGAGGAGTGTGGTGTGTTCTCCCTGTGTCAGCGTGGGTTTCCTCCGGGTGACTGTCTGTGAGGAGTGTGGTGTGTTCTCCCTGTGTCAGCGTGGGTTTCCTCTGGGTGACTGTCTATGAGGAGTGTGGTGTGTTCTCCCTGTGTCTGTGTGGGTTTCCTCCGGGTGACTGTCTGTGAGGAGTGTGGTGTGTTCTCCCTGTGTCTGCGTGGGTTTCCTCCCACAGTTCAAAAACACACATTGGTAGATTGATTGGCGACTCAAAAAGTGACCGTAGGTGTGAGTGTGTAAGTGAATGTGTGAGTGGGTGTGTTGCCCTGTGAAGGACTGGTAGGACTGCCCAATGATTCCAGGTAGGCTCTGGACCCACCGTGACCCTGAACTGGATAAGCGCTTACAGATAATGGATGGAAGTCATTGTGCGCCATTACCATCAGTGTACCCTGATGTTTTCACACAGTCCAAAGATCAGAAGGGGACTGCTTTATAAAATACAGACACAATTAACATTAACATTGCAGACAGATGTGACATTGCCATGGGATTATAAATACATTAAAATGAATATAATTTAGGCATTTTGTCACTGGTGTCTCAGCTCCAAACAAACATGTCTGATGTCAATGTTTTAAAGCTGATGTCTACTAATGGGTCATTTGGTAACATAGTATGCAAGTGTGTGTGTGTGTGTGTGTGTGTGAGGGCAAGTTTAGAACATGCAAAATGGTGTTATGTTATTTTTATTATTCTCTCTGTAACAGCCAGGTGGTTTTGAAGTGCTTCAGAGGGATTCAGATCAGCAGCTCTTCATCCTGTTCAAGGATTGAGGTACAACTTCTTGGCAGTAGGTTCCTCGTATTCCCTCCTGGGCTCAGTGCCCCCAGTTGCATGTGCTTTGTGGTACAGATGCTATTTTGCTATTAGGGATAATCTTTTACAATAACATTTTTAAAAATTTAATTGAGATAATGATGATGATGATGAACATTATTATTATTATTGATCTACACATTCCTACTTACTGACAATGACTTAAAACACAAAATGAAGTCACTGAAATGCATGCGTTTACAGCTTCATCCTGCATTAAATTATTTAGAAGCTTGCTTGAAAACAGCAAAGAAAAAAAAAACAACTTACAACGTTTCTCGTATCATTACAATGCATTTTTCACTGTTTTTAGCTTCAGGAACAGCCTTTATTCATATGTACAGAGGTTACAAAAAATAATTCTGTTTTTGTGTATTTGCCGTATGATGTTTGTTAATTAATTATGTCAAGTAGAAAGGTGCACACATCTTTTTGGCATTTCTAGTAAGACAATCTGTGTTGAAGCAAACTGAATCTGTTTGGCACTCATTATCTGTATCACTCAGCTACTGTAGTGACCAACAGAGGGAGAGAGTGAGTAATACTGAGTGATGCTTTGGTCAAGCAAGGCATACTCTATGTCATCCCAGAAAGTAACATAGAGGTGTATGGAAATGGTGATCCTTGTGGTTGTAGAGCAGAGTAATGAATGTCATCATCTGTGTAATATATTCCTGCACCACCATCATCACTTAACCCCCTACAGAAATATTCCAGCGTTTGTTCAAAGACCTTGGACTGAAATCCTTGCAAATTAGATTTGTCGAATAATAAGCTCATTTTGGGTAACAAAGTTAAACTTATAAGTTCAAAGGTAAATAACAGAGTTAATCGAGCATTGGTATTACATATTCCAGTACGGTGTGTTATGTGTAATTCCATTATTCCAGTTGCACTGAAAATGACATGAACACCAGGAAGGAAAACCACTCTGTGCTTAATTTTTTCCTTGTCAAATTTTCAAATCAAGGAGCTAATTTCTTTGGCCTGGTCTGAACCTCCATGGCACTTGGCTTCTTGCAGCCACTTCTTTCGCCTGCTGGTGTTGATTTACTGAGCTTTGGCTGCTGTGCAATCCCACACTTACAAAAGAGGTGTGATCCGTTATCCCCACAGACGCCTCAGCCAATGATGCTGGCAACAAGACACTCCGGAGCCAAGGAGAAGGGGGTTTGGACTGTGGACGACCTGCAAGACATTGGCCTGTCTTTCTTTTTCACCCCACTTACACTTTTTGCCCTCCTTTTTCCATTAAAACGGAGCATCAGTCTTGGAAGCCCACAAACAATATGGGCAGCTTTACCCGTACAGGCTGGTTGGAATCTCAGTGCTCGTTTAGCATGCGGTTGGGTGTGACTCTCTCTTGGTGGCTGTGGCTGCTGGCTTCATCCACTGGTCTCAACAGTCTTATAATATTTGGGTGTCGCTCATACCTTCCTCCTTCGCCTCTTGCGGACAAACCCGCGCACATTTCATCTGTGACAGCCCTGGAAAACTGGCCCATGGCATATGTGCTGTTATGCAGCAATACTAAATCGACCCAGGGGAAATTACTCTCCGGCCACCAAATTCAGACTTATTCTCAGCCCTGAGTTCTGAATTGTCCTACTTTGAAAAATCTGTAGTTCTGTGTAGAATTTATTTTATGTTTTTTTATTCATTCCCAAACCTGATCATTTTGTTGTTTATGAATTATAAAACAATTTTAGAACACATTCCATTACTTTTGACAACACAGATGGGAATGTCTCTTGAAACATTCCTCTGTGTGTCCCCAAAGTGGTTCATTTTGTATAATGTTGGAGTTCAAATGAACAGACCAATAAGAAATTGGCTCGAGGGTGGCTAGCATCTATAATTGTACATCAACACACAGTGGACCAATATATAAGCATGACCTCGCACAATGCTCAGGACTCGCAATTAGACCAAGAGTGTCCAATAAAGCAGATATTGTGTGTTTTTGAAGATGTGAATATGCTGTAAATGGCAACCTTCCCTATAGCACAAGCTTTGCTGGATTCTCCCAACATGCCAGTGGCCTGCTGTGTGTGCACTGCCTAGCAACCCCAGTGCGGCTCACACACAGCGGCTGTTTTAACCACGGTGCCCTGAGACCACAGCCTGCAAAGCCCTGGTCAGGTTTGCTGTGTGCTAATTGGTGCCTGGGTTTCCGTTCCGCATCCAGCTTCCACCCTGAAATAACACGGTCTCTCACATTCTCTCCACTTCACTGCCCTACCACTCATTTCTGCCCGCCTTTCATTCTGAAGCGACTGATAGAATTTCATTTTAAAGCGAATGCACATTTCTGATTGATGAAGCTTATAATGTACAGCGACAGTGGGGAGATATCAGAGGCACATAGCCGTACAGCACACCTAGACGGTTTCTAAAATGACACTGAAGCAAATGACGTCAGTTTTTTGGCTGTGCCTCCATGTTGGTTTCTGGCAGGACTTTTATTCAGGCTGACCTGAGGTTAATTTCACTTTCACTTCTAAAGTTTAATCCTATTCTTGAGCTAATATTGTCATTTTGCTACACTATCATATGTTTTAGCTGCTGGCCAGGGGACCCCGTCTTCTTCACTGCTTTTCCAGTGGTTGGCGTCCTGTTGTCGTTCCTGCTGGCTGTTGCTTATGGCAACCAAGGGAGCAGGTCGTCATTGCTGTTGCTTGGTGGGTATCGGTTTGGTAATATTGCCACTAGTTTCTGCTGATATTAGTCGGTGGAATTGCTTCATTGCTGCTGCTTGGCCACTAACGGCCTGCTGGCGCTGACCCTGACTGCTGCTGGGGGGATTACGCCTTCATTGCTGCTGAATGTGGCTAACGGCCTGCTGACTCTGCTGCTGATGTCGACTGGAGGGCCCATTTCCAACTACCAGCTTTCCTACTAGAACCTACTAGTATTTCAGTGGCTATCAATTTTGGGAGCCCATTTTAATCCTTTGGCTCTGTGCTGCTCACACTCTGGCTACATATTCCCATTATTATTTGTGCTGTTTTGACCATCCCCCTCGTGCTTGGGATGTCTTGAGTGGAGGTTTTGAAGGAAACTAGAGTTTTTCACTTTATTGCTGTTAATATTTGATGCTCCTTGATTTATCTATTGGTCCATTTTTAGCACTGAAAACTAGAATTCAAAAGCTGTATTTGAATGAGAGGGTTACAGCTGTGGGCTCATAAGGCTATTGGAATGATAAAATGAGGAATGGTTAATCATTTATTACACAATTATATCTGTCTATCTAAATATCATGTTTCATACAAGTGCATAATCACTGCTAATGTCCTTGAGAACTGTCCTAAGAGTTGTTCAGGAGCATGCTTCTCCATGATAAATGAAATCCACACTGATTGGAGCCTGGGAGAGGGTAGAAAAGAGCTTAGTCATGGAAAGCCTTCCCCTAACAACTGCACTGTCCATGGCAACTAGGACTAGGACATATATCTGACCACAATGGCATTCCAAAGCTGGACAGATTTTATATAGCCTCAGCTTGCATAGGCGTAGTCTCGGCAACGGCATCCTAGAGGCACGCTAATGGTGGCTGCGCAGAACGCCTTTAACATTTACACTGAGCATCAGCCACTATAAACACCACCCCCTCCTTTCACCCTGCCCCTGGCCATGAGTTACGGCCGCATTGTAGCCCAGCGTCCATCTCAGCCTCCTGCACACACACCTGCCATTACGGGGATGGACATCCAACAGCTGCATGCGAGCAAAACTCTGACTCAGGGAAAAAAAAAAATACACAGATTGATTTCAGAAATGTAAAGATTTTTGTCATTTCCTAAATTGTAGAAAGTATTTAATTTAAATTCTAATAAGAGTGCATGCTGGACCATGTCTTTCTTTAGTTATTGACATCAAGTATAAATTACATAGTGCTGTTTCTGCAGTGCTGAGTGCTCTATTCTCATGACATTCGTATATATCTTTAAACCAATATTCTATGTTTATACAAGTTTTACTATTGCCAATAATGCTTTAGGTACCTAACTTGCATTTAGCTCTCACATGTACAATGTAGCATTTTCAACACCTAATGTGTGTGTGTGTGTGTTGGTATGCATTAGTGTCTCACTATCTTTTGTCAAAGGAAAATCCTCACTGCCGCAGTGTGATCCTCAGTGAAAGTGTTTGCACGTCTCTTATCTCAGATCACTCTGGGTCACGTTTGCTTTCTTCCTGTCCCATCCCCACACATATAAAAGGCTGATTCTCTCTCAGAACCATACAAATATTGACCAGACTGTAGGTAAAGTTTGAGGTGGGGGAGTATAGGGGGCGACACAAAATTTAGGTTGGCGGAGAGTCATGGAAGCTTGAACTATTTTCATTCACGTGTTCATAAACGTAGGAACAATGGACATAGGCCAGAAAGATTTTTAACCAATAGTTCTGCATTTGAGCACATAGTCAGGACACGTTCTGTCACCACAACTTACCCAGGCATAGCCAAGAAAAATCAAGTGATAAATCACCTGATACAAAAATGGCCAAACCCTACCCTCTCCCTGGTTTCAGGTTCTGATTAAATTGGGTGGTTTCCACAGCTAGTTAGAATGGCGTCTGTTCAAACAGCCCTACCCCTGACATTCACCCTAGGCCATGCCCTCCAGTTCACTTTCCCCTAAAGTGGACGATCAATAATGACAGCATCCTGACTGGAGATAAGATACTGATTTGATTTTGTTCTCCAGGTAGACATACAGTGTTTGCTCACCCCAGCCTGGGTCAGGAGAGTGTACACAAACAATATGCCGGAAGTCAAACAAAAGTTCTACACCCAATGCCAAGCATCAGCTGAAGGGGGGTAAAGCCCTCAGCACTGGAGTGTGGAGCAGGTAAATCCTATTTGGAATGATTGAGCTCCATTTAATATGTTTGGGATGAGTTGGAATGGTGGTTTTTATTCCAATTAATCATGCAGCATCAGTCCTAGACCTCTATAGACCTGCTCTTGTGACTGGCATCAAATCTTCTGTAAAACACCTTGTTGATGGCAGTAGCTAATATTAATCACAAAAATCACAATCAACCCAAATAATTGCTTCTACCCAATGTCAATGTGCTCTTAAATCTGACTGTACAGTCTGCATTTCATTATCTAACCATAAAGTTCATTCATAGTTTCTTTATTGAATTTCATTTGCAAACCCCAGTTCTGCAGAAGTTAGGTTATTTTTGTAAAATGCACTAAAAACAAGATTATTTTCTTGAACTGAGGTTACTTATTTTGCCGTTTTGAATATTTCCTCATTTTTAATACAAGACTTCAGCTGTGGTCACAGTTGACTGATTCTCGTCTTCATGAAGACAGGGCTGTCGAGCGCACACACTCTGCGTCTATGAAGCCATGCTGTTGTAGTACATGAAGATTGAGGCCTGGAATTGTCTTGCTGAAATAACCATAGACTTCTCTGCAAAAGACGTTGCCTTGATGGCCGCATCTGTCTCTATAACAGTTCAGTAAATTAAATATTCTATAAACATTTCACTCCAACATTTAGCAAACATTCAGTTAAAAATGTAACTTTGACATCTCTAGAATTCAAAGTAATTTCTTTGTACTTTTGTCAGTTGAATTAAAATCCAAGGGGATTAACAAACCATGGTTCCTGCTTTTATTGCATTTTACAATATGTCCTGACTCAGATTTTGTCATTTGATTAACATCGTGTCTGTGTCTGTAATTCTTGCTTTTCAAGACATGACAGAATTGGAAAGAACATATTTAATTTCAGCAAAAGTAGACTGCCACAAAATATTACCTCATGGGCGTAAACATACAAGATAAGTTTGTAGTAGAGAGAGAGAGAGAGAGAGAGAGAGAGAGAGAGAGAGCTGCACTTTCTTACAGAATGTGAGAAATACAAAAAATTAAGAGAAATTTATTTCCCAAAATTTGAGAAAATTCTTCCACAATTCCACAGCTTCTCTAACGAAGCCAAACTGAGCGTCCTGCTCTGAGTCACGGGGGAGAGCAGCGCCCTGACGGCGAGATACGTATCTGCCTGCTACACACTCGGGGACAGTGAGTGACCAACACACACAAACACACACACACACACGCCCTGTCTGTTACCATTCTTACACTTCATTTAAGTTTTATTATAATTTATTTTTAAATAATTTAAAAATAATTATTACTTATTTATTGTTTTAACTGTTTTTCTACTAGATTGCTGTTCATTATAATTAATAATAAGGTTCCATGTTGTTGTATTAATGCTTTGTCAATACTGTGTCTGAATATGGTCATGCCAATAAAGCTAGAGAGAGAGAGAGAGTTACTGAGTAACTCAACTCACTGGCTATCATCAGCATTCTCACTCCAACCACTGACCTCAGAGTGCCCTGCTTCTAGCTTCTTCTCTCTCTCTCTCTCTCTCTCTCTCTCTCTCTCTCTCTCTCTCTCTCTCTCTCTCTCTCTAGCCTTGGGATTTTTTGTCGTATTTCCAAATCTGAGACAAAAATTTTCTGCAAAGCTTCCATCACATTTAGTGTCTATAAATAACATCAAGAATAAAGGAAGATCACTTAAATAAAGAAGGCATGGTTAACCCTTAAGGTGAATATAAGGTTGTCAATCAAATATACTGATAACCTGCAAAAAGAGTTGGGCTTGGTCAGGTCAATGAATCCACAGATTTAACTTTGAGACCCCAGTGATGGACATAAAGCAGATTAGGTCCAAAGCTTTTGTGGGTCTCTCTGGATGCTGTGGCGGCTTGGAGTGGGGGAGGGCGGGGAGAAGGTGACAAGGTTGAGGGGTTAGGCCCCAAAATGAACAGCTGAGTTATCTTATTTAGTCTGTATAAAAGCTGCTCAACTGTCATAACAAAGGAGGCTGGACAGCAGGCCCCTTTGGCAGACAATGGGGAGTCAATGGCTCCAAAGAGCATCCTGAAAGCAGTGATTCAGTGAAAAGGGGCGCCACTTGAATGGGAAGGAGGGATGCCCATAACAAAGCTCAGATCCTAACTTAATTGGGGGGCATCAATCAGAGAATTCACACACTCACAAGCCCACAAGCCACTTTGGTGGGAATTAGGTGAGGTGGGAATTCAGGATCTATTCCAGTCTGAGTAGCGTGGATTTGGACTTCAATGGCTAGACCACAGTATTTTTATTTATTAACTTATTTTTTTGCATCTATAAAAACATCCCTCAGACATGATTGAGATGAAACTGGAATAAATGAATGAAATCCTATTTGATTGGCTATGAAATATGAAACGAAAAAGAGTGAGGCTTATCGTACAACTACTATCCACCATCAAACTTCACCTTGTGAAAGCCTTGGTGAGAAACAGCCTTCAGGATTTATAAAAATCAGTGAACCGGTTTAGGCTAAGCCAGCTTCAAGTCTCTTGCTGTGCTTTGTGTCCAGAGCTGATGTATCATGGCCTGTGGATGGACGTCAAACCATGGACTAACCTGCAGTTTCTTACCATACGTTTGGAGGAAGAATAGAGCAGCTTTTCCTCAGTAAAGCAGGCCTAACAGGATTTGGCTTGAGTCATGACCCTGGTCTTTGTTGCATTGTCTGCACATCTTTCAAATTGCAGGGAATTCAGATTTACGCAAATCCACAGCAAGTCTGTCTTTGTTTTATATTCAGATTCCAGGAGGTTATCCACAAAACTTTCCCACACACATATCTACTGCAAAAGTAATGATTTCACCACATACTGCTGTGTGTTAACTGAAAACTCTGAATTGCTGAAAACAGTGTCGCTGCTTGACAATTGATTATTTTAGGTCAATGATTTGGTTGGGAGTATTGCTGAAATGTGTAACCAGGGCCATAATGGAAACGCTGGTCAAGCATGATGTCAGCAAGGCGCGAGCACTTGTTGCCTTACACATCGGCACATTAATGATTAAGAAGAGCTGGGAACCCATTCTGGTTTTATCCAGCTGTTTCAGAAACACTTAGAGCCATCAGTTATTTTAGATACTCCCATGTATCCTAAGCTTTCCCTCCCCTTTAGTCCCAGGTTCCAGCCTTGGTATGTAACTCAGAGTTGACTTATTAACACATTTATGAGATATATTCTGCACTATACGGCTCCTCATTAATTTGGTCAAGTTATCAAACATTTAGTTCCTTGAAATTTTGCATGCATAAACTCTTCTCTTCAACTTTAAATTTAGAAAGTATATCTTGTTGTGTTAAAAAAATACAAAAAAACCCATAAAACTCAATCAGAATGCTTAAAAGAGTACCACATGATTATGTTTAACGTTCTCGCGGCAACCAATTGATTCCAAATAATTGATAATACAGAGGATGATGTCTTTGCCCACAGTACCTTCCCCCAAGTGTGCTCAACCAGTGCGGCTCATCAGCCTTATTTCTAGAATATTCTCATTAATTCTATGTAAATGTGGGCTTCGATCTGTGTGGTTTGATCTCAGTGGTGTTTAAAAGTGTTACCATTGTGTCACCTGTGTCCTAATGATTAGAGAAGTGGGCTTGGTTGTGGAAGGTTGCTGTCTTGATCCCCTCCTCCCTCATCATCCATGGCACATAACACCCCAACTGTTCCCCAGGACCTGGGATGGCTGCTTGAACTTCCATGTGTGTGTGTGTGTGTGTGTGTGTGTGTGTGTGTGTGTGTGTGTGAGTGTGTTCACTGCTCTAGTGCAAATGCAGAGGCACAATTTCATTAAACTTTACCTTTCATTTCATTACAGTCTCATTACATTGATTACCAAGAATAAACAAGATTTATTCCAGAAACAGGGCTGTTGAGCCGCACTGGTTGAACACATTTAGGGGAAGGCATTGTGACTCAGTTTGCCATGTGGATATCATCATGTCTGTACAAAGCAAACTATAGTATAATGTAAATTATAGGACATTTGGGCTGTCAATTTCAATTAAATTTCAGCATATGAAAATTACTGCTAATGTGTTAATTGAATAATCTTTTATGTTGGAAACAACTTTGTTTACTTCTGAATTTCTTGGAGATTATGTTTCACACAAACAGCAACTATTTTTCACTCCAATCATTTTGCACTATTTTCCATGTAGTTACTGGATCGTAAACCTTAGGACAGGGAGCAATATTGGAGCTTAAGGTCCCAAAGTACGTGTCTATGTCGTAAAAGTCACGTATTTCCAAGGCCTACTTGGAAAAGTGACATTATTTTGAGAGTTCCCGTTACATCCACAAGGCCGGCCTGAGCCCTCTGAAGCGGAGCAACATCCATTAATTATACCACAAGCTTAGAGTGATCAGGGAGGCAACAGGTGCTGCTTGTCTATGTCTGAGAGAGAGCAGCATGCCCTCACTGGCCCCCCTCCTACTGTTACCTCCCCCAAAGATCCCTACACCCTCTTCCCTACAGTGAGCCAAACGATTCGGAATTAGATTTCTCTGAGATTGCATCCAGCTGTGGATCGCACCTCATCATTTCTGGCCTCCTCTTTATCGCTGCTTTAGAAGACCACATCAGTACAGTAGCCTTCCAGGAATGCGGGGGTAGAAGTGTTTTACTGTTGTGTAGTGTTTAACAGTTGGCTATTTGTGGAGTGTGAGCAAAGTTTTGCCTGGGGGGGGGGGGGGGGTATATAAGATAAATCTGAAGACCAAACAATTCAATAACGCACCAAGGACCGCCTCTTATGCTCAAGGAGGGAAGGCCTACTCAGACGGATGAAATCATTTGTTTTCCTAGTTCCTGCTCTGTGGCTTGAAATCATAGCAAGAAAACCAAATAGGTTAAGTGGAGGAAGAAGAAGCGTCCGTATGACGGTGAAGACAAAGTGTTTGGTTCGCCAAACATATCGTGAGCAATAACCGTCTGGTCAAACAAAGCAATTTTGCCATTTGTCTTTTATTGGGTTGGATTTTGCGCATCTTGAGAAACAGCTGGACTCAATTTTGGTGATTCTTTTTTTATTATTATTCCTGGTATGAACCGAGTCACCGCTTTCTGTCACTGCACTGAATGAGATGGATTTATAACACACACACACACACATCTCTCCCTCTTTCTCTCTCTCTCTCTCTCTGGGAATTTGATGAGTGGCACTTCCACGAGTTAAGGAAAGGAATGAGTTGCTACTTTTACGGGCCTTGTGGTGAGATCTCAGAGCCAAGCCTTTTTCCTTTCCACATTCTGCCATTGTTTATAATCTAAAGCATGTCATATCACACAGACACACACACACACACACACACAAACAATGCAGTTGAACTATTTTGATGTGACGTGTCTACGTATTGAGTATGATTAGATCATTCACAGTAACTGGTCAGTGACACCACTCTGGTTGTTTTGGCTCTTCACTTCAGTACACTGGATTTAAAGTGGACCAGTGTCTTCAAAAGCCTTTCCTCACTAAAAACTATGTATTGAGACGACAGTAAATGAACTCAAACACGTATAATTGATTGCATCTTGAAAAGCAAACCACAAAGAAACATTGTATTCAGCCTCTGTTTAATTTGTGGGGACTTTCGCTGGTGACAAAACCTCACAGACCAATCATCTTTGTCACTGCCGTTGGTATAACTACGACCAGCCAATCAGTTTAATCCACATCGGAGGTGCCCTTGAGCAAGGCACCCATCCCCCATTGTTTTTAGATTTATTCCACAGACGCACGCTAGCGTCCTTTTCAGTGTGTAATGGCCTTCAGGTCATTTTTTTATATATCTGCATGTTGTGGACTATAAAGGAAGCGCAGTTTCTGAAAAAGCAATCATAGAAACCAACACAGTCTTAAATATAACTCAGAAACACAACACTGTAAATCATCGTTCCTGAGGCTAAGAGACACCTAAGCCTTTAATGACAACTGACATAAACATCTACAAAGATTATTCCAACTAGCTTTGCAAATAACTTTAAAAATCTCTGCAGATAATAACACCTTACTGCGGAACACACCTTTATAGATGTTAAGTAAGATTATATCACTTGTCAGGTAGCTGTATGAACAAACACCTGGAGAAAAGAGTTTCCTAAATTTGTTGTAGTTGGCTCGAACTCCTCTGCAGTCTTTGCCAACCTGAATTTTTCATTCCAGCTTGTTTGGGGGTTTGGAGGGGGATTACATTCAATCTTGTGTTCTGTAAGTGAAATGGATGCTTAATAGGGTTCAGGCTGGTTTTCTGCCTTGGCCAGTCAAAAACATTCCATTTCATGTCCCTAAAAAGTCCTTAGTTGCTTTAGCAGTATGTTTTATATAAACGTCTTGCTGCAAGACTAAGCCCTTGCTGATTTATCTGATTGTGAGAAATTTAGTTTGATCTGAGCCCCTCTGATGTTTCTGTTCATTGCTGTTTTCATCATTCGTCTGCCTTCGTTGTTCACATCACCAATAAAGGCAAGCGAGCTGGTTCTGCTGCAGCCATACATACCGAAGACATGACACGACCTCCACCTTCTGGCAGATTTCTTTAGATTACCAGCAGCCCTTTGTGTTTGTCCACGCCTTCCTTGTTCCATTAACTCCCCATAGTTTTTAAAGTAGCTTTTGTTAAACTGGAGCTTCGCCTGCTGATCTTGAGGTCTGGAAGTTTATATTTTGTGTCTGATTCCCAGATGGGATTCTGGGTTTGTTTCAAGAGATCATCTAGATTTTACTTCATGATTGAAAGCTTTCTTTGAGTCATCCACTACTGTGGTCTCCTGTGGGCTGCCAGAATGTATCTGTATTGTTCTAGTGTTTTTTTAACAATGTAACAAGCAGTTGAATTTGATCTGTATTAAGGTTTGACCACATCGCCAATGGTTTTATTCTGATTTGATTCTGGAAATACCAGACTCAATAATTTTTTTTTAATCATTTATTGTCAAGAAGGAATTGAGGACATAGAAAATTGCTTTGGGAAGTACACTGCCACGGCAAAAAGTGACCTAGATTTGACATAAAATGCTACATTTTTAATTTTTCTTAATTAAAACAGTAAATATTTTTTTTTATATATTATACACCGGGGCGGCACTGTGGCACAGCTCCAGGGTCCTGGGGTTGTTGGTTCAAGTCCTGCTCCAGGTGACTGTCTGTGAGGAGTTTGGTGTGTTCTCCCCGTGTCCGCGTAGGTTTCCTCCGGATACTCGGGTTTCCTCCCATGGTCCAAAAACACACACTGGTAGGTGGATTGGAGACTGAAATGTGTCCATATGTGTGAGTGAATATGTGAGTTTGTGTCGCCCTGCAAAGGATTGGCGCCCCCTCCAGGATATGTTCCCACCTTGCACCCAGTGATTCCAGGTAGACTCCAGACTCACTGCGACCCTGAACTGGATAAGCCCTTACAACCTATGAATGAATGAATATTAATATTCTGTAGAAACATTGCAAGAAAATTTGAGTTATGTCAACTTTCACTAAGTTGAACCCCTTAATTTTGAAATAAGAAAGGATTGAGACAAAGGAACATTAGGTAGTATTTTTATCTTGAAATTTTTGCTACAACATCATTGTGATGATTCGCTGACCTGTAATATGGGCCTCTGTTCTTGCTGCTCTGTATTTGTAACCACAGAAACTGCACTATGTAACTCCTGCAGGAGGGTACAAAACCACTGTAAAAAAAAGTGGGCTTCATTTTGCAATCGACCTATATTAGCCTGGGTTCATACTTACTTCCTCTTTCTGCAGAGCTCCCGTCCCAAATGGAGACATACACTTCACAAAATATAACTGACCCACCACCATGTTTTACTGAGGTGATGTCGGTGTTCCCCACATAGATTTGCCTCTTTTTGGATTCTTATGGAGGTCTCAACAAATATCCTAGCAGTTCCCTCGCTTACTTTTCTTGATTTTCTGCTTTTTGGGAGAGGCTTCAAGTGTACATGATCTTTCCATTTATAATTTATGGTCTTCACATTGGCTATTGGTATCCCAAAATGTGTTGCTAGTTTTGTATATGCTTCTCCGGCTCAATGAAATATCTGAAACATATATACCTCAAATTAAACGGTGTATTCTGCATATTAATCTCAGTCATTGTATCATTTCATATCCACCCTACTGGCACTGATATGGTACATATTCTCCAGTTCTCCTGTCTAACTTACATTTACAGTTGTTGCACACAGTCTCTGCAATGTTCTCTGCTCTACTCTGACCGAGCCTTAATATGGCACAGTAGATTGATCGCAATCTCTCATGCATTAGATCATAGCTCTGGAATCCTCAGTGGAATTGGAATTCTGTGCATACGCGCCATGTCTCAGCGCTTTCGCCCCTATTAACGCGACCAAGGGACAGAGGTTCAAAGCAATAACCACCCACCGCTGCTCCACCACCCAAAACCTCCCTCCTCCCCACAACCCAGCGGACAATGAGGTTACAAATACTCTCAGCCTTCGGAACCCAAACCCACAGTAGGCCCCAAAAATAGGCGGCTGGAGGCCTTTTAAACAAGCCTGTTGGGGGGAGGTGGGAGACCTGCGTTCAGGGGAAAGATTAAGATACCATCAGTATGAGGTGCCAGGGGGGATCAGGATGGAATGGGCTCCGGGATGAGTGGGCCGACGGCGAGGCCGCACACACCACTGTCAAACCTTCGGAGGTGCCACTCAGTGACATAGATGTGATGAACAGACCTGGTGCACATGGGCAGCTTTGAAGTGCAAAGAGCTGCACACTGTTTCAAAGTACAACTATTTTTAGGAGGCATCAAGGGATGGTGTTGTGAAAACTTAACTGAGACAAGTAACAGTAACATCAAGATTACTGTTTTTAAGCAAAAGAGCATGAATTATAATGTGTTATTCCAAATAACAAGGTAGTGATTTGCTCACATAGGAACATCACGGTGATTGTGATTGTGCTCATAACAAAGTTACCTGGGGTTGTGGGTTCGAGCCCCACTGCGGGAGACTGTCCGTGAGGAGTTTGGTGTGGTCTCCCAGTGTCCATGTGGGTTTCCTCTGGGTGCTTCTGTTGGTAGGTGGATTGGCGACTCAAATATGTCCATAGGTCTGAGTGAATGTGTGAGTGTGTGTGTGTCGCCCTGTGAAGGACTGGCGCCCCCTCCAGGGTGTGTTCCCACCTTGTGCCCAATGATTCCAGGTAGGCTCCGGATCCATCGCAACCCTGAATTGGATAAGCACTTACAGACAATGAATGAATGACATATTATGACAGAATTACCTGTTCATGCATTAGCACATTAACTTGAGGATCTCAAGCCCACCAACCTACACACTGTGAAACAAGACCACAGTTTTTTGTGGTCTACCTAATCTGAAAAGTCTGATATATTGATGCTTCTTACATAGAGTACAGGGAATTTAGATTTGCCCTGCCTCCTCATCTGAATCTCTCCAATCGCAGCACTGGACCTGTGCTTATGAGAGCATATAGATGAGGTTAAACAGAGCAAAACATACTCAGTGAGCACAGAGAAATAAGAGTACTGAAAATATTTAAAAAATGAGAACAGATAAGAAAGAGAACTGAGCTAAGATGACTAAAAACCAGAGGTTCTCCCCCACGCCTCTCACTCCTGGGCGCTGAAACAGGCCACTCTGAACAGGGCTGAAAAGACAGGCGGAAAACACCCGAGCTTTTATTTTCATAGATGCAGGATATGTAGAGTCATCTGTGACTACTGTCAGATTTGAAATGAGTGGATTATGATATTCTCCTATTACTCATACATTCATTCATTCATTATCTGTAAGCGCTTATCCAATTCAGGGTTGCGGTGGGTCCAGAGCCTACCTGGAATCATTGGGCGCAAGGCAGGACCACACCCTGGAGGGGGCGCAAGGCAGGACCACACCCTGGAGGGGGCGCCAGTCCTTCACAGGGCAACACACAGACACACACATACACATTCACTCACACACTCACACCTACGGACACTTTTGAGTCACCAATCCACCTGCAACGTGTGTTTTTGGACTGTGGGAGGAAACCGGAGCACCCGGAGGAAACCCACACGGACACTGGGAGAACACACCAACTCCTATTACTCATACATTAAATTGTAAATGTTTTTCGAAGATGTTTGTGGTCTACAAGGGCGTGTACAAACAACTTTTATATTTTAACCTCTTGCTTTAACATATTTTACAGTATATTGCCATTGTTCTGTAACAAAATATGTATCTCCAAATATAATGACTTTATTGGATAAGGAAAAAACTTCTTAACTTTCAACGGAATTCAACATAAAAAGTATTTTATTCCAAGTGATTTTGGAGCATTTCTATTGGTCGATTCATCATGAAATTTTCACACAATAACAGCTGCTGTGTTCATAAAATGTTGTAAAATAAAAATAGAGATATATTTTTAATTGGGGATCGACAATTTTTAAGAAATACTGTATCTTTCTTGCAAGATGAATTTTGAAGAGTCATGTATGTCTTTGGGAATGGTTCTGAACATGGGCAGACGTTCCACATGTAACACATTGACGACAGCGTTCTGGAGCATATCCCAGGGACACGAATACACACTTGAACGCTTAGCAGGACCACACACCACAGCCATGACAAAGCCTCTTCCTCCTGCCCTGAATGCACTTTGTTCAGCACTTCCCTTGACAACACCACAATATCTATTTCAGGCATCTGTACCTAATCCGGACTTCGATCTTTACTTCGACTGAATTAGGGGAACTGAAATAAATAAACGCCCAAAAATCATGGGCACAAAATAGAGACAACAAGCTGACTTGAACCCAACAGGCTTCCAGTGACAAAAGCCTTGTCATGCTCCAGTAGGGTCTTGCTTCTAATCCGGAGGGCTTTGGAGCAAGCAGACACTGGCTTGTTGTTCTTCATCTGGGATGGCTAGGCGCTAAGCAGTCAGGAGAGCTACTGGCGACAGGTCCGGCCGGGGAGATGACTCTCTAATCCTAATCACGCTCGAGAATGTTGTCTGGGTCACATGACCTTTCACTAGCTGTAATGGGAAGGATCACGATTGGGATTTATGGCAAGTGAGACAGCCTGCGAGGGGAGGTGCCAGCCCCAGGGTCCTGGATGTCTGACTGCCCAGCCATGACTCACTGGGACAGTAATAGACAGGAAGACACGTGGTGAAAGGCCACACACTGCCACATAGAGATGTCCATGAAGATTTACACCTATTGAAGGTTTTAAGAGGGACGGATGGTCCCCCCTTATCTCTTCGGTTCATCTGTTGAAGGATGAATGGTACATTTAGTTACATTTGAGACAAGACCGTTTACTTTTAAAAGCTATAAAAAAAACAAAAACAAAACCCTTTTTTAAAAAGAGAAGTGAAGGCTGACGTTGTCATCCTGGTGTTGTCGCAGCTGTTCTCCGAGAGTGAACACGAGGACTCTCATTAAGAAGTGGCTGCAGAATTAAAGAGTGTTGGTAAGGCTCTTTTAGAGAGTCCTCTTCAACAAGAGGGCTCTTCTTTGTTTCTGCTGCGAGTCTATTCAGGGTGTCCTAATCCTGTTAACAAGATCCCTGACTGTGGGGTGTCTGGGAAGTTGGATCAATATCAAATTCTCCCTTTTCACTGCTTTCCTCAGACCACTGATAGGCCTACTTAAGAGGCTCTGGCAAAGAACTAGCGGGGAAGGACTGTGACTTTGCCATACCAACACAGATCTCATAGATTTGCTTTGTGGTCTGAACTCATTCTATCATTTTTAGCTGCTTCATTTTAAAGCAAAATGTGTGTTGACATTCTTCATTTTTAAGGTCTTTCATTTTTACTGTGTTCTTCTTGTGCTATCCATGGGTTTCAGGTGATTCAGGTGTGAGTATGACAGCCGCCATACTGGGGACAGACTCATTACTCAAACACAGAACTCAAAAACTGTGACGTATACATTGTTTTAAGCTGTGAACAAAATGGCTCCATATTCACTCATTAGTATTGTGCTGTATAGTCAGGCACTATTTAGTTCAGAACTAGAACTAAGTGCTAGAAACACAAGTGAATTTGGACACTTCCACTATCTGTTGCTTAGCATTGCAATGCATTTTGGTCTGCATTCAGCTTGTGATGTGAATTACAATGTTTACTATAAATTATGAGTGCATTGTGGGAGACTGTAGTGCTCTTAAAATCAACTTTTTACGATTCATACACTCAGTTTGCAATGTACTCTAAAATATAGTGCCCTAAAATGTAAATAGGAAGCCATTTATTTATTTATATATATATATATATATATATATATATATATGTGGGTCCCTGATGGGTCCCTGATGTGTGCTACTTTGAAGACAGAGATCTGGGCCACATTATAAATAGCATAAACACAATAATTCCTACATAGTGCACATCAAAGATAATAAAGCTAAAAATGCTGTACCTAGAAAATAATTAAACACTAATTTGACAGGGAAATGTGAACCTTATTGCTAACTAAAAAAAATATTTTAGACATACACTACATATGTGTGTGAATACACAAACCATTATTTTATGACTGACACTATACCCTATAGAGGGTGTAGAGATATATTGGGGATTTGGCTTCACGGCAATCAGGAAACATCTCTTAATTATCACTCACTCTTACTGATACATTTTCAGGTACGTATAACTACTTTATTAAAATTTAAGCCAAATCAAAAAAAAATATTTAGGCAGACATTTGCAGCAAAACCTTACCCTCCAAGAATCTGTTACTTTCTCAGAGAGCAAGGACAGCAGGATCCAATTATTTACCCTGGAAACAGAGGAGAAAACCTGAAACAAAAGAATACTTGGCTTGTGTCTGTAGTCTTTTACACATTGAAACAAAACATGAGTGAAATAAGATGATTGCTGAAGCTTATCTATGATTTGTGTATAAATAACTCTCGTAGATTCAGTCACAAGAGCGCAGAAATGCATTTCCAATAGATCCGATTACAAAAATGCTAATATGGCTAACAAAGAATTACTGTCTTTTTCTCCTCATTATGCAACATTGTGGGATCCTTTACCCCTGATGCAAATAGGCAGTGGGCTCTGAGTGTTGCAGGACTCTCTCCAGCATACGGAGATTAACTGTGTGTGTGAATATATATATATATATATATAACTGATACCCAATATGGCACCCATGCCAAAATAAATCACATGACTGCAACCCGTTTATTGTCAGTGCTATACAGTCTTTTTAGCATCATTAGTAATAGTTAGCAACACTTCCCTACAGTTTCTAGGTATATAACAACACATAGCTGCATGTGTAAACATGTGTTCTATCCTGAGAATAATCACACAACTTTAGTTCCTCCAGTCATGCTAATCCCAATTAATCATTAAAGTTGTAACACGATCCTGGGTAGTTCCTGGTCTCAGCTAGTGTTGCCAGATAACCCAGGGCCCCTCCATGTTGTCCTCTGCTCTGAATTTCTGGTGACTAATGTACCAGTAAATGATTCTACATAAAGGTAAGAGGGGCCGACCCAAGCCAAGAAGAACTTAATTACCTTTGACGGAGCTTTAGTGGAGCTCCAGTTCTAGGGAAAGCTTTCAGAACAAGAGTCCCGGATAACATTGTCCATATATTGCGTGACAGTCAAGTCCAAGTCCAGTGTAGAAGACAATGCAAACCAGATGCATCATATCTATAACCAATAATTTGTTGTGGTCTGAGGTTACAGCCAGTTCCCATCTCCTCAGCGCATGATTAATTGGGCATTCCTGGCAATCCGTGGACTTCAGCGGGGATTGCTACCAAACAACAGTTTTTCGTTATCAGACTCATCCTGGATGTGGCTGGAGAATGATGACACACACTAAAAGAGACGAGTGATTGGCTTAAACTGTATGATCCCCTCAGTCTCTGGGTTTTTGATTTGTCACATAACTGTTGCTTCCCAGCTCCCCAGGGGACTGGTGCTTTTTTTTTTGCATCTGGAAGAAATCTTCGCCTGAAACTTTGTCCAACAGACTTACAAAATGCGCTATGAATCTTCATCTATAGATTTGATCCGAGTCTGGAAGGTTCAGTTTCAGTTTCCAGATCTGGTAGAAGGGAGGGCGAGAGTGGGTTTGTTTTAACTCAGTGACAAAGAGCAGTCATTAATTATACGTATCTGCCATTTTCTAATCAGACATCATTATTGAAGAAAATGTATATTATCATAATTAGCATCATCTTCATGTGTGTTTTATCAATTTCAGGGTTGCATTCATAATATTTCAATTAGATTTTATTATAGAAATCTCTATATGTACAAATGTGAATAACCACTAAAAATAATCAAGTGCATAAACACAGTGCATTACATGTTTTTATGCTGAAGTTATGCTAATGCTAAAGCA
The DNA here is from genome assembly GCF_029633855.1 of Hoplias malabaricus. NCBI lineage: Eukaryota > Metazoa > Chordata > Actinopteri > Characiformes > Erythrinidae > Hoplias > Hoplias malabaricus. The sequence goes on along the minus strand of NC_089804.1, from coordinate 25,472,840 downwards.
TATCTTCCCAGTCTTTTTTATTTTTAAAGTGCTTGTTACAAAATGTTTAAAAATGTTTAGAAATAAATGTAGCTATGCCAGTTCAGATCAATTTTTGGGCACTGAAATCACCCTTAAATTCTCCTAAATGGCTCCTGACATTTCCACAGGAGTTCTGGCTACACTAATTGTTCTGCTTATTTTTATCTGTCCTTTTCCTCCCATTTTCCTTTCAACGCTGTACAGAAAAGCATTTTTTTTCAAAGCCAGCTAGAGCAGCGTCCAAAAACACACACTACGTGTGGGCTAATTTTCACATCTGCTTGACTGTGAGCCTTAAAACAACAATCACTTAAGATAACAAGACTATATAAATTACAGAAGCAATGAATTTAACTAGCAGAGCTCTTAAACACTCAATATTCAGAGTGTTCCAAGTTCTCTGCTCTGAGCGACCCAGTGAGTAATGGCTGACTCACAGAACATGGCGGACGCTCAAATATCTGCTTCATCAGGAGCAGGTTGAGAAGTGTAGGTGATGTTGTATTCTCATAGTTTGGCAGAGTGTAATGAACAGTATCTGCATTCCTGACCCACGACTCTTGTTTTGGACGCTGAGGAGTGTGTCCTGGCAGGTATTTGTTTGTAGTTCTGCCTTGTACTACCGAAACCCAAATGTGCTCCATGTTAAGTTCATAAATAGGGTATTTGTAATGGGATTCGCTCCACACTCCCACAACATTGATCTAGTGTGTTCTACTAGCTCATATGAAGAATTGGTGATGGTACTGTGGTAGAACTGGATTGGCACTGCAGTGAGAGTTAATGGGGAAGACCGAATGATTTCTGTGAAATAAAAAAGAATTTTAGGATTAATAGAATCACCTTGTACATTTAAACCTTAAATTACAAACATAAATATTATTAGGAATCATCTTTTCTGTTCAAACTTGAATGTGCTATGTGTTGTAGAGCGTAGGTGGTCTTAATCTTGGTGCATGTTGTGGGTTCATTAACAGGGTCAGACATGGAATCATCTTTCCTTCTAGATCCTTCTAGTTCTGTAACAGAGCCCTCAGGCACAAACCGCCTTCTATAGGATCTTTAGGGTCACTTCTGTTTTGACTACAAAGTGTCCATCCTAATGGCTCCCCAACATGGCTAAGAGCAAATATCCCACCCTGAGTGTGCTCTTTAGTGTAGCGCAGTGTCCCAGACTCCTACTGTCCAGTTGTTCTAGCTATAAACTGAATTCTTCTAGGTAGCATTCTGGAGACGTTTCTGGAAAATACACTTGTGGTAAACATTCTTGGCCATCCAGTCATTTTTAAGAGTTTTTCCCGACACGGCACCCACATCATTATCACGGGCTGAGGGAGCAAGTGATGAACTGTGGGAAATGTGGTTTAAGGAACACTAAGCTGGATCGGGAAAGAAACATACTATTGTTGTTGGTGTTGTTGTTTTGCCTCTTTAACAAGGGCAACACATTCTTAGTAGCATCCTCTGGGGCTTCTACAAGTGAACAGCCACATGTAGCAAAAACACTAATGACTGAGTTCATACAAAGTAAGGTATGTGATATGGGTGGTCTTAGATATTGATCGACCATCGCTGGCGCTTCCACTGTGGCTCATTTTTCAGATGGAACTGAAAGGCTAATGTGTTTTCCCTAGCCAGGGCAGCTTAGCGGCTATCGCTTCGGGCCTTGTTTTCATACACTGGTGCAATCCGTCATGATGCTCCTTTCTCCACTGCTGTTTCCCGCCATCCAACGCCACCCAGGATGCCAGAAACATCCTCGGGCCATGGTCAGAGGACAGTCTGTTTGGGTTCCTCCAGAAACTTCCTTTACTCCTCTTTTGTTAACCTGCACTGATGGTCGCTCTCCATTGTATCTCACCTCTATGGGATTCCAGTGGATCTGATCTGTTTTGGGCCTGGAGGCACATCGTAAGACATGACTGATATGTCGTGAGGGAGGTTTGAGAGATGTCAGGCAGGAGAGGGATATGTCTCACTCTCCTGTAGGTCAGTTCCAGGTTCCACTTTACCAGTGTGATGAAGCCAAACAGAGCCCTGAGGGTTTCCCCACCTGTCAAAGGCTGGATGACATGGGCCTGTTTAGCCAACAGAATATGGGGGTTGGCATTATGGCAATGTGCAGGTGCTCTTACACCAGAGAGACTTCTGTAGACCTCTGGACCATTCTACTCAGTTCTAATCATGATAAACATGTCTGCTAATGTAATGTTATGAATTTTGCCCAAGTACTTTTATTTGTGTAGCATGGTGTGTCAGTTCTTTGACTGTCTCTAAAACAGCACACATGTGCACCCTCCCTACACCCTTTGTAGTGCCCATTGTAGGACATAAAATGAATGGTGTATGCACTCATGTGTTGCATGGTATGACAAATTATGAAATCATTTACATTTGGTTATAAGCTTCACATCTTTCAGTCAAACCATAGTGCCCTGTCTGTGTGAAGTAATTTTAGTTGCATAATCTATGAAGTGCACTATGGAGGGAGTATGACACTATTTGGGAAGCAGCTCAAGCCTCTCCTGCATTGTTTTCGCAATCTAGGACTAAATATGAAGGTCACTACAATCTGATTTGACTTGTCAACACAGCCCGGAAAAGATGTAAAGGTATGTAAAGGTAGCCTAAAAATCCTACTGATTTTCACAAACTGCAGTAATCAAACCTCAATAGTCATCTCCAACCACTTACCTGAAGAAGTCTTGTGAATTAGCATGGGTTATGTTGCTACATGTTGAGGGAGAATTTCCTGGTACATAACGTGTGGAACTAGCACTGCCTTTTGCATTCATATGAATATCCTCCTATCAACAAGTGGGATTCTGTAACAACCAGTCAGACCCTCAAAGGTGGTCACTGTCAGGTAGGTATGCACAACTTGTCACTTGAAAAATGACTCCCTTGTTTTGTAGCTAAGAGTAATTAGCCTACACAAAGACGCTAGGTTGCAAGCTAAACTTTGGGGGTCGACCGGTTCACATACGTTAGGTGCTAACGTGACACTTTTATAGCTGAGTACAGCCGTTTAAGTGAGGTTTTGACAGATCATCTTGAGACATGACTACAGAAGGCAGAGGGAAAACTGACAACACAGGAACTCACACTTACAGTGTAGTCGTGTTATTTCATGCCTTGTTTTCTCATAAAAATGCAACCAACCATCAGGCTGGAGCTACGTTTGTAATTACCACTAACTGTCTATTATTGTAATGACTTTTGGGACTCTAGTAGTGCGTACCTGCAAGTAGAATGACATTTTTTATCAGGTTTGTGGTGATTAGCTCTGTTTTCTTTTCAGTTTGGTATGATGACAGAACTTAATGTCTGAAGCTCTAGGAACATGGTGGTCTGCTCTTCAAAAACAAAACCCCACTCCCAATCTGAGGTGCAGAAAAAGAGCTGCATGCACACACAACCAGGAAGAATGCAAACAAATAGCAGGACAGTGAGAAGAAAACCAAATTTGAGGCATTAATGTTTGTAAGGAAGCTGAGAATTGGAGAATTGTTTATGAGTGGAATTTCAGAGAACTATGCACTTGGAAGAAGCTATAAGAATAGAAAGTTATTATTCTTCTTTTCCAAAAGTGAAACATGAAACATCTGTGACATGCTATGATCAAAACACCACATTGCCCTGTTCAGAACTTCCGCTTGAAGCTCGATTCAGCACAAGGGTGTGTGGGTTGTTGGGCTCCAGATCCCCACATTAATTGGGCCAATTGTTTGATGAATTGTTTTTTTTTTCATAATATTTCCCCTTTAAATGAGACAGACGTAAATGAGCAAATACTGTGCCTTTTACTGATGATGAATCCATTCCTCTGTATTTGTAGAGTGCATAGTTTGCAACCTGGCACATTTTGTTAGTGAGTGATGTGTTAGTCTGTGGTGGAAAACCACCCGTGGACACCCACTATGCACCAGTTCATCAGGTATTAATTAGGGTGTTTATTAAGAGTATTAATAGTTGGTTTATCTTTACTTTGTTGTAGTAGCACCTTCTATTCTTCTGGGATGCTGAGACTAGGCAATATTTTTGGGCTTGAAATGAGACACAGCTTCAGGGTTGACTCAAATGACCAACCAAATTCCATCATATATCAAGCCCAATCACACACAAAAAGACATTAACAACCCACCCACCCAAACAACACAGAATCCCCAAAATAAACACCTTTTTACTTATTTGATTTCATTTGTTATCATGTGTTTTTATGTTTCCCTTTAGCTGTTCAGTTTGCATGATTGTAGTTTTTTCCCCATTGTGATATGTTTACTATGTTTGCACAATGTTACATGGATGAGCCAGCCTTGTTATCTAATGCTTTGTCTAAAAGGACTTTCAGAGCTGCTCTGTGTTGTCACAACACACCGCAGGCACATTTTAGTGTGATTTAAAACACATTGAGAACAGCCCCCAGGGGTAGTGCGAACCAGGCTCCAAAGAAATACTCTGTAAATGGGTGCAAATTTAGAACAGGACCGTGCATGAGTGCTCCAATCTGAGGCAGCGAGGCTGATGTTTTCACACTTGAGGCTGCACACACAAATAAACTGAGCCGTCTGTGTGAGCTAGCTACAATATATAGCCGCAGGCCAGTAGACGACAGGCATTCATGGAGTTGAATCTGTGGAGAAAGAGGCTTTCCACTGGAGCTGCATGAAAACCTTTAGTGAACCAAGGACATAAAGATAGGTAAATAGTTTGCAGCTTCATGGAAATGGTTTTAGTCTGAGATTAGAGCTGAAAAATGCATTGGTTTTATATTGTGATTAAAATTTATGGGAACAAATTTCCATCACAGGAGCTACCATGTTCCTTGCGACCTACATCATCAACAGAGCTTTGAAGCATTGTGTAGATGAGTTACACCAAGGTTTCTGTCAAAGTGAGACCCCTTTTTGAGGTGCCAAACATTTCATAACCCCTAAAAATGATAAAGGCTACCAAAATGATAATCTTCATTCTCATGTAAATGGTCATCACGTTGTCAAAATAAAGAGGGAAGGAAGGAAGGTGCTAGATGACAGATCTGTCCAAAGAGGGAACACTGTCAGGAGACAATCTGCAAAATGGAAACTTTTACAGCAAATTAGCAAATACCAATTCAGGAAATGTCTGCTGATTAATCCTCCCAGAATGCACAGTAATTCCTGAAATGCAACCAATACAGAGTGATGCACACAATTGGTGGGTCTGCATAGGATATATAATCATGGGGTGACATCAAAAAGCATCTCCATCTGCTACACTTTGAGGGCTGTGCATCTGTTTGCATCTCTGTATTTATTTGTAGAAACACTCTCTTGAACCCCTGCACTACTGTAGACTCAATATTTTTGCCGTTAACTAATCTAATTATGTCAAATTTTCAATTTTCAGCTCAACTGAATTGTTCCATCTGAACTATGCTCTATATTATTACATCTGGAAGACAGGACAAATTATTTCACAATGGTTGTTTGCTTAGGCCTTGATGGAACACACGGAATGACCTGCCACGTCCCAGCGTTTTGTCTTAAGTTCCTTGTCAAACTTCCTTGGCAGCTGCACAGGTAAACGTTGGCCCTGGTAACCCTGATATCCCATTTACAACAGAGCCCGTTCAGTTGGCACAGAAACCTGATCTGGGACTCAGAAGAGCTGGGATTAACACAAATATTTTAGTTCTCCCTTCTTCCCAGGTAAAGACATGGCCACCTGACAACTTTCTGCCTGGGACTCCGCCTCCCACTTCCTAAAACAACTTTAAAGGCCTTTGTTTCCCTAGTTCTAGGTTCTAGTGCAGATGCAGCACAGGTTTACATCCAAGTCATCAAGTATCATTACAATGAGACTGTATTTGACTGCTCAGGGGGTTCTTGGTTACTTGTCAGACTCCTAAGAGTAAGAAAACTTTAAAGATGTACGATATAAGTTCACATGTTCCAAGCTGTATGCCTGTATCTGCAAATGGTGCCTCCACAGACAGAGGATGTCAACTGGGCACACACACACACACCTTGTACAACCTTCAAGTTAATCTCCTATTAGTTAAGTTGTTGTGTTGTAAACATTGGGTGATATATATGTCAAGCCACATCCCTGAGCCATCTTCCAAGTGATATCAATCTTACTGTTACAGCAGAATGTTTCCCTCTGAGACTTGTCTATGGAAAATCCCTCTGAGACTAGTTTATGGAGCTCTTTGGGACCTTAAACCTGCTTTTCATTGCCTCCTCACTCTATGATTCAAAGATGCACTTTTGGTTCGGGGTCATGTGGGGTAGGTACACTGTGGGAGATCACAGAAAGCCTCACATGTTCCTGAGGACTGCAGGTGTGAATATGTTCCACAAGAGGCTGATGCATTCCAGGATACTTCTCAACAGTAATCCGTGGTTTATATATCTTGAGGATTTCCGAGCAGCAGCTCTCAGCTGTAAAAATGTTTGTTCATTTCTTAGTGGTGGTGTTTGAGAGGGAGGGAGAGGCAGAGAGAAAAAGAGAGACAAGCAGACTGTCTAGCTCTTTCTTGTGCTTACAACAAACATCACTGTAGTATTTTCATCCCTCAGAAAATATATAATTTAACTGGTACATTGCTGTGTCAGACAGCTTTAAAAGTTTGCAGGGTAATTGTTGCCGGACCGCCTACCGGGCCGGCCTTGAAGAGGCATTTTCTCTTACTGACTGACTGACTGACTGACTGATTCCTAATGTTGAAACGAACTGTTAGTTCAGCCATATGTCACAAAGAGAACTTAAGGTGGCGCTACTACACCGTCTGTTGTTAGTTCAGCCATATTTCACATAAGGTTTTTTTCAATATGCTTTTCCACCTATGTGGAAGTTCCAGTTCGGGAACTAAATTTGGAACCATGTGGCACGTTTCCACTGACATAAACTGGTTCTCGAACCAGAAGAATTAGTTCCCAGAGTTGGTTCTTCACTGCAAACCATGGCTGAATAATAGTAAATAAGAAAGGAGCACACGCCATTTGTTTGTGTGTTTCTGGGGCTGTGTTTGACGCGACACCGTACGTGTTGGCCAGAGCCGCGGCTCGGCATTGGTTACGTGTCTCCGCTATTCACAATCTCAGCAGGACTGTCTGTGAGGAGTTTGGTGTGTTCTGCCTGTTTCTGTGTGGGTTTCCTCCCACAGTCCAAAAACAGGTGTTGGTAGGTGGGTTGGCAACTCAAAAGTGCCCAAAGGTGTGAGTGTGTGAGTCAATGTGTCAGTGTGTGTTGCCTTGCGAAGGATTGGCGCCCCCTCCCGCCTTGTGCCCAGTGACTCTGGGTAGGCTCCGGACCCACCGCGACCCTGAATTGGAAAAGCAGTTGCAGACAATGAATGAACAGTTCTACATGCTTGAGGGAGAGCCCTAACTGTTAATACGGACGTAAAAAGAGCCAATCAGAATACAACTGGCAGAATCCTGACAGCGAGGCCAGTTTTGTGCACTAAAAGTATCAGACTCTCCGTCAACTTGTAGGTGGAACATCTGTGGCTGAGACTACTCCACAAGTACCTTCACACACTAGAGTCCTTCTTTAAAGAATTAAATGGTTCAAAAATCCTATAAATACATTTAAGACTGTAATAAGGTCAATAACACATTCACTTGCTTCTCTCTCTCTCTCTCTCTCTCTCTCTCTCTCTCTCTCTCTCTCTCTCTCTCTCCCTGCTTTGCCTGCTTGAATGACTCCGATTCAAGATTCATCTCCTCGCTGCTCATCTCTCAGCGCTTCAGCCCCTCTCCCTGATCTTATCTCACTCTCGCTGCTCCACACACATTCTTGCTCTCCACTGAGAGAGCACACAAAAAACCAAACTCAGCATCACCTGTCTGCGGAGCTGCACAGCAACCTGCGTCATCACCCGACAACTTCTGCTCTGGTCTGTTCAGTCAGTTCGGCACAGCTCTCAACCTCAGTGAATGTGTTTGGGACTGTGGGAAGGAGGGAAAACATTTAGGTGTGGAAAAATATGATGGAAAAAGTAAATACCCCTAGAGTTGCTGTGTGTATTTCATTTTTACATCAAACAAAGTGGGAGGGGCTGGGAGGAGGGGTGGTATCCTACCCTCATCCAGAAGTTACATAGTGCAGTTTCTGTAGTGCTGAACCTGAAGTAGCAACAACAGAGGCTCTATTCTCCCTATTAAAAGACAATTAAGTATCAGGTGGAAAATATTCTCTAGTGTTCCTTTAAATGTTTTAGGATTTTATTTTTGGGCACTGCAATGAAGCACGCCACTGTAGTGGTGATGTAGGGCCTTGCCATGTTCATACGCAGTGAGTTATAATAACACTCACTGGCTGTGAATAACTGTGGCCTCCAGACGCTGGGGAGAAGGAGCCAGGGTGGCAAATCAGTCAGCACAGGGGATGACAGGGGCTTCATGGGAAGCTAGTGAGCAGGATGAAGCTGAGGAAAACACCTGAAACATGGGAGAGAGCAGCATTACTGTGAGTTTATACTGAATTATCTAAACAGGTTATTACTGTATTAACTTTGACAGATTATTTTCTCAGGTGACACAAAGCTGCTCCACCAGCATCTTCACCAGAATCCAAGAAGAGCCATGTTTGGGGTTTAAGAAACAGTGCCACTGTCCCAAGACCCCACCACCACCCCCACCCCTAGCCCACTCTACAAACTTTATGTGCTTGCTGTGTATATTTGCATTGCTGTGTTTTATTACTCTTCCTCCAGTCCCCCAGTCCCCCACCCCGTCTCTGAACGTTTCCCTTAATAGGTGATCCATGGAAGCACTGCAGAGGGCTTGCTGTTTGCAGCCTGTCAGGATTAATGTGAGTTAGGGAAATGGAGAGGGAGAATTTTTTCCTGCCAGACACTGTAAAGCAGAGGGCAAACGCTCCACAGGCCACGGCTGGACCGGAGGCCTTGATGACAGACCATATTAACACAGAGGATATGTGAGCCACCAAGGACTCTCTGCAAAAAATTTGATGTCCTCTAGGGCCCACGAAATGCTTGGCAGATCTGGCTTGAGAAGACGAAGAAGGTCCCCCAGATCAGTTTGTAAGTGACCCCCACAGCTTGACCTCAGCCGTGTTAAAGATGACACTAATGACTGAGTTATAACTCGTCCTAATTAAAACACTGACGTAGATGGCCCTGTGACTGTAATCTCTACACCTGACGTGTCAGGGTAAATCAGAAGGTGGGACGGGTGGGTGGCCCATGCAAGGTGCAGCCCTGTGATCTTGAGCTCAGTTTCCACAGTAACGAATGGCCTTGTCCGGCATGCGTCTACGATAGCTTTGACCCTTGACCCCCACTGGTCCTTGCCGTCTGATGTTTCAGAGAAACCAGTGAAGGTTGCTACGGGTCACATAAACAGGACGTAATTACAGCGCAACTGGCTGGACGAGCTGTAGCGAGGCTGTGATTGGAGACACATCCCGTTTGGTCCTGATGGGAGCAGTGAACTGTGTTAAAGCCTGTGTTTCCAGGAAGACCAGGAAATCATGGGCAGTAACTGATTGTAACACTATACCACATTATTGTGGACAGAGGGTGGACAATGGAATTGGTTGTTTACTCACTATTAGTATTATCTCACCTCAGCTGGGGAGAGTATTAAAGAGAACACTCCGTTTATTTAGTTTGTATTTTGTTTTTCAATTTTTGTAAGACATTTTTGCAGTTAACATTTCTGTTGTTTATACATTAATCTTAATTAATAATTATTTATAACACATAGATAGAAAGGGTAACAGTCACTTGTTGTTTGCCAAAAAGTGAACCCACATCTCTCTACACTGTTAAATGTCGGATCTTACTTTGTCTTCTCCATCAGTCGACATTATCCCTGTTGGCTTCAGCACATATTTGTTCATAAACTATTTAATAAATTAACCACCAACAGGGTGTTGTTTTTATACATCAATGATAACGTGGTGCATCTTAACAGGTGAAATAATCATTAATGACTTTTAAAGTGTCAATGTAATAAATAACCACGAAACTGGAGTCTTATTTTACAGTGATACCAATATGTTCTGCAATTCCACAGGTCACTCTTCACTTCACTTATTCAGCCACTGTACCCATTAAATTGAGGATCTGGAGCTCCTAATCTTCCACACCATGAAATGAAACGACTCGTTTTTTTTTGTAATCTGCTAAAAATAAAATCCCATTTTATCTGCTTCTTAAACAGAGAGCCGAGCCTTTAGGGCTGTCCCACTTCCTCATCAGACTCTCTCCAATTACAGCACTGGAGGAAGCAAAATGGGTAAATCAAATCAAAAACACACCATGAAACTGTTCATAAACTGTTCACATCATAAACTGTTTAATAAATTAACCACCAACAAAGTGTTTTTTTATACATCAATGATAATGTGGTGCATCTTAACATGTGGGGCGGCATGGTGGTGCAGCAGGTAGTGTCGCAGTCACACAGGGGCCTGGAGGTTGTGGGTTGGATTCCCCCTCCGGGTGACTGTCTGTGAGGAGTGTGGTGTGTTCTCACTGTGTCTGTGTGGGTTTCCTCCGGGTGACTGTCTGTGAGGAGTTGGTGTGTTCTCCCTGTGTCTGCGTGGGTTTCCTCCGGGTGACTGTCTGTGAGGAGTGTGGTGTGTTCTCCCTGTGTCTGTGTGGGTTTCCTCCGGGTGACTGTCTGTGAGGAGTGTGTTGTGTTCTTTCTGTGTCTGCATGGGTTTCCTCCGGGTGCTCCGGTTTCCTCCCACAGTCCAAAAACACATGTTGGTAGGTGGATTGGCGACTCAAGAGTGACCATAGGTGTGAGTGTGTGAGTGAATGTGTGTGTGTTGCCCTGTGAAGGACTGGCGCCCCCTCCAGGGTGTATTCCCGCCTTGCACCCAATGATTCCAGGTAGGCTCTGGACCCACCGTGACCCTGAACTGGATAAGGGTTACAGATAATGGATGGATGGATGGATAAAACAGAAAGAGGAAGAAAGAGAACCAAGTGAAAATGGCTAAAAAATATCTGCTTCTCCTCACTTCTCACTCCTGAGCTCTCGTGCTGAACTGCAACTCATTTGAAGTTCTCATTCTCAGCCCTTCTGAACAGTGCTGTTTAGACAGGGAGAGAACACAGCTGTGCTGTTTGAGCCTTGTGGTTTTTTGACCATAGCATTAGACCAAAGTTTCATTATGACCGCAGAACCATGTTAAATAAGTCATTTTTACGGTGAAATTGTGTACCTTGAAGATATATTACAAATCTGTGTACCGTTTGCACATTTAAAACAATGCAGCTTTCAGATAAAAAAGTCTGGGTTTATAAAAATCAATTCAACTTATAAGTCTACAATTAAAATATGGTACAATCTTGCTCACAGAAATATACCACAGTTACGGTAAATGATACCACCACAGTGACAGTTCTGAGTACTCCAACTTTGGGAAACCTGTTTGGTTTGTTTGTTTCTTTTTCACTCTGGGTAAGTGAAGAAGGCCAGCGCTGATGCTACGTGTTACTGTAAGCATGTAAAGGTCTGCTTAGTGGAAAGGCTCTGCTTCAGCCTTATCAGATTTATCAGCAGTAAGTATCAGGGACACACACAGGTACACAAACACACACACTGCCTTTCTGCATGCGGCACAATGAGCTCCAGGATCGAACAGGAGAAAATCAATCCTGAGCTTCTCTTCACATCTGACCTCTGCTCTCTGTACAAATCCTGAATTAATTAAAGAGGGAAATCCCACTGGCCAACACAGAGGCAGATTGAGTGTCTGTGACCCCCCCCCACGCCCCCCACCCCACCCAAAACCCTGTGCAACCAGGGGATTAGGGAAGCTCAATGATGAGAGTGTGTTTCCAAACCAGCAGGTAACCACACAGCTACAAAGAGTGTGTGCGCTCTCATAGCTGTCTGCTTTCATGAGCACCAGCATGAACGCTCCTTTCTTTTTCAACAGCAGATGGAGTAACTTGCATGGACTTATAAACCGGATTTCAGGCCACTTCTGTTCACCTACTCATGACTTTTGCTTGGTCTGGTGGTCTCCTCTTTCTTACCTCAGCAAGGCATAGTGGTTAATACTAACACTTTGGGGCGTCACAGAAAGACCACCACCGAACTAGCTCATAAGAATGAAACCTCCCCCACAACATGTAAAATAATTTCTGCTTTCCTGATGTTTATGGTTTTCCAATGGGATATGACAAGAGGGCTTCCATTTTAACAAGAGCTGGGCTCATAATGGAGTCACCTCTGGCTGGGCCCCTGGTTCCTGAGACATAGGTGGCTGCGGATTGAGGTGTTTGGCCCCCTGGCCACTGACCCAGTTGGATATCTAGCCATCCAGCATCAGCTTACATTACTCGTCCCCACGGCTGCTTCCCAGCGCTACATGCACAGCGACAAGGAGCTGCAAGGGACCTATTGTTCCCCGATCTGGGCAGCTTACCTTGTCTGCTCTGTCATCAGGGACTTGTTGAGCAAATACTCCCTGGTATGACCACAATCCCCCCCCCACACCCCACCCCCATCCCCACCAAAGCCTGCTCACCCACCAATCCTAGGCTCTCCTAACTTGCAATCTCAGTCTGGGCCTATAGCAGAAACCTGATCTACTTGGTACAAATTACCCCAACAGCTTGTTGCATAACAGCCTCTTTATTTCCGAATCAGCACTGTTAATTAGCTTGTCTGCACTGCTCGCAAACCAGCTATCTCCCCGAGTTCTAAACCCTCAATAAAGACAGCTTGTTTTCTCCCCTCCTGTTCCAAAAGAAGGATGAGATTTCTTGCTGGTGTGACCTAAATTTTTGCAGGATTGTAATCGAAATGGGAAGGGACGAACCGCAGGCCTCGTGAAACCGATCGAATGGCCTCCCAAGCCTGCGAGGAAAGCTCTCTCGTTAAACTGCCACTTCCAATCTGTCGTCCCACCACAACACATATCAGGGGGTCGGGGTAGGGTGGTAAAATTGGGTTGGTGGATGGTGGGAGTGAGATATTCTCTCCCAGTGTGCACGACCTGAACCTTCTCCAGGATCTGCAGAGACCATCAACTCCCCACATTTGGTGGCATGACCTCACAGTATAGCCTCATGAACCGAGTCTGAAGTGGTACAACAACTCCATTAAAGCGATGGCTTAAGTCTTGAAATGATGTCAGTGCTTTGAAATGACATAGGGTTGTCAAGACTAAAATTGTTGACATTTGTTATAGAAATTTTCTAATGGCATTCTAATATCATCACACTTGCTTCCAACCAGCAGGGAGTTGTTAAGTAATTGCAGGGTTGTGTATGACCACAGTGTAAACACTATCACACACAAAACTCTGGCTTCAAGATGTAAATTTGTAGCTATCGAGTTTATTGTAGAATATTAAACACTCAAAGACCTTGAACATCTTTACATTTACCGTTTACACTAGAATCAGAAATGTAGTGTTAAAAAGGCAGTAAACGTAAAATATTAGTGGCTGTAAGTAACTGAGTTTACTCCTTGATTCTCTACAGTGTGGTAATATCGTGAGAACATTAGTGATGTCACATTTCCTTAGCCCACTGCCAAAAAGCAGAAAAAAAACCTTTGGACACTACACACTTAAAAATGATGTTTCTACAAGGGTTATTTATTAAAGGAAACGGTTCTATACAGAACCCTGAACACTTGTGTCTTTTGCCTTATGAAAGGGTTCTTCAGATTGATGGAGAATATGCTACACATGGTTCTATTGTGTCTTTTAAAAAAGTGTTCTGTATGGCACCAAAAATTGTTCTTCTGTTGTTATAAACTTGACATTGAAGATCTATGCCTTACAGCCCGGTCTCAATGTGAAGCAGTATGTATTTCACCAAAAGATCATTCCCAGGACTTGTACATAAATATAGTACTCTATATATATACATCCTAAGGTTGGCCCCTTCCCCTAAATCTGACTCTAATCAAAACCTTAATCCTAATCTTGAACTACTGAACGCTGTAATCTTAACCATTCTTCCCCTAAACTTAGTCCTAACCATATACTTAACTCTACCTCATCCTAACCCTAACACATAACTACTGTAACACCATCTCTGTTGACAATGCTAAGGCCTACCTCTAATCTTATTTAACTGGATTGTTTTTTACATTTCATTGTACACTTATAGGTAACACTTTACATAAAGAATAGTTAACAATACTTAAGCTTTACAATAAGCCTTGCAAAATGGTTATGTGATGTCATAATTAATCATAAAGTAAGTAATTAATCATCAAAAAAAAAATCATGATAGAAAACTTAATATTTGTTCTTGTTTCAATCTTTACTTAATGATTAATTGAGATTTTACTGAATTAATTACTCTTAATGAATGTTAATGTTAATGAATGTACCTTTATTTTTTACCTATTTATTATTAATGGAAATGCAGTAGCATCATGGTCAGTTGTGAGTGAACAAGATTATTATGAACAAAATGAATGAGGTCAGTGGAAATTTGTTAGCTTCTTGAAAGCAGTCAAATAGAGAGAGAGAGAGAAAGAGAAGTTGAAGACCTGCCAGTCGTTGCTCTCTTATGAGCGCTATGTGACTGTCTCAGAGGCTCATTCATCAAGCTAAAATGGCCATCCTCCATTTCAGAATAAACAGGCTGCCGTTTTTAATGCGCTCACTCATGGGTGGCCACCCTTGCCCACCCAAACAGTCCATTGGAAGGTCCGGGGAGGTAATTTACTCTAATAACATACCCCATGTAGTTTGAACATGGTTATTAAAAACCATGGCTATTCTGGGCATGGGCTTTTTGTGCCAGCCGACAGCTCTATGCCAGCCTGACGTCCCAGGGCTGAGTAACTCAAGAAGAAGAGCAAAGCTGCTGAGCAGCACCCTATGACTGAGCATATTATTTTCACAGTGTTAGACTGAAAGAAGATGGCCGCCTCCAGTGCAGTCACTCATACTTATTAGAATCACTCTGTCTACTTATTACATCGTTTTCTTAATAAAAGTGGCACGACTGACCAATGTAATGTGATGGAGACTTAATTGGAAACAATAGGCTGTAACTGCCAAGCAACAAGGGTTATTAGGAATTGGTCTGACTTGTGTAGCTTATACAGAGTGTTATACAGTGACTTTGAAAATGGCTCAGCCAATCGGATTACAGAACCAGAACTGTCTGTTTCAAAATCTTCAGTTTGCCATGCAATGCATCAAGTAAAGGAGAATGTTTTTCTTCTCCCTTCAGAGTGAACGCTTAGCCTGAGGCCCGGCAGAACAGAGGCCAGTTTATAAAAGGGAAGAGCACTTTATCCCAGGCGCTTAGCATCACTCAAGTCTCTCGACGTGGAGGTTGACACAGTGCCCGTACTGCCATGATGTCAACAGATACTGTCAGATACCCTCCCACCTTCAGCTACACCACATCACCTGCAGCTCTGCAGCTAAAACTGTTTTCTTAAAGATTAGCCAAAGCCCTCTTCACATCGGCCCTGAAAAGTGAGAAGTGAGACGTGAGCAATGAAAGAATGGCAGGGTTATGAAGACGATTGCTCTGTGCATTAAAGGCAATTATGTGCTTTAGGCAAACTGCTGCTTTAAACTATTAGCCGCTGCTATTTTTGTCCCATGTCTTCAGTCCTGACATTGACAGTGTGCATGGTTTTAACTCTCTGTATGAGTGTGTTTACTGTTTATAGAAACAGATGATAGGTGAAACAAAAGAGTTTCAATCTCCAACATGATCTCATTAGGGAGCGCTAGTGGGAGTCTGACTGAGGGTGTAACACTGGAGAACAAACTTCTGTAAGATAACACTCATTTTTCAAATATGACAAGGATAAGACAGACCAAGGATGTGAATCAAATCAAGAGACAGACAAGCAAACGTGGAATGTCCAACATAAAGAAGTGAGACAAGGGAACTTAAATACACCGCACAGACAAGGGACACCTGAAACAGATGTGAGACACGGACGAGAAGGAGGAACAAAGGTGGGACTAGGGCAGAGACATGAACAATAATAAACAGAGCCATGTGCTAAGTGAGCACATGGCAGGGACAACAGACAAGACAGAACAAGGGCGTGACACTCTTCTTTGCGTAAGATTGGTTATTTGCAATATCCCTTGACTAGCCATATAAATAACTGTTTAAATCTGTCATCCTAACTGTTCATAATTTTGGATCATTAGAAATTATCAGAATGTTGTAGACCATAATATATATATATATATAGCTCAATTCCACAACAGTTGGAATTTTATGCAAAATGCAGATGAAGTCAGAAAGTGAACCCAAAAATCTAAATAACTATCTAATGTCTGCAGGGCTGGGGCACAGAAAGACAAGTTCAAGACAGTTCATCATCCTATTTCTAAATATTGGGGATTGTCTTTGGCCTCTTTCTGGTGGAAGGACTTCCACCTTCCCACTTTATATATCATTAGACAGATTCAAAAAATACAAAGTGCAGCCAGCGTTGTTGTCTGTAGCATTAGTGCTCTCCTCAAAGCATGTTGAGCAGTCATTTTCTGCAGGTTAGTGGCTGATGCACCTGTTTTAATTCTCATTAAACTGAGAACACTTTGCAAATAGTACTGTGAAATAAAGCAATGAGTCGTGCCATGAATGCTGACGTGAGGTGTCCTAAATGAGACATACAATACTACATACCCGTTTTATTAATCACGACTGGAGTTAATGTGTTACACTGGCTGCTAAATTAACTGTGTCCAGCTGTTTTATGACAGAGGGTTTGCTGATCCACTGATGCATTAAAATAAACTTGTTTCAATCTGTATTTTTACCCAAATTTGAAAGCACACAATGATGAATTGTGGCATTGAGGCCAAGCCGAGTTGGCGTTTAGCAGCTGAACAGTTCTCCTAACTAACACTGACATGGCCAGAGTCTGGACACCCTTCGTGAAATCAACCATGAAGAGCAGGAGAAGCGATTTATGATGATGTGTGATATGATATATGGTGTGTTCTCTCAGTTTCTGCTTGGGTTTCCTCCCATTGTCCAAAACCGCAGGTTAGTAGGTAAATCACTGTATGATCCAGCCATCTAGCAACAGCTAAATCACATGTGTGGTAACTTTTTGCTGGGCCAAATAACATGTCTTTGAGAGTCAAATTTGGGCCCCATTTTAGGCAGCCCTGCTCAGTGTAATACATTATGTAATAGAGCATGTAATTGCTATGTTATTGCATTCCAATAGGCTAGCATATGCAAAGGTTAATGGGTTAATCTGTCCCGCTGAGTGGTCAACAATTTGATTCTATGTAGCCCTTTATTTATAGAGCCTCTGCTTGCTTTCTTCATTTTTCATTAAGAGGAAGAAGTGTGAGGTCACTTGAAGCCTGTCTGCGGTCCAGCAACGATAGCGTCCCGAGACCTGTTCCAGTGTTACACTTTATTATTATTTTTCCAGAAAGCAAATATATTGGCTAATGTGTAGAGGTCTGTATTTAGCTCCATGATGGGGCTCCAGTGAGTCTTAATGCTCTAATTGCTGTCAGCGGTTTGTGTGTGTGAGAGCGAGAGTGTGTATGTATGTGTGGGTGTGGGTGTGCAAGTTTGGCTGAGAGCGAAGGAGCTCTGGGAGCCGGCTGAGGAGTAGTGAGGGAGCTAGGAGAAGTGCACTGGTGTTAATAAGCAGCTGACAGGTGCTAGGGTTGGAGTCCAGCCACTGAGCACGTGCTCCGGGTGCTTTAATAATTAGAGAGAGAGCAAAGGCCTAATAAGAAGCAGCTGCTCCAGTCGTGCTCAAGCCACTGGCCCACGCAGCGACTCTCCGTATGCAGGCTTTGTTGAAGCCTGTAGAGATGTTGGGCTGTGTTTTGTTTACATTAGGGATTGAGTAAGATGTTCTGATAGAAACCAGCAATTGCCTGTGTCCCCCCCACCAAATCTTACAATGCTACCAAAGCTGGGGTGGCGCAGCCAGCCACCGCTTTCTTTCATCTCGCTGCCAACATGCTTCATTGTTTAAAATGGTAACACTTATGTGTAACACTTGGGAACGCTGAAATTCACTAGTTATGGTATTAATTAGTAATAACACAGTAACTAGCAAGTTGTTTCCTACAAGTTATTGGGTTTTTGTTGTTGTAGTAAGGGTAAAACAAGAGCAATATAACACTGCTCTACCAAACAAGTTGACGTATTCTACCCCTTTTCCAGAAGTTCTGATGTCTGTGGCATGTTGTGGTCAAAACACCATATGGACCAAACATCTCAGCAGCATTTCTCCCTGTCGGAACAGCCCTGCTCAAAACAGCTGGTTTCAGCACTTGTTTCTTTAATTAAGAATGAGCCACAGCTCAGTTCAGTGCGAGAGCCCAGGAGTGAGGATCGTGCAGAAGGAGCTCTGGGTTTTTTTCACTAGGATTTGTTTCTTATACAATCATGTTTTCTACATATTTAATCATTGATCGTATTTCTTCACGTTCATTGTATTTGTTTTGGACCCTTTAACCTTGTTTTTGCGCTGTCACATAAATAAGGGTCCAGCGCTGTGAATGGAGACACTCAGACGAGAAGGAACTACTCTAAAGTCTAAAAAGTCTAAAGTGAACTCTATGTAAAAGCAGCACAAATTCAGAATGGCTTGTTTTAGCCCATGTTTTCAGACCACAAAACAAATGACTGGTGGCTTATTTCAGTTTGTGAGTTGGTAGGAACTCCATATGCCCAAATTGATGTGCACATGCATTGAAAAACATATATTTTAATCATTTTAATCCATGCAAATGTCTTCCGAATGACCTAATAGCAAACAAAACTGTTAAATACTGGCCCCACCCTTTCAAGTCAATTTTCAGCCCGTAACGTAAGCTATTCCAGTGTAAATGTGAAGAATACGTAGGTAGTCAGCTACCACTCCACGCCTCATTTAAAGAAATCGACGGCCCCTGGCAAAATACGTTACTCACAGCATCATGGAGTGCTCCCCAAAACCCCCTGAAATGGAGCAGTGTTTCAACCCCATCCCATCATGAACCCTGCATGCCACAGCAATTTGTAGACTAAGCGGAGGCTGTTCAGTGTTACTCTTACATAAGTGTGTTATCCAAACAAACAGGCTGTCAACATCCAATCAGTCCAATGGCCATCTGTGGAAGAACCAGGCCAGTGGTGAGAGTGCAGAGGTCCAGAGCATGTGCTTCAGCTTACAATACCTGGACAAGCAACCTTGAGGATTCATGAAAAGACACAACCTGTTTGGACATTGTGTGAAAGTGAAATGTACCAAACACACCACAAAGGCTATAAATTACAAAAGAAAAATAATAGAAAAGACATGTGAAGACTTGGTCCAGAGAATGTGGTACTATTAAGAAGCTTACAAGACCTCATAGATCACCAAAATCAACAGATAAACAATACCTCAAGCCCAGGTCTGAACATCATTGAGTGTGTTTGAGATTACCTGCATCATGAGAAGCAGAGAATGTAACCAACTTTTAAGACTGGCCTTTGGAAATTAAGCCTTACAGATGTCTATGATGCAACAAAGCTGTATCAAAGGCTAAGTGTGGACACAGTGAGTTAGAGTTTGTAATCCAGGACTTACCATCCTAGGCTAAAGCCTTAGGGGCATCTTTTATTTTTATTAATGGAAGCCAAGCCTATAGCCTTCATTGACAGTATAGAACCCTCTCTCTTCAGACCCTGGTTCTCAGAGGGTTCCTCATCTTTCTCTAAGGGCCTGAGACCATCAGCCAGTTGAGCTCAGGAAGACTTCTAGGGCTGTGATTTGAGATAATACAAAGGAACAAAAATGAAACACAGCTGCGGACTTGGTCATTTCAGATAATGTGCTTCACCGCCAGTGTACATTAGCATTAGCTCTGTGTGTAATATTCTGTGCACCTCCTAATAGAAGGATCTCAGCTCAAATGCTAAAGAACACACTACTCAGCAAAGAACGGCCCACTCGAGAAGCACTGGACCATTTCATTCCTTAGAATTCAGCATAACATTACGTATTATTTCTCTTGTCTCTCATGCAGTAAGTAGCATTGATTTACAGACACCTCAGATAAATGGCAACTAAAGCTTTTGTGTTTTAGGAATGGGGTAAATATGAAGTCCAGTCTTCCACAGGGGCATGTGTCCAACCTTCTACTGTTTGTAGACGACTCAACATCATATGTCTGATTTTCAGTTAATGAAAATGAATTAGACAAAAAAGAATGTTGCCTGCAGTCCGGGGTCTGGAGTTCATTTTCACAGAATGTGTTTGTGATCTCTTGGATGTAAGAAGCAGAGAATACAACCAACACTTGAACTGAACAGAGTGGGTAAGGGAAAATATCCCAGTAGTCTCCTGAAAATAATAAGTTGATCTAATAAAGCACACCTCAAATTGTGTAGAATATGTAACATTCACAGTTAATTTTATAGCGCTGAGAATTTCTTAATTAACTGTAGTTACTGATTAATAACACAGTAATTAGTAGGAGGTTTTTGAGTTGTAATTGTGAAAAAAAGGCAAAATTAAAGCACGGTAATGTCCCTCAATCCAAATTTTAAAAGGGATATATTGTGTATACCCAGTAAACACAGTTGAGGAAACAGCATTACAGTTCATGTCCCTGCCTTTCACCCCTCATTTCTCCAAAACATCTCAGGGTCATTACATTTCACACAATTTCACACAAAGCCAGCTGTGTTCTAATTGATTTGAATGTATTCACTGAACACACTTAGAGGGCTAAAATACAAGAGTCTCATTTCTGCTAAGGAATAGTATATAACTGGATGTCACCTATTCTTTCATCCTCTCTCTCTCTCTCGCTCTCTCTCTCTCTCGTCCCTGGTCCTCAGTGTGTGATTATGTGCTGGACATGTCTAAGCCTGCTAGGTGCAGTGTTTGATGTCAGTTCATTTCTCTCGCTGCTGACAGACCAATGGTCGCGCCGAAGCCTCCGCCAACTTTCGGTTCCCAAGGTAGTCCCGCTGTAATTGTGGAACCACAATCCCTCTCCAGTGGATTACAGGATTTCTGGCAATTCACCTCCCTGAGATGATGTTGCGGTGTGGGAAAAAAGGTGCTCGTTTGGGTCGAAGGCAGAGAAGGCCAAGCTTCTTACTCAGAGCGGCTCCATACTTCCCTCCCTCCAGAAGCACAGAACAGGCTACTGTTTGAAAATTTGTTTGCAAACAGATACAGTGAAAATGTGTAAGACTCCAAGCTGCCAGGGTCTAATGCGAAGGATCATGTGTTAAACCAGTAGAGCGCTCTTTAATCTGATGGAATCGTAAGGGTATTTCTGCTTGAGCATTTTGCTGATTCATTCAGTGCTGTAAATATTTAGACTGTTGCCACAGGAATTGCTGACTCAGCAAACTCACTGCATCGGTTCTGAAAACTGTTGACTCCGATTTTTACAGTGGCTATATTATGTAATGTTAAGACAATGTGCCCTTGAATGCTTTGTTATTCCCTCAATGAGTGTGGTCTCTGACAGAATGCAGTGCACTACAGGAAGTGTAGGGGGCGATATGGCTCTTGTAGCTTCTTGGCATGGCAAAGCATGGTTATATATAAAGCTCATTCTAGCACCGGCTGACGGAAACAGCAATAGAAAAAGTAAGAGAAAATGTAACACATAAAAAAGTCTAAAAAATTTAATTGCAGAATAAAAATATAAAATTAAAAATCAAATATAGAATTCGTTGTTAAGTTTAAGTTGCAATAAAAAGAGTGAAAGTCTTAAAGCTCAGTCATAGGCACATGAAAAGTTTCATTATCTGTAACCGCTTATCCAGTTCAGGGTTGCGGTGGGTCCAGAACTTACCCAGAGTCATTGGGCGCAAGGCAGGAATACACCCTGGAGGGGGCGCCAGTCCCTCACAGGGCGACACACACACAGACCTAAGGACACTTAGGTCGCCAATCCGCCTACCAACGCGTGTTTTTGGACTGTGAGAGGAAACCGGAGCACCCGGAGGAAACCCACATGGACTCGGTGACAGTCACCCGAAGTAGGACTTGAACCCACAACCTCCAGGTCCCTGGATTTGTGTGAGTGTGATACTACCTGCTGAGAAACATAAACATAAATACACCAGAAACATAAATACACTACTAAAAGAGTCCTACCTATTCATTTTTATATTGAGGACACTTAGCTTTGTCATAATTTGTATATTCATTAAGGGTGCCCCCATCCACCTGTGGTGCTGTTTCACTACATAGACTCAAAGTCTCTGTTATTTACCCAAAGGAGCACTCTGTTAGCATTAGCATTACACATACACAAGCTTTTTTAACTTTCTGGATTTTGCAGTTAGGTTTTCAGGTTAAGGGGGTTAGGGTTAGGATTAGGGTAAGAGTTAAGGCTAGGTAAAGTTGTAAGACTGCTTTTTTAAAACAGGATTGCCAGATATTCACATCCAATTCATACACAATTAACAAATCCTGGAAATTGTCTTTTAGTAAAATATGCAGGCTTATGATTTCACCTTAATACCAGTTTCGTTGGGTAAATCTAATATATTCTGGCAGTTTGTAAAAGCTGTATGCAGCATAACAGCTAAACACTACTTCACCATGCTCGTTTTGATCTCTAGGCTCGACTAGCTGTCCTGACTCAGATGACATTGCCTTTCATCCATCAGCCTGTCCCACTTCACAGTTGTGGCCTTTTATATTCAATTATAAATTCCGTATTTATTTTTACTTGTTTGTTTGTTTCAAGTTTCAGATGGAGTAACCATGGTAACATAAACAACCAGTGGGATTTCTTTTTCATTTTCAAATTTCAAAACCACATAGAAGATCCTCAGGCCTTTACACTGTCCACACCATCTGCCTACTGTAGGTTCAGCCAGATATACACACAGTCTGAACGCAATGCATAGTGACTATAAGGAGTCCTTTACATCAATCAGATGGATAGAAGATCAATCACTAAAGGATAATTGTCAATAATGGAACATCTATCCATATCAGTCATGTTTCTCCACCTGAGTAATTCCATAAAAAAGATGTCATGTGATGTGTGTGAGAACACAGCTCTTTATGAATGCTGTGCTCTTGTAGAACTTTTAGCCGCGATTCGTCTTCGGCCATGTTGTTTTGTCAGTTAAATGGGAAGCTGCTCTTGAATAAACAGCCTGTGACCTGTTGGGGGAACTGGATCAACAGAACACCATCAGTTACTGTGGAGAGCCTTCACTTCTTGAATAGATCCGTTAAAAACGATGGACGCAAACACGGCCTCAGAATAGCACCTCCGCCCCGCCAGAAAACAAACGTGTGAGTTTCCCAAAAGCTCTGAGCTTATTGTGTGTGATTTCCCAAGGCCTGGGTACTTGTGTAAGCCCTCATCTTAATGGACGGTATTGTAATGGAGAGACCCCACCCCCGCCCCCAGTGGCACCCAGTTATACACATCAATTACACCAAAGTGCTGCTCTCTGAGGTAGTGCTCAGCTGCTACACTTGTGTGTGTGTGTGTGTGTGTGTGTGTGTGTGTGTGTGTGTGTGTGTATGTGTGTGTGTGTATGTGTGTGTACCAGGGACATAACATGTTGCGGGGACTAAACCTGTTTACACACTCACTTTGTGGGTTTTTACATTATAGGGATCCCTAGCTGGTCCCCACTATATAAATGATTGTGTTTTAGACATGTTTCAGGGTTGAGGTTAGGGCTAGGGTTAGGTTAGGCTTGTAAAATGTATGGATACATTAAGAAGAAGTTTCCACAAAGTGAAAGGAAATCTGTAATGGCTTTATTTCAGGAATATATCACATTGTGGGAACCAAAACCTTTTTACACTCTAACATTGTGGGGACCTCTCTTTCTTGTGGGGACCACCAGCTGACAACATCAACTACAAGGAAAATCATTACATTTTAGGGTGACAACGTGTTCTAATGTTGGGTTAAGGTTAAGGTTAGGGTTAAGCTAGTAGTACTTATGGAAACATTAGTGGTAAGTCTCCAGTAAATGAATGTAAGTCTGTGTAATATCACCACCATTCATGGATACAAGATTGTGTGTGAGTTTAGCTTGTAGTAGGAGCCAAATTTTGATGCTGGAAATATTGTAACACTCCACATATACATATATGAACACCTCATAAATACAACTCTCTGAACAGCCACAAAGAGAGCAATGCAAGCTGAATAATTGCTAGTTATTAGCCAGCTATAACTACACTGCTAATTCATAAGCATAGTCTTTGATAACATCTCTTCTTTGTTTTTTATTCTTTTACTAGGTTATTAGTTTTTGGATTGGGTTTGGTGTCAGCAGTGATACTGTTTTTGGGGGTTATTTTTACAGAGACAAGAACCTTGAACATCTCTGGTGGCACAATGTCTAAACTTATCTCTGAGTGCAAGCTTGCTCTATTCTCCTGCCCTCTCCTGCTGGGTGGTATATCTCCATCTTCATCTCCATCTCCATCTAACTGTCTGCATAAACACCACAGGTAAACTCAGCTGGCTCTTCTGTTACAAACGCCTTAATCAATTCACCTCCATTCGTTTCCCACTTCAGGGACGGAAGTGTATTAGCTGTGTTATTGCTCGTCTGACGTTAAGAGCCGCTATGAATGAAAAACGAAGGCCCAGAGCCACCCGCTGTCCTCCGTCTAAACCAGAATCTTATCTAAACTATAGTGGCATGATTTGATTTGGTGAACGTTGCTTACATTCCAGTCAACGAGAGCCAAACCATTGAGATAAACAACTCCATCTCCTTCATTTTTCTTCCCCTGTGCCCTCTACACTTGAAAAAAAAAACATACTTTGTAACCTCTCAGACCATTAGTGAGAATTTATCACCACCCAATCCTGCTGTAAGTCACTCAGCAGGCCGGGACTTGCCAAGCGCTAAATTTCCTGACGTGTTAGGGCCTGAAAGTGTGGAGCCTCTGATAAAACTCTGGGATGAATCCTCTTCCCCAGGAAAAAAAAAGCTGTGAATCCTAATGTGCTCCATATTACTGGGGCTGGCTGGTGTGTGTGTATTTGTGTCTTTGTTGGCCTCACGATCAGCTGTTCCCAATGCTTCCTTGGATGGTGTATGCTGAGACGCAGCTTGTGCAGTTTCCCCAGCCACTTTAAATTAAAATGAGGGGTCAGCTAAAAACCAAATGTACACTGTTTTCCTCCATACTCAGTGTGTAGGCAGTTAGCCAAGTCATGTTTTATTTGCGTCTCTGCTTTAGCCCAGGAATTATGAGGCTACTGCTGCTAAAAAAGTCTATATAGCATCAGCTTGTGTGCTACCTGTGATATTTGTGAATGTAGCTCCAGTGCAAAAGCTAAGAGACACATCTCAGTCAGCTACATTTTGTGCGGAAGGGGTGTATATTACATTTTAAGCCAGACTTTTGCTTCAGCATTGCCCTGTTAGTAATAATGTCTTTGTCTAGACCTCGCCCGAGTAATGATTTGGGGTCCGGGACGGCTCTCAGTGTCTGTGCCAGGAAACAGGAAATGGATCACTGCTTCATGTCACCGTAAAGCAATGGCAGATCAGTTCCCAGGGCCAACCAGCTCCAACAAAAGAATGACATCACCTCGGAAACAGAGCGCACTTCGCCCTTCATATTTTTTAATCAGCTGATTAAAAGAACCATTACAGTCTCCAGTGGGCTGTGTAAAATAATGACCATAGCAATGTGTCTTAAGGTCATTGTTTCTCCCAAGTAAAGAATGTTAGCAAGCCTACAATTATGTGCTACATCCATAAACACCAGAGTCTTAGCAGAATCCATATTACTGATTTAAAAAGGACATATTGTACCATGGGTGGCACAGTGGCGCATCAGTTAGTGTCACTGTCACAGCTCCAGGGTCCTGGGGTTGTGTGTTCTCCCTGTGTCTGTGTGGGTTTCCTCCCACAGTCCAAAAACACACGTTGATAGGTGCATTGGCGACTCAAATGTGTCCCTAGGTGTGCGTGAGTGAGTGTATGTGTGAGTGTGTGTCACCCTGCAATGGACTGGTGCCCCCTCCAGGGAGTGTACTTGCCATGAGCCCAATGATTCCAGGTAGGCTCTGTTACAGACAATGAATGAATCAATCATTAGTCTACCGTTTTCCACAAGTGACAACAGATCGGACTGATGAGTAATGAAACATCAGTGACATGCTTTGGTCAAAATACCACAAGGATCAAACAGCTCTGTTTAGAACGGTACGTTTCGGTGCCTGTTCCTATAAATGATAATGAGCCACAGCTCAGTTAGGCATGGGAGCCCAAGAGGGAGGAGGTAGCAGCAGAAGCTTTGGATTTTAGCCGAGTTCACTTGATTTCCTTTCCCCCTTTATTTTGAATGCTCTTATTTCTCTGTGCATATTGTGTTTGTGCTCTCTTTAACCTCATATTTATTCTCTCACATAAACGCATGTTCAGACAAGAAGCCAGGACAATTCTAAAGTCTCAAAACTTGATGTTAGAAGCTCCACAAAATCAGAGCGACTCATTTCATCCCATGATTTGGTATGTTTTGGTAGGCTCTAGGTTTGGTAGGATTTGGTTTCAAACGTGTGGTGTTATGGAGACATTTGGTTGGATGACCGTTTTTTTTCCTACATACAGACAGCAGCCTTCCTGATGTCAGTTCCAGTTGTTGATTCAAGTCAATCAACATAATCAAAATACATTTTATCTAGAATTCTTCCTAAATTTTGCATTTGAGGTGCTAACAGGGCAGTTGCTTATAGTTTGTTTTTGGAGATATAAGAGCATACACATATCAGCCTGTATATTATTTCCAAATTTGCTTTAATTTGACACTGAATGTGTACTTCTCATGATGGAGAATTTAATAACAGAGTGCACAAAAACAGTGTTACAGATATAGAAGGATTCTTTTTAATTTCCAGAAAAATATAAAACCTGGGTTTGAGGAAAAGACAAAACCTGTCAGAATTGAAGTCTTATATTTCACAGGTTTCACTGAAGGTTTCATTTAGTAATTAGAGTATATCAAGGATATTACAGCGAATAACAACATCGCAACTGTGACAGGGCTGTGTATGAGTCAATAAATCACAGTCCTCAACACAGAGAGAAACCCATTTCCATCACACAGCACACTCAAGGAGATCAGAACCAGAAATAACAAATCAGACCAGCTTCTGGAGATAACCGGTTGTTTATTCAGCAATTTCTTATTTGAATTTGCTGTTCCACCTTAACTGGTGCTTGGAATTGCTAGTCTGGTGCTGGTTTATGTGGTCAGCCCACTCAGCTCCAGCCCAAAACTGAGGGCCTTTTAAACCCCTCTGAGCATAGTGACCTTAGTTATTCACACTTCTTTTTACATATTGTACAAACTGTGTGTGAGCAGCAGAAATCACAGATAATAAGGGGTGTCATCTTCCATTTGAACATCCCACCAATGGGCTTTGTGCAAACTGCATGCCTGACTTGTGACACCATTTGCTTTAACACCCTTTTAAGCAGTAAACAAAGCTTCAATTGGCTTATCTATAAAAACGGGCACTGAGCCTGTGCTGTCTGATGGATTAGAGCTTGGAATAAGAGGGATCCTGAGTGAATGAGATTTTTCACTGACCTGAGTTGGAGAAGTGTAGTAAACACCCCACAAAGCTAGGAAAACTAGTGTGTGTGAGAGTGTGTGCGTTAATCGCAAATCATATTTCCTCCTGATGTCTCGCTGCAAAGACATAAACTTCCATCAAGATGCTTTTAAAGTAATGGAATGTCTTTTACTGGCAGCACCAAAAAAAAAAAAAATGAATCACTCACTATTCATTTTGTTGGCCGTGCTGAAAAGACGGGTTACTACACGTAGCGTGTGGAGAATAATGAAACTGATCCACTGTTGCTACACGACATGCTCAGGTTCTAGGCCTCTGACAAGTGAGTGAGGTATTGGCATATTTTTCAAGTGGGGGGATGAACTCTGATGACACAACATTGGGGGGGTGGGGGGGGGTTGGAAATAACCACCAAAAGGAGGAAGAAGAGGGAGTGCACAGTACATCAACACTCAACTGCTCAGGTACAACCTCTGGGCACGACCTGGAAAATCCACGCAAGACCAAGGAGCAGCGGCCTGGGGGGTGATGCGGCTGGCTGCTGATTGATAGGACAGGATTTTGTCGGATAGGAAACATCCCCGACCGCCACACTCCTCATCCATCATTGTTAGCCGGGGTCTAACAGTGGGAGGCGGCTTTTCTCTTTTTTTCCCCCCTTTTAAGTTGTACATTTCAGCTTGGCACCATCTGGTTTGTTTTCCCTTTTCTCACAGCTTATCAGACATAATTCCACACATTCCTCATCCCAGGCCTTCTATCCCACTATGGTTTCAGTGTTCAGGGGACTGCATTCTCTTTTCCGATGGAAGGTGCACTATCAGAGCCTTTTGGGGCTAATCCCAAGCCTTAGGCCCAGTTTTCATGGTGCAGTTCAGGGTTTGCAGGCTGCCACATCACATACTTTGGAGCAACATGGTGGTGCTGCAGGGTCCTGGGGCTGCGGGTTCAAGCCCTACCTCAGGTCTGTAAGGAGTTTGGTGTATCCTTTTTGTGTGTGTTTCTCCGACTTCCATAAATGTACTTGGAACTGCCAGTAAGGAGAGTGTAACTTGTAAACTTGCATTTTGGGAATTTGTTATAGCTGGTGGTGTCCAGCTACTTCATGCAGATTATACGTGTAGATGCCAGTGGTGGAGATGTACACTTAAAAAAAAAATTGAAGAGAATCATATTAAGCAGGTGTCTTTGTCTCTCAGTGTTAAATATATTGTCGCTGTCCAAAGAAAAATATACGTATCTCAAAAATTACAGTATAGGAAAAGGAGAAAACCCTTCTTAACTTTCATTGGAGGTCAATGTAAATAGATTGTACTACAATTAACTTTGGGGACTTCCTATTGGTCCATTCTTCATGAAATATTTACACAGTGTGAAAAAAAGCTGCTGTGTTCAAATGATGAAAACTAAAAATCCACAATGATTTATTGAGCTGCTAAGGAGCAATGAGAGGTAAAACTAACTTTAGAGCCTCCTGTTGTGAAAATAATAGAGACAATATTAATCATCAAGAAACTGCATATAGCTTTGCGCCCAATGATTCCAGGTAGGTTCTGGACCCACCGCGACCCTGAACTGGATAAGCGGTTACAGATAATGAATGAATGAATGAATGAATAAACTGCATATAACCAAATATCATTAAAAATTTATGAATAGTGTATATACACTTACACATATTAAATACAAATACACTTAGTGTAAATGTTGACTTACTTGCTTCTCCACATTGTCATCTTACACTTCCACACATGATTTCACACATTTGTACACTGTTGTGTTTGGGGGATTATTTTGATGGTGCACAGCTAATCAGACATACCTTTACCAAATCATAGCTGGGTAATCAGGCAGAGGTCATGAACCTGTGAACCTGCCTCAGGCCTACTTTCCTGATTTCAGCTTAGTATTAAATGAACACAATGAGAGGAAACAAGAAATAAAACAGGAATGAAGGCAGTGAAAAAAAACTCATGATTCTGAAGAAGTGATTCCATTTTATCTTGTTATTCACATGTTATTTAAAGCATAATTATATATAAATATATACTACCTTAATCCATAACAGTAATCCCATTTATCAGACACAGCAGTAAGATTTTAGTTAATATTTGATAATTAGTGATTTCATTAATTTTTGAATTATAGAAGTATTAATTTTCTAAAATAATTTTTTAAATAGATTTCTCCAGATTATTGATTTCTATCTCTGCCTAACATCCAACTGTTTGTAGGAGGGCAGGGTACCTCCCCAGTTGTTTGGAAATCAGTAAACGAAACATACCTCCAGTTCCATCTTGACTCACAGACACATTTAAGATAAGATTTATATCATGGACAGAAAATGTTTCTGCAGCACATGTCATCCACCCACAGCAGCAAGGCCCCCTGCTGCTTATGCCATTGCCTGCCAAGATCTGCTGAGCTTTCTCCTTTCTGAGTGTGTGTTTGTGTCTGAGTGTGTTGGGGTCCTCCCATTGCTCTTTGGCTGAACTATGATTTTGACTCTTCCTGAAAGATATGTGTTCACTGCCAAAGTGAGAAAATGTCAATCTGACAAACTCTGCTGATGCCGTAGGCACAGGGCCTCATTCTGACTGGTTACCACTGGACATACACTACATCGGATAATGAAATTAGTTTCTAAATGACGGTTTGAACCAATGGATGGGTATTCATTAAGATGTTTCTCAAATATAAGCAGCATTTATAAATAATCAAATCTATAATCTATAAAATCAATTTTCTTTGTTCAAATTGAGAGGTGCTACCAAACACTTTTCATTTAGCCATTGCTCATCCCAAAATCTAGTCCTGTCTGGGTAGCCATCTTTTTAAACTGCAGCATCATTGGAGTGTTAGCACATTTGTAGGAGCAATAAGATCTCAAAAAATGTAAACATATGCTAATATAGGGAACATATGATCATTAAAGTACAACATTATGTTTGGAAATGATTCATAGATTTTTTTTTACATTGTAAGCTCCCATCCACAGGTGGAGCTGTTCCACTAAACTCACTCAAACTGTCTGATATATATGGGAAGAAGATTCACAAAAACAGCACTGTAAACTATTTTAGGGTGAATATTACAAGGAGAAAGTCCTGCCACTTGTTATGTTTTGGAGCTTCTTTTCACGCTGGGTAGACATCAGAAATTGATGTGTGAATCCATGACGATAGAACTATAAGAACTATCTTTTATTCAGATGTGTATGAATTCACATTGAGACCAGGTTGGTGGAGAACACTTTAACTTCCAATTCTGTTTCACCTGCAAACAGAGAGCTGGATTCACTAATGACAAGCTAGGATTGACCTGAATGAGCAGATGTAGAGTAAATGAGGATAATTGCATCTCTACCTGTTTTTACATCTGGCTATGGGTGGTTGAAGAATTCCTGAAGATCTGACTTGGAATATGCTGAAAACTGGACCAGAACTTAGACAGGTATAGAACTCCAGACTCTGTAAAAACTAGGGATGTCCCAATCTGATCTCAAACATCAGTATTATTGAGCTTGATTTAAGTCCGATCCTCTGTTTCAGCTTGGGTGTCAAAGTACTATAAGTATCAGATTGGGACTTGGTATCTGCAGATATTCAATATTAAAAAACTTGGATCAGGATCAGGGACAAAAAAACTTGATAGACACTTCACTAAGCTAGATTTGATAGTGTTTGGGCTGTAATATTTTTCTAGTTCATGTTTTTTATGAGTTTTTTTTTATGTCAGAATTTGCATAAAGAAAGACAGAACCCCCTCCAATGAAAAACCAATACTGACACAGTTACATCTCACAGAGCTTTATTTTCACACTTAGAGCATAATTTGTTTGACAAATGGCAGTGGAGCTGTAGTCATTTCTCTCTACTGTGTGTGAATATATGATTGTGTGTGTGTTTGGGTGTTTGTGAAACCCAGTACTTTTGCATGATACTCTTCTGCATCCAGGGTCCAAGCATGGCTCCCATCTGTTTGCTCTGGAGTTATAAATCACGTGCGGTGTTGCCACCCCACGCTCCCAAGTGAACGCCCAGTGTTTGGAGGCGTTCTGCTCGGCTTGGCCTCGGATAAACAGTCCCAGGAGCCTCCTTTAATCGTGGCCTTCACGCTTTTAACATTTTATCCTCTCTGTTTCCCCTCGCATACAAATTTGCAATTACACAAGGACGTAAACAATCAAACCACACTGTGGGGAAACAGCTCCATGTGTGAGAGGTCTTGTGTCATGTACACATTTTGGCATCACAGTGAGCCCAAATACTCACAAACAAGGGCTATTCAACTTACCACTGTACTTCATTCAAGATTTAAAAATTATACCTTAAGATGTCTGGATTAGTTTGTAGAATACATTTGATGTCTGTGTCTTGTGTTTTCACTGTTGCTAAAGAGGCTAAAGTGGCTAACAATAGCTAGCAAGTGATCTCCTGTAGTCTTGAGTCTGTGGTTTCTTTGTGGTGGTTGCTAGCTTCTAATATACAGGCTAAGACCGCTGATGACACTTTACCTCCGCATGGTACCTACTCTACTCAACTATACTTGACTTTATTGCTTTTCCATTAGGTAAATTTGATACCTGGAACTGTGGTTCCAAGTGAACACAATAGGGACTAAACCATGACGTGTAAACCTTGCAGAGCACCGATTGGCCAAAGAGACTTGTCAGTTATGATGAAATGCAGACACCTAGCATATAGACATATGTAAAATTGCGAAGCTACAATAGTAATTGCAATTGTTTTCACCCAACTCACAATAGCCGTTCGTAAAATTACGCAGTAGTCTTTTGATGAAGTGCAAACATTCTTGGGATACCAACTTCAGTGAAGACTCAGTGTTGAACTCATAGCTTTAACATAATGGATGGTCATCTCAACTGAGGCTAATTGGATGACTGGGACATTTGTTGGAAGTATAGGGTCTCTATTATTGTAAAATACTAAAGATGCACTAAGAGTGCTCCACCCTGAATCGTTGCAAATCTGAAGCTCGTTGTGCTGGAAGGTAAGTTTAAAAAGGTGCTCAGAACGATTTGCATCGCCGCTGCCTTAACAAGCTCGAGCCGGAGCTGACACTAATTGAAGCCATAAGCCCACGGTGTTTCATCCCCCTGTATTGCTTTCGTGATGTTCCAACAAACTTTATGGCTTGACAGCTGGAACCTATTTTTTTTCTCCTTCTTTTTTGTTTCCAGGGTTTCTGTGTAAAAGTCAGCTCAGAGAGAGGGGGAGGAGAAGAAGAGCAGCAGCGCTTAAGCGTTTCCCAAACCTTCTCTGACACATCTCGGCTCAGGTTTTCCTTTTCGTGATGAATGGAACAATGAGGAATAAACACACGACTGTAGACTAAATGGAGAAGGGGGTCCTTGTTGTTGGTAATGAAGAAGCAGTGGGAGATGACCTGCTCTGGGTGCTCTGTCTGGGGCAGGAGGATGAGGATTATGGTGGAATTAACGGTTGTGAGGTTTGAGAAAAATTCAGATTATATTGTGTTCTAGATCTAAGATCTTAGCGGCTCAGCCAAGCATAGGTTTTATAGATGCACTGATTTCTAAATCCATGCTGCAAGTTGTTAAAATCATTGTATCAGCCCTAGCCTACTGTTATCCAACTACAATTAAAAGGACAACTCTCAGGCCAGAATGCCCAAAAGACCACCAAAGGACAGGTATAGTTTGGGTGGTGGATCATTCTTAGCACTGCAGTGATACAGAAGTGATGTATCAACTGGTACAACTGGATCAGACACACCAACACCAGGTCAGTGTCACTGCAGCGCTGAGAATGATTCACCTCCCAGATAATACCTGCTCTCTGGTGGTCTTGTGGGATCTTGACTGTTGAAGGACAGAGAGAAAGGGCACTAAGAAATTACACAGAACAACAGATGGACTACAGTCTGTAATTGTAGAACTAGTCCGGTATGGTCAGTGGTGCTGATGAAATGGACAGTGAGTGTAGAAACAAGGTGGTCATTTTAATGTTTTGGCTGATCAGTGTATGTATTTGTTTTATCTTAAAAATTTATATATTGAAAGTAGAACTATCGGAACATATTATTAGGTAAGAACTATACAAAGTATCCCTCACCACAGTGTGTGTTGGGGTGGGGGGGGGGGGGGGTGTTGTAGAATACCAGTCCAGAGGGGGAGGGTCCAGTCCATGAGTGTGGGCCTCGTTTATTATGGGAAACGAGCCCTTCCTAGCCATAACTCTTCCATTCCTCCAAAGGCCTGGCTCCCCTTTTACAGCCCTCAGCACTATTGTCTGAAAGGTCACAGAAACCTGTTGTCATGAGTAAAAAGCCCCAAATCCCTTCTTTATAGGACCTTACGCATTGCTCCGGCTTGATGGGCCGGTAGCCCCTGGCAACTGCGGCCCATTGATCACTATATTGGAAATGCACAGGGCTGTGGTGCGCCATGGGTAGAGCTTCGGTGTGGGCCCTGTAGGACCCTTGTTAATGAGCAGATCCGTGTTTTCGCTACAGTAAATCAGCTCAGCACATTCCACCCTCAGCTTCTCACGTCAAGGGCTGGTGCTGACGGATTTGTTCTTTACACACAGACCCAAAGACCCAAGCCCTGTCCAGACCAGGGGCACTTCTGTTTTGGGGAAGAAATTTATTTTGTAGCTTTTGGCTAAATGAAAACTCCATGGGACCTTATAGCGCTTGTCCCAACACGCTCGCCACTACTGATACAATTTTTGGAATTCAATGGCTGGACACTTATCTTGAGTTGTTGAGAGTCTTTATGGCTTTCTTCCAAACTCTCATGCACACACACAGTCATACACACACTCTTTCTATCTCAAGGCCAGAGATTTGTTTTTGCATACACTTAAAAACTGTACTAAGTAAATCTCCTGTCTTTATGTATTGTAATTTAGCAAGTAGCATTTAGCGTATAGATGTAAAATCTGTAGAACACCATATAGTTATATGTTCTACTGCTGTTTAATGTTTTTTTTAAGAACAGACTTATTATTACAGTATAATTCATAATACAATTTATACAATGTTAGGACATATGCAGGTAGTGTCGCAGTCCCACAGCTCCAGGGACCTGGAGGTTGTGGGTTCAAGTCCCACTCCAGGTGACTGTCTGTGAGGAGTTTGGTGTGTTCTCCCTGTCTCTGTGTGGGTTTCCTCCAGGCTCCGGTTTCCTCCCACGGTCCAAAAACACATTGGTAGGTGGATTGGCGACTCAAAAGTGTCCGTAGGAGTGAGTGTGTGAGTTAGGGAGTGTGTGTGTGTGTGTGTGTGTGTTGCCCTATGAAGTGTCTGGTGTCCCCTTCTAGGTGTGTTCCCGCCTTGCGCCCATTGATTCCAGGTAGACCACAATGAATGAATATGCTTCAATATAACAACAAGTCCCACATGTATCCATAAAGAATGATAACTTTTAAGCCTAACTCTTAACCTAGTCTTAATCTCATAAACCAAATAAAATTCAGTTGCAGTCTGACCCTGTTTGTTCTGTTCTTGCAAAATGTGGATGATATTTGTCCCAAAAAAAAAATGAAAACAAACACTTACACATACAAAGGCATTTGAGATGTTGAGATATCAGAAACATTTTGATGTTGTCAGCTTCTGCAGAATTTTTGGCTTCATCTCTCTTACATATACTTGCAACCTGGAAGTGAGAAATATATATATTTTTTTCGTAACAAACAGCACTTTTGTGCACTGAATTTACTTGATTCTTATATATCTTTTTGGGGTGTCCCTGCCTGCCTGATGCCCAACCAGCTTTGACAACTTGAACCAAGAACAAGCCTCAAGATTTGGGGGTTTCCGCTCACCTTCAGCGCCAGAGTGTTTCTCCTTCGCTCACTGAGCACTGAGAGTGTGGAGACTTGGTTTTTTATTTGAACTAGAACTGCTCCTGCTCCTCCCCTGCCATATACTTACACTATATTTTCTTAACACACTACTGCACACTTGTTGTTCCACCATACATCTTCAGTGATACTGCTGTTTGTTTGTACACTTTTAATCAAACTTTTGTTCTTGCTTTGTGCACAGGGGCACAGTTATTAGTAAATGGCCTTCCTCAAACAGTTGCTGAGAACTTGGAAGCATGTTCTCGTGCAAACTGTCTGTAACTTTTACTACCCAGACTATTATCTCTCCACCACCAGATTTTACTGTTGACACCATGCATTCTGTACACTCTCTACATTTATCAACTAGAGGCTTGTTTTATCACTCCAAAGAATTCATGCTCTAACCCATTCCATTGCATGCTTAGAATTGCATGTAGTGATCTTGGACTTGTGTGCAGTTGCTTGGCCATTGTTGTATTCTCCAGAGGCTGTATGCAGAGCACAAATCATAGCTTTTTTTCTTCCAGGCATTCTTTTGTGTCTGTCCCAGGGAATCCCCGGGTGAGGACAGGTGTGTGAACTGGTGGAGCTGCAGAGGAGTGTTGATGCTGTGAGTAATATCCTGGCCTTCAGGAAGTGACCAGGGCAGGCAGCAGTGAGGGCAGAGCTGAGAGGAGCTACTCCCAGTGCCCACTGATAAGCTCCAAAGCTTTGCAGTCTCCCGCACTTCCCACGTCTCTGAGACTTCCCAGGCCAGGATGGGCATTAGGGCGGCCCTGTGTGGATTGTACTGTCTAAAAAAAACCTGCAAATTCCCTTTCAGAGGGTGTCAGAGATTGGATGGTCTTTTCAGCTTAAAATTAATAAGAAGTCCCTTGATAGTAACTCTATACTGTATACAACATACAGTGCACTGCTGACATATTTAGTGCATCCATTTATACTCTTCGTGTCTCAGTTGTGTGTAGTTATTATCCAATATCCCTATCAGACTTCATTGGTGGTTGAACAAATCTGTGATGCCTGGAACCAAACCTGTTTCCTTCTCTTGTTCATTTTTACTGTACGGCAGGGGTCCAGTGAGGTTGCTAAAATATCCTCCAGCAAAGGTTCAAACCTCAAGATTTGTGCTTAGTCTCATAGTGGAGCTTCTCATTACTGCTTTGGATGAATGCCACATTTTTTGGAACATGTAACACATTGGTTTAGAACTAGCTACAAGAATGACCATCCACAATTTTATTGGCACAATGCATTGAAGCTGCTGTTGTATTAAATATATTAGCCGTGCCCGTTGTCCATTCTTGAACATCTGCAAAATAACACTCCATGGACCTTAGGATTTACTCGTCATTAATGAATTCCAGGTCTATTCATTCCAGTTCTGGAACAATGTCCGCCATTTGTTGATGCCTCATATATGCTGTTTACACAGGCACAGACACGTGTATTCCTGAGACGGTTTTGAGCAACATCATTTAATTAAGTGTTTGTAAATTAAGTGTCTAAGACTTAGTTTGAAGTTTCCCAATCACTTTCCCCTCATTTTCCAGCCTTGGGATGAAGCCCATTGTCATTGCTCCAGTGGAAACAGCAGTGATTCACACTGTTATCATAACATGTCGAGATTAACTTCCCCTGCTTTCAGGGTGGTGGAGGTTTCTAATTCAGACAGAACCTTAGGTCACCACTTGGCACGTTCTCATGACTCAGGGGTCTGACCTCACTGGACTCAAAAGGTGTGGACGGGCATGGTTATATCACACTTCAAAAAACTCAGGCCGGACCCACATCCTCAGAGCCAGGCAGGGTGGCCCAGTCTTACTGGCAACACGACTGAACAGTGGCTTCCCCAAAGCCCTGCCCATTTCATCCTGGCACTAAACCAAGGGCATTGCCGTGTTGCCATGGTGCTAATGAGGTAATACAGTCAAGTGCTGAAAGGATGATATAATTAATCAATAATAAATGAGAGGGAGTGCTATAATGTGTGATATGTGCAGTGGTGTAGTCGTGTGAAGATCAGTTCACCAGTGACAATATGGGACATTACAACATTAATTATATTATCACGAGCATACCACAGTTTCAGCTCCTCCAGAAGATACATAGTGCAGTCTACAGAGGGCCTATTTTCCCTATTTCATGTCAGCGGAGCATCACAATGGTTTTGAAGCTGTCATTTTAAGAATCTCTGTGGTTCCTTTAAAGAGCTTCGGTCAAAGTTATCGTGCAGTACTGGCACTCCTGGAACTTCTCTCAGCCAATCACATTGCTGGGTCAGAATTAACTGTCGTATATTCATCATGTGGTTGCACTTACTAAAGGGTGTGACTAAAAGATACAGTATATAATAATTGACATAGGGAGGAAGCCTTGTCTGCTTGACTTTATCTTACTTGTCATAAAAGCTTGTGTGTTAAACAGGTACACTTTTGAAAAATGTTATTATATTATTCTTTATGGCTTTCTCTGGATCGTGTACCGAGCCATATCTGTTTGTACTGTTCTCTTTGGGGAAGTACTTTAATGTCTTTTGTCCACTGAGCAGTCCACTATGGTTTCAAATGTAGGACAATGTGTCTTATTCCTTTTCCATTGCCAAGATACCTGTACCATGCTGACTTTGGTTTCCCTTTGTGTTGGGGATGTCGATCGTGCTGATCTGGACTGTACTTTTATAATAAAACTAACAAATAAACCCTCTATTTAAAAAACCTGTTGACTATATATTGTTACTGATTAACAACAAGACAATACAGAAAGTTCTGATTGGTTGACCGCTGACGTACAAGCACATATCTGTTCATAGTGAGAGGAACAGATCCAGCAAAATCTGGAGTTCGGTATAAGAATCTAAGGATGTTGGTTTCTACTATATTTCCTAGTGTTTACTTTTAAACAGGGATCCAACAGTCAGCTAAATATTAAA
Organism: Hoplias malabaricus; assembly: GCF_029633855.1. Lineage (NCBI taxonomy): Eukaryota > Metazoa > Chordata > Actinopteri > Characiformes > Erythrinidae > Hoplias > Hoplias malabaricus. Next base: position 25,434,566 of record NC_089804.1, on the reverse strand, counting down.
AATGTCATTAAAACATTAAGTACCTAAAACTTCATTTTAGTTTTCACAGCCTAAGTTCTTCTCTATCACTTTTTTTCTCTAAAAAAAAACAACTCTGAGTAAAGGGTTAATCAGAACTTGAAGCTCCTCTCTTGTCCTGTTTTTTTTTGTGTTTACTGTTTACATTAATGTCATGGAGGAAATCACATGACCAAAACACAGCTTCCATATACTCCGCCCACTTTCAGGGCTCTGTTCTGTGAAGGGAAATGGAACCAGCCACTCAACCAAGGTGCAGATAGTTCTGTGTTTGGGTTAGTAACAGAACCGTGCCTTACCAAACTGCCCGTTAAAAACATTTGGCCATAAGTGTTTCCATTTTTACAAAAACTGAATGGGAACAATTGGTCAGTACAAGTACAGATAAAAACATTTACAGGTTTGTACGAGCAATAAACCAGTCGGATTTAGAAAGGCCTACTATTACAGAAGTTGTTTGGCTACACTCTTTTTTTGTTTGTACTTTGACTTTGTTGTAAAATATATGGTTAACCCTTAGTTGAGGGCTATTGTGTTTGTTTTACCATGCTATTCAAATGATCAATTATAAATTCGGGATACTGGATTCAATCCATGCCTTGGATCACTTTCTGCCAGGAGTGTAGTGTGTTCTCCATGTACCTTTGTGGGTTTCCTCCAGGTGCTCCAATTTCCAACATGCATGATGATAACGTGGAGTAAAATTATCCACAGGTGTGAGTGTGTGAGTGTCTGATGCCCTGTGGTGGCTTCACCCCTGTCCAGGATGTGTTCTGACCATGCACCCAGTGATTCTGGGAAGGCCCCAGATGACACTGTTACAGAATTTGAATACATGAATAAAGAATTTAAAAACACATACATATAAAGCATGCATAGTTCTGTGATAAGGAAATAATGATGTCTGAAACAAATGTATAAATCCAAAAAAAAGTAAGGTACTTCAGATAAATACAGGTAAGTAACAATGAATTAGATTTACAGTGAATCTTACATTTATTATACAATAAGATATGAACATGAAAATTTCAAACTGAATCTCTTGGTTTAAAAACCTGGCTGAAAGAAATCGCTCACATAAAAATAAACAACTTTTGTTATCACTCTCAATATCTGCACTGTATAAGGTTATTATTCTATATACAATGTGATTCACGTCATAACATTTCATAAACGTATTAGTTCGTAATGGTGCACCCATTGTTTACATCCATTTTGTACAGATGTTCCCCTATTTGAGACTGCAAAATGGACTCTGTGACAAGCTTCAGCTGAGTGAATGTTATTTATTCCAGCTGGTAATTTGATGTACAGAGTTTTTAATGAGTGTCCATCACTCGCTGTGAGCCACGTTGGACTTTAACTTCCCTCTTGAGGTTGCTTTGCGTCTACAATAACATTTTCAAACCAGTGTGTATAAATACAAGGTCCTGGCCATGGGTTCACTTAATGTGTCACTCTGAAGACGAACAGCCCCAAACAGCACAGCTGAACTCCAGCTCTCCATGAACTGACCAATTGTCCGGGCACTCTCAGGAAGTCAAAATAATGTCTGAAAAAAAAAAAAAAAAGAGGCCTGACACTGCAAGCAGAGCGGGAAAAGATGGTAGAGTCTGGGTACAGTTTCAGAGTGTGAATATTTAGCTTGGCACATGGACGTCCCCAACACAACCAGCCTGGGCAGCGGGCTTGTGCCAAGTCAACCTCAAGATCAAAACAGTGAGACTGCAAAGGCCTGCACTTTTTAATACTCGCACGGTGAGCCACAGAGCATGACCGATGAACACCACAAATCAGCCGGTGGGACCAGCTCTTTCACTGCTTACCACTTTAGAGAACACATTTCATACACATACCCAGGTGCTGGGGTCAAACATGCACGTCTGAGATTACTGCGATGGCTTCAATCCAGATTTTGAAAATGTATTATTCCAACCAACATATCTCACTTAGGGAAATGTTTCTTTAAAAAACCCTCCTGTAATTAGATCCCCGTAATGCCTTAGCCATCCCTGGACAGGATAGTTCACTTCACTTTCTCTCGCTAGGTGGGTAGCATAGCCCCGTCCTCTTTCCCATTACTCAACATGATGCAGGCCCTTGCCAGCATCTCTTACCTAACAATAAATAATTGAGTAGATAAATAATTGAGCCTTCTCCTCCAAGCGTGTTGAGTTATCTACTGATATGGTGGGCGTATTTTGCTTCATGTCGTATTGCTACGTTGGGTTTGAACCTGGTCTTAGGTCCGGAGCTCAGCTGTCCGTAGTTTGGTGTTTTCTCCCTGTGTCTGTGTGGGTTTTCTCCGAATGCTCCGGTTTCCTCCCACAAAACACATATTGATAGTTGCACTGGCTGTGTGGAATGTCACAGTCGTGAATTATGTATTAGTTAACTCTATACAATGTGGCTTCTGTACAGCTGAGGGACTGCAGAACCATCCAAAAGTACCAAATCGTCAGGGAGCTTTAGCGTGGAGAGGCTTCTTGTCAGTGACAGTGGGGAAGGCATGTGCTTTAGACCTTGTTGAGCCACAAGCCTCGTTACTCAAGACCGGCAAAGCTGTGTAAACATTACAAAAATGAAAAGTTGCAGGACGCCCATTTGGAACTTATTAGCTCTCCTCTGTAACCTGTGTTTAAATTATTACGGCCAAACCCAGAGGTTTGGCTCAGGAATGCCACTGGATCCAAGGCCAGTTCACCTCTGGAGTTAGAGAGCAGATCATCAGGTTCGGGGATCCTTAATGTTGTGGAATACGTATAAATGTAGCTCTTTTAAGTGACATAGAGATGAACGTAATAAAAAAGGTTTGCAGAAAGCGGTGTGTTTAATTAGGCCAATATGATAATAATGATTATTACAAGATTGATATGAAAAGTCGTGGGTTTATAGTGTTCAGTGGGTGACGCTTAATGTTCAAAAGTTTGGTTGCATTCAACCACAACAGCATTTTTGAGGTCCGTTACTGGTGTTGGAAGATTAGTCCTAGAAGGTACTTCATTACTCCAGAGAACACAGAGTTCCACTGCTCATGATCCTCAAGCCCCAAGTCGTTCCCAATCTTTTTTGCACTACCCACATTTTCTACACCGCCCCTCCGCACATATGTACAGTCCTTTTGCTTCCAAACTCCACTGGAACCTATTCCATTGTAATTCATAGGAAACTTCAAATTATTATTGAACAAAACACAACAAAATGACAAATCACGTTTACAGTGGGATTATTAAAAGTGACACGTTTTATATATGTTATGTGATATGCATTTATTTGCCCCTCCATGCAAGAGCTCTGTATCTCCCCCCACTTCAAGACCCACTGTTCTAATTAATGCTTGGAATAGAGCATAGTGATCTTAGGCTCATGTACGGCTGAACCAGAGCATCCCCCAGTCTTATAGCAATGATTTTCAACCAACAGGATATTCAAGAATAAATGTAAGATGAAAAGGAGTGGCCAAGATGCCCCTGACATTATTGTATGACCACTAACCATCTGTTATGTACCAGAAGAAGAATTACAGAAACTGCTGTAAACTAAAAAATACACAGTATAAAATCCTGCCATTTCTATTATATTGGAGTTTAAAGCTGGGATTAGTGTAATATTTCACACAGTGTAGGTGTCAGAAACTAACGTGTACATCCAGAAAAGTTGAATTACATTTTGTACACAAAACACTATTTCTATAGAGATTTTACATTCATACATCCATTCGGCCAAACACTGGGGGACTAATACTTTGTAAATTTAGAGGTCATTCAGAGACTGCTCTTTTATTGCAGTATTAGCATCACTCCTTGTGCTCTAAATACCAAGTGAATGCTTTAAAATTTAAATCCAGACTGTGGTTTTCTATATTTCACTCTGACATTGGTAACCGTACAAAAGCTAACCTCACAGACACACCAATGCTGAGCCTGGAGCAAGGCGTCCCAAATTAACTCTAATCTACTGCAAATCTGTCTGTTTCCATAAACACAGAGCCGAAAATGACTGTACTGGATCATGGCAGGTTTGGATATGACTCTCTTACTGTTTAGCAGTGAATTCCACACCACTGCCTCCGCACTGCAGTGTGTCCTGGTATTTAAATTTAATTTAATGTTGGTTTCAATCCTGGAGCATCAGGCTTCATAGCTCAGAAAGTTACTTTGGATCAAGTCCTGGCTCCAGCTGACAGCGCTCTTATATTTAACCCTGAGATGTCACAGGTTCTGAGAGGGATAGTTTTTAAGCATAAATTTTAATGCAACACCAGAAGCAGAGTAAAGATCTGGATTAAGTGCAAGTGTCTTGTTTTGTCTCTGTCCTCTGCTTTATGTCACCATTTCTCACCATTTGCCCTGTGTTTGTTTGTTTATGTTTAACCATGTTTCTTCTGATCTCTTGGCACCCCCCCCCCATCTGTGTCACATGACTTCACAGTTTCCCAGGTGTCTCTCCTTTTCCCTGTAAGTATGTATATAAGCTGTGTCCCTTTGTCTTTTGTGCTTTCTGTGCTTATGTTAGTTGTGGTCTGTTTCTATTTTTAGTGAGAGTTTGTATCACTTTCAATGCACTATTCAATACTTCAATATTTACAATGCATTAGATTGTGGTACTAATATCATGGTAGAAATGTTTTGTCTTTGTTTTTAGAGCTGATATTGATCTGATACTGTTATAGTTATTAGGCCGACAGGTAGTGTCACAGTCACACAGCTCCAGGGACCTGGAGGTTGTGGGTTCGATTCCCAGTCCGGGTGACTGTCTGTGAGGAGTGTGATGTGTTCTCCCTGTGTCTGCGTGGGTTTCCTCCGGGTGACTGTCTGTGAGGAGTGTGGTGTGTTCTCCCTGTGTCTGCGTGGGTTTCCTCCGGGTGACTGTCTGTGAGGAGTTTGGTGTGTTCTCCCTGTGTCTGTGTGGGTTTTCTCCGGGTGCTCCGCATTCCTTCCATGGTCCAAAATCACACATAGATAGATTTTGTGTGTGTGTGTGGCTGGACTTGTGAAGGACTGGCGCCCCCTCCAGGTATAGTTCCTCTCGTGCCCAGTGATTCTGGGTAGGCTCAGGACACACCGTGACCCTGAACTTGACAAGCGGTTACAGATAAAGAATGAATGCTTGTGGTGCAGCATAGCTAACTATGAAGTAGCTGTTGCTCATTTTCCAAAGCTAATGTAAAGCAGTGTGATAATGTGAAATGGCAAGGTGACACTTTAAGAATGTAAAAAATTTCAGTATTTTTATGCTCTTATTTGTAAAATGTATGAAAAAAATTTAAGTTTAAAATCAACAATAGGCTTAAAATATCATCAGATAATGTCAGTTTCTTTGTAAATCTCAGGCCTTAGTATCGGTATTGAAAAATAAAATGGTGTATCGTGCCACCTCTAGTTTCCACATTTTTGACTGAAGGCCTGGTTGTATGCTGCAATTTGCCTTGAAGAATTGACTTAAAGTTGACAGAAATCTCCAACAGTGTCCAATCAGAATGTATTTGAGAAAATAACTTTTTAGGACCACAGCAATTCTGCTGAAATCATTCTAGCACAAGTAAGTAATTATAACAAACCACACCAGCTGTTATCAACATCACACAAGATTAAGGTATGAGTGAATTCACCTAAGTCACTGTACATGTGATGTGAGGCCACGTCAGTACAACTTAAGAAAACCTCCTAGTACCAAAGCTGCAGTTTCCTTTAGAGATAAAATGATCTAAATCATGGGCACTAAAACTATGAAACAGCAGTATATCAGACTCCAATGTGTTTTACGTCTCCCTCCAAAAAAGACCCTTACAATTAAACGCCTTGACGGGAATAAACGAGGTTGCCTTCGACCTGAGGAGCTTAGTTTATTTTCTATATTGGATCAGTCTGCCAAAATGACTTGGCCTCAGCTCAGGGATTCATAAATTGTCTGCCGTTTGGACAGAACAACAAAACCTCTTGATTTATTCTGTGGTAGAAACTGTTGAAGCTTGCAGGTTTTCTTCTGTCACTCCAGTAAACTTTTTAATAAAATCTATCACAATTTGCCACAAAAGGCATTAGCTCTGAGCTCTATTCTGAGAGCAGCTGCTGAAGCTGCACCTTCACTGAGAGCTGACCTTAAAGTGGACTTTAAAAACAAAAAATGTATTGTTCAGGGCATGAGCACGGTAGTTAAGGGATCTGAGCTCCCACCAAGACACAAACTGTAAACCAACACCACCCAGTCAGTGTTATGTGGGTTGCATAAGTCTGAAAACATGGGATATAACGAGGCATTGTGATTTCACTCAGCTTCCTACGTTGAGTGCTAAGACTTCTGAGTTGCCTTTGCTTCACGTCTGAGTCTGTCCAATCACAGCGCTGGACCTGTGTTTATGTGAGAGAACAAAGACGAGGTTAAACAGTGCAAAACACTCCCAATAAGTACGGACATACAAGGGTGCTGATTAAATAAAAAGAAGAGAAGCGAAAACAGCTAAAAACCAGAGCTTCTGCTCCTCATTCCCGAATGCTTGGATTGGGGTGAACATGGAGCTGGAGCTACGCTTTTATCCAATCTCTCAAACCACTGTTGAAGCTGGTCCATTTAAACACATCTGTAGTATGAACTGTAATGCACCCTCATACATCCTCTACATCAATGTAAAGTATGGCCCATTTCAACTGCATCATTGTTGGATTTGGTGTGTGCTCTCTCATGGACATTTCTGTGTGAAAACAAATGCAGTGGAAGAGTCGACGCACTGTCAAATTCTGCTCCGGCCATGTTTCAGTCTTGTGCTTTGTTCTGTTTATACCATGTGTCCATTGTTTGCTCTCATCTGCCGTGTGCTCTGTTTGGTGTTTTTTGTCTCCTCATGTGATCTCTTACCACGCCCCCCACTTGGGTCATGTGATTCACTCACAGGTGTTTATTTGCCAGCAGTTTATGCTTGTGGTTCATATGTTTCTGTCTCTCATGCTATATGCTGGGCGGCACGGTGGTGCAGCAGGTAGTGTCGCAGTCACGCAGTTCCAGGGGCCTGGAGGTTGTGGGTTCGATTTCCGCTCCGGGTGACTGTCTGTGAGGAGTTGGTGTGTTCTCCCCGTGTCCGTGTGGGTTTCCTCCGGGTGCTCTGGTTTCCTCCCACAGTCCAAAAACACACGTTGCAGGTGGATTGGCGACTCAAAAGTGTCCGTAGGTGTGAATGTGTGTGTCTGTGTTGCCCTGTGAAGGACTGGCGCCCCCTCCAGGGTGTATTCCTGCCTTGCACCCAATGATTCCAGGTAGGCTCTGGACCCACCGTGACCCTGAATTGGATAAGGGTTACAGATAATGAATGAATGAATTATCTGTATGCTGTATTATCTGTATGCAGGAGAATGCTATATGCTCCTGTCTCAGTCAGTGCCTGTGAGCGTTAGGCATATTTACCTGTACACAGATGATTAAAAAATGTATGTCAAGTTTTTCTTAGAGTCCAATACTGGACTGCGAAGCTGCGTTGATTTTTCATTAGAACCTATTTGATATTCTGCAATATAAGCATGCGTTAAAATCAGGCTGGGTTCGAGCTCTGATGTCAAGGCTGCAGACCATACCATGCAGACCATGAGCATCAAGACCATGGCAGGAAAATTAATATTATTCATAGCAAAACATAAAAGCTGACTATAAAAATGCAGAGGATTGAGAAAATATAATCCTTTTTAATGAGATCAGCAAGAGAGTCCCAAACTCCCTCGGAAATGCCTTCAGAATCTGAAACAGCTTTAAATCCTGACTGAGGTACTACTCCCCGTGTTGTTGTCTTTTCTGTAGAATGTGGTGAACCCAGTGTGTGCATCGGTTAGTTGCGGTGCTTAAAGTTAATTGATAAGCTCTTATTTCTAGAATGTAATTTCAGTTTTCTCAGATAAATATCTTTTAAATCTCATAATCTCTGATGCCTGAAACGTTTGCACAGTACTGTACATCCATCTCGTACTTTCACTACAGCATTTGTGAAAAATACATAAGCTGCATTTTTGTGTTAGAAACCTGTAGTGGAAATTACAGAAGAAATGTGTTCACTGGCGGTCACTCAACAGGTGTAAATCACTGTGTCCCAAGACGCATGTTAATTCTCGGAGTGAACAGGGAGCCTATAGCTGTCTGTGGCTAGTCTTAGCCAGTGCCTGGTTAGTCCACACTAGTTCAAGTCTAGTACCATTTAGTCAGTGATAACTTTAAGGTAATCATAGGATTGTACTGGCTGCTCAACGGCTTAACCCACTTTGCTTTGTGATGCTTCAAGAATTGAAAATCTGGAGCAGGGAATATCTTAGACACAGCACAGATGATTTCAGACAGCTTCTGCTAAAAGCCTTGAGTGTATGCTATTGATTTATCATTAAAAAAAGATTTTTTTATATAATTTATTTATTAGATTGGGTATAATTGCCTTTGGAAAATGTATCCAAGTCTCAATAAAATTTTAGAAAAAGTACTGCTTCAGCAGAATCGGCGCCCCAGCCGAACTTGGCTGTTTCAACCCGCATTTAATTTTGAAGAGGACACAGCTCTGTGACAAACTTAAGCTGGTTGATGGATGAGTGAAATGGGGGCTCTGGCCAGGACAAACACAATGTGAATAGGTCCTCATTCATTTGGGGCCGGCATGGTCAAGTTTGGAGCGGTGTTTCAACAACACCCCTATTGTGCCTTCCCCTTCAATAAATAGAGCCATGCATTCATGGGCGCTATTGATACATCATTTTTCACATATGTCCAGATGTCACAAATGGAGAAGGGGAGTAGGGGGTGTGGGCTGAGGTGGGGTGGGCGGGGTGGTGACTTGACCACGTATACAGTATGTTTACAATGAGATGGAGATTTATTTGCATAATTATAGAAAACACCCAAAATTATGACGATCTCAGAAATCTAAACCTGTGGTCTGGTTACATTCTACTGGCCCAATGCTTTTACACAGTCACTGACTTCATTTCTACCATACTGGGTGATAGTATAGGCTTTAGCTGTTAATTCAGTCTGTTTATTCCCAATGTCATCTCGAATATGAAGTCAGGGTATGTATTTTGGCCAGTAAAGCACACCCAGCGCTCATGAAATCATTCATTTGTTCAGAAATCTCCTTCATTTGCTCACTCTGAGCTATAGAGGGACTTCATATAAATCCCCTCGCCTTCATTTCTGGACGCTCGCTGCCTCTGGCTCTGAGTCAGTGAGAAAGCTCCATAACTCAGCCCTGCGTACAGCTTCTGGAAGGTATCCGTTTACAGTAGAGCAGGTGGATTCTCGCGCAGACGGCCAGAAATGAGGTGCGCTACGCACATTACGCATTTCTAACCACAGGAACCCAAGCTCAGGGGGCTACAATAGCCTCTTTAGCGTCTCCTAATGCCCAACAGAGCTGCAGACCAAACACCAACTGAAAACAGTTCAGTCAAACGAGCCCCAGCGGAGGGATCTGGTGATGATATCCCTGAATTTGTATTCTTTGGTGGTCCGTGGACTGAGAAGGCATTGTGTGATTCGTTTCGAACGGCTCTCACAAGGCTTTCCTCACAGTTCTTCATAACAGGGCCTTCAGTTTCACCTGTTGAGTCGAGCTCAGGGAGCTCCGTAGTTCTCATGGGATTGGGTCTGAGTCAGCTTCATCATAAGGGCTCCATTTTAGGTGAAGTATTATTCAGTAGGTAGATCATTCTCAGTGCTGCGATGACACTGATGTGACGATGGTGTGTTAATTTGTGTTCAGCTGGTAGGTGTGGATCAAAAACAGCAGTGCTGCTGGAGTTTTAAAACACTCCACTCCAGTGTCCACTCACTTTCCACTCTTTTGGTTGGTGGACTATTCTCAGTCCAACATGGACACTGATGGCTTTAAAAACTCTAGCAGTGCTGCTGTGTCTGATCCACTTCTACCAGCACAACACACAATAACACATCACTGTGTCCATCATTGTGGTATCAGCTAATGGGGATCCAAATAAAACAATAAAACAATAAAACCAACATGTCAGTGTCATTGTAGCACTGAGAATGATCCACCACCCAAATAATACCTTCTCTCGGCTCCTGAGCATTGAAGAAGAGGGTGAATGGGAGCAAATAAATCTGCTGAGAAAATAAATTAATCAATGTCAGTAATTGGGGGCAGCATGGTGGTACAGCAGTTATTCACACAGTCACACAGCTCCAGGGGCCTGGAGGTTGTGGGTTCGTTTCCCGCTCCAGGTGACTGTCTGTGAGGAGTGTGGTGTGTTCTCCCTGTGTCTGCGTGGGTTTCCTCCGGGTGACTGTCTGTGAGAAGTGTGGTGTGTTCTCCTCGTGTCTGCATGGGTTTCTTCCGGGTGACTGTCTGTGAGGAGTTGGTGTGTTCTCCTCGTGTCTGCGTGGGTTTCCTCCGGGTGACTGTCTGTGAGGAGTGTGGTGTGTTCTCCCCGTGTCTGCGTGGGTTTCCTCCCACAGTCCAAAAACACACGTTGGTAGGTGGATTGGTGACTCAAAAGTGTCCGTAGGTGTGAATGTTTGTGTGTGTGTGTCTGTGTTGCCCTGTGAAGGACTGGCACCCCCTCCAGGGTGTATTCCCGCCTTGCGCCCAATGATTCCAGGTAGGCTCTGGACCCACTGCGACCCTGAACTGGATAAGCGCTTACAGATAATGAATGAATGAATAAATGTCTGTAATTGTAGAATTTCAAGTGGATGCTGATAAAATGGACAATTGTACACAAGTGTAGGGTCTTGTTTGTGAGCAATCTTATCCCTCTAGCTCTTCTGCTGAACTAAAGAAGAAAGATTAAGGCACCAAACATGACTTGGCTGATCTTGAATACTGATGTGGTTAGTGGCATATCACAAAACCCAGTTCAGTTTCTGGAGCATAATATTTAGTAAAGTTTTAAAACCTTACATTGATTTCTTAGAACATTACTACATAAATCTGTCAGATACATGTTCCTCCTCTATTGTTAAGGCCCCCTAGCCCACCCAAAGACCACCACAGGCCTGCACTTTACACTTTAACAGATCCTACATCATTTAGATCGCCCATTGGATACTCACAACAGCCCAATGTTTACGGGTCTGTAGCTGCATGCCGGCTAAATCACTGGGGCCTGTGTTAGTGTGTGCTCACGGAGGTGCGAATGAAGGCGAATGGAGAACGGTGTGTTGGGAAAGAGAGAGAGGGCTAGGAGCGTCTGTCACCTCATTATGTCACTCATTAAGTCAAAACAGGCTACTGTGCTTAGACATGTACACCCAGCCAGCCTCCATTCCCCTCAATCTCACACAATATTCCTCTATACACAAGCTCACCGCTCCAAACCCAGCTCCAGTGCTTTGTTAGGGTCAGCGGCGGGCCACTCCGTCTCTTCATGCCTCCTAAAACCTGGTCGTTATTCTCTCTTTTGGTTTCTCTCCCTCCCTCTTTGCCTCAATCCCTCCCTTTCATTCTCTGGTTACTGACATCAGGGCATTCCATGCTTGTCTTAATAAACTCCAATAGCAATAAACCAGAACCAATTACACGCGCAGCCAGACGAGCTGACCTTGCAAACGGAGGGGATCCACCTGGAGGATGATGGCATTCCTCTCCCACTTCACCCCCCACCCCTACCCCCCCCCAACCCATATCTCGGACCGGGGACCCAAGCCCTGGACTCCCAAACCTAGATTTTCCAGACAAAGCAATGGTTTGGTCAAAAAGTCATTTTTACCCTTCAATAACAGTCAGTCAGCCAGGAAATGTTTAGTTCTGACGCCTCCCCAGTTCTGCAGTAGAGTTACAAATCTGTTAAAAAAAAAAAAAAAAGACACTATAAGAAAAGAGTCTTCCAAGAGTTCTCTCAATCTACTGGAACATCATCCAGGCCTTTATTAATATCATACAAGCTTGTGCATGATTCAGGACACAGTGTGACTCACTGTCAAGTTTAAAAATGAACAGAACTTGTCCGTGCAGCTGAGCAGTGAGATGAGTTGTTGTGCCACAGATTACATTCATGATTTCATCCTGGTATCATGATCAAATATGCAATACACAGAGTTGCCTACTTGGGCCAACATGTCTGTGTCACTGAAGGGTTAACTGCACACACTGATACCAATTTATTTTTTTTAATACATTAATGAATTAAATTAGTTCTAAAAAAAAAATTTAAGAAGAAGACCTGGAGGTTGTGGGTTTGAGTCCCACTCCAGGTGACTGTCTGTGAGGAGTGTGGTGTGTTCTCTCTGTGTCTGCGTGGGTTTACTCTGGTTGACTGTCTGTGAGGAGTGTGGTGTGTTCTCTCTGTGTCTGCGTGGGTTCCCTCTGTGTGCTCCAGTTTCCTCCTGCGGTGGTAGGTAGATTGGCAACTCAAAAGTGTCCATAGGTGTGAGTGTGTGAGTGAATGTGTGGGTGTTTGTCATTTTGTAAAGGACTGGTGCCCCCTCCATGGTGTGGTCCTGTCTTGCGCCCAGTGATTCTGTGTAGGCTCCAGACCCACCACGACCCTGAACTGGATAAACACTTACAGACAATGAATGAATGAATGAAGTTTGCCATTTCTTTCCTTATGAAGAAACAACTAACAGTACTTTAAGAACAATCTCCACTTATAATCTTGTTAAAATAGAAAGTGTTAATTCATCTATTTAAAATGATCATTTTAAGGGTTCAGAGGAACCCTGCAACTCAATACAATGCGTTACTTACACTTTATTGTGTCATCTCTTGCTCTACTGAGGAGAAGGCACACTGATTAGTGACTGGTGGTCCTACACCCACAAAGCTATTAGGCATGTAAGGTTTAAAACCTGTACCCAGGCAATTCACCTGACAGCCTCTGTCAGCCTTGCTGGCCTGGCCCACTCTTTGGCCTTCATAAACAAAATGTCAGGACACCCCCACCCCTAGCTCCCCCGTCCTCCTATTAGCAGCTAATAATGTTGAGTTACCTCTCAGCAAGCTGCCAAGTGGCCTGTGCTGGGCCCCTCCGCCTGTTTGTGCTTGGCACAGCTGACGGAGAGGACCTGCTCCCAACACTTTAAGAGTAGAATAACAAACAGCATTGGTCCCCTTCAAACCCAGCCCCCTTTTCACTTCTGGGAAAGACATTATTCAACCAGAATTTATTTAATTAAGTCTGACGTGTTTTTTTTTTCTCAAACAATTCACAAGCCGAGGATAAAGTTGTGAGCGAGCATCTCCACTAAAGTTTTTCAGCAGCAGGAAAATCATTAGCTGAGGGTGAGTTCCTAGGATTAATGGAAATAACATGTCTTGTTACTTGGGTTCAAATCAAGAAACGTGCAGGCTTTCATCACAATGTCTGAATATTTTAGAAAATAACTTCAAAATCAAAAATAATGTCTCCAAAACAACAATATCAAGAAGTAGTTTATGGTTTAAATATTATTCCCAAAGAGATTGTAGACAAAAAATGTCTACATGGTATAATAAATATTATATAGCATTTAGATCTAATGAAGAGATTTGATTGGACAAGAAATGATCCATCTATGAGTGCTGTGTCACGCCTTCGTCCTGTCAGTTTGTTGTCCCCGCCATGTGCTTTAATTGCACATGGCTCTGTTTTGTTTATGTCCTTGTCTCCGCCTTCGTCCCGCCTCCTCGTCCGTGTCATCTGTTCACCCGTCCTCCTCGTTATCTGTCCAGGTGTTTCTCGTTTGTGTAAGTACTTAAGCCCTCTTGTCTCGCGTCCAGTTTGTCGTTCATTTCACCTTTGTTCAGTCGCGTTGGTTTACCTTTCACATTCTCATTTCTTCCATGTCTAGTCAGTCGTGTTTTCTGTCTGTCTCCGAAGTTTCCTCTGTCGTCGTTTCGCCTTGTTGTCCGTCTGTCCCCGTTTACCCTGTTTATTTCTTAGAGTCTAGTTTAGCCTGTTTTCCTTTTGTTTAAAGTCTGTTTTGGTTATTTTCTGTTATATAATAAACTCCCGTGTTTTAGCGAATGCGTCCGCCTCAGTCAGTCCGCTCCGTGATTCCTGACAGAATGAACGACCACCAGGACGCAGCTAGCACAGACTCTATGTTCGACAGGGCTGCGATGTGGAATAGCCGGCTCCGACAAATGCATGCCACAGTGGCTCAACGCCTTCGGGAGGAATCGATTCATGAGTCAATTCATGAGTCGAGTGATTGCTCCAGCGCGAGTCGTAGGAGCCGGCGGAAGAAGCGTGCTGGAGTTCCCCCCTCGCTGGAGGATTACCCCCTCAGGTCCGGGGAAATTTTTGGGGGGGCGTTAAGGGTAGGGGCTGTTAGCCTCACCTCCGTAACTCCGAGGTCTGAGGCTAACAGGGGCGCACCTCGAGGTGATCTGATGGGTGCGCCTGTGAAACCCCCTAAACCCTTTACAGCTCCAGCGCGAGCCCGGCGAGCAGCACGAACTCCTGTCCTCGAGAGCGCGGCTCCTCCTGCCGCGCCTGTCTTCGTTAACGCGGCTCCTCCTGCCGCGCCTGTCTTCGTTAACGCGGCTCCTCCTGCCGCGCCTGTCTTCGTTAACGCGGCGCCTCCTGCCGCGCCTGTCTTCGTTAACGCGGCGCCTCCTGCCGCGCCTGTCTTAGTTAACGCGGCGCCTCCAGCTGCGCCTGTCCTCGAGAGCGCGGCACCTCCAGCCGCGCCTATCTTCGTGAGCGCGACACGCGCCTCTCCAGTCTTCGTGGACGACGTCGCAGATTCATCTGCCTCCGTGGACGTCGTCGCACGTTCTTCAGTCTTCATGGACGTCGCTGCAGGTTCCCCTGCCTCCGAGGACGACGTCGTTGCAGGCTCCCCTGCCTCCGAGGACGACGTCGTTGCAGGCTCCCCTGCCTCCGAGGACGACGTCGCTGCAGGCTCCCCTGCCTCCGAGGACGACGTCGCTGCAGGCTCCCCTGCCTCCGAGGACGACGTCGCTGCAGGCTCCCCTGCCTCCGAGGACGACGTCGCTGCAGGCTCCCCTGCCTCCGAGGACGACGTCGCTGCAGGCTCCCCTGCCTCCGAGGACGACGTCGCTGCAGGCTCCCCTGCCTCCGAGGACGACGTCGCTGCAGGCTCCCCTGCCTCCGAGGACGACGTCGCTGCAGGCTCCCCTGCCTCCGAGGACGACGTCGCTGCAGGTTCCCCTGCCTCCGAGGAGGACGTTGCAGGTTCTCCTGTCTCGGTGATGGCGGCACCCGCCGCTCCAGTGTCCGTGATGGCGGCACCCGCCGCTCCAGTGTCCGTGATGGCGGCACCCGCCGCTCCAGTGTCCGTGATGGCGGCACCCGCCGCTCCAGTGTCCGTGATGGCGGCACCCGCCGCTCCAGTGTCCGTGATGGCGGCACCCGCCGCTCCAGTGTCCGTGATGGCGGCACCCGCCGCTCCAGTCTCGGTGATGGCGGCACCCGCCGCTCCTGTCTCGGTGATGGCGGCACCCGCCGCTCCTGTCTCGGTGATGGCGGCACCCGCCGCTCCAGTGTCCGTGATGGCGGCACCCGCCGCTCCAGTGTCCGTGATGGCGGCACCCGCCGCTCCAGTGTCCGTGATGGCGGCACCCGCCGCTCCAGTGTCCGTGATGGCGGCACCCGCCGCTCCAGTGTCCGTGATGGCGGCACCCGCCGCTCCTGTCTCAGTGATGGCGGCACCCGCCGCTCCAGTGTCCGTGATGGCGGCACCCGCCGCTCCTGTCTCGGTGATGGCGGCACCCGCCGCTCCAGTGTCGGTGATGGCGGCACCCGCCGCTCCTGTGTCGGTGATGGCGGCACCCGCCGCTCCTGTGTCGGTGATGGCGGCACCCGCCGCTCCTGTGTCGGTGATGGCGGCACCCGCCGCTCCTGTGTCGGTGATGGCGGCACCCGCCGCTCCTGTCCCCGTGACTGTGGCTACGGCCTCTCCTGTCCCCGTGACTGTGGCTACGGCCTCTCCTGTCCCCGTGACTGTGGCTACGGCCGCTCCTGTCCATGTCCGTAGGTCGGCCCGAAAGACTTCGAGGCCGATCCCCAGAACTGTGCCCAGGCTGGTTCCTCGGACTGCCCCACAGACATTTGCCAGCCCTGGGCACCCACCTGTTGTTTTGATTCCCCTGTCTGTCCCTGTCCTGGTTCCTGTCTCTGTCCTAGTCCCTGTACCCGTGTCTGCCTTTGTCTCTGTCCCTGTCCCGGTCACTGTGTTTGTGTCAGTCCCCGTAAACGTCTTGGTCCCTGTTCCCCTACCGAGTCCTGTCCAGTCCCCTGTCAGCCCTGTCCAGTCTATGTTTCAACCCTCAGTCTCGTCACATGTCCAGTCCCCTGTTAGTCCTGTCCAGTCTCTGTTTCAGACCCCTGTCCAGTCCCCGTTCCAACCCTCTGTCCGGTCTCAGGTTCAGTCCCCTGTTAGTCATGTCCAGTCTCCGTATCCGTCTAGTGTCATGTCACCTGTCCTGTCTTCTGTCCAGTCACATACCCCTGTCCAGTCTAATGTTCCTATCCTGTCCAGTGTCTTGTCCCCTGTCTCGTCACCAGTCTCTGCTCCCGTCCATTACCAGCACCCAGTCCTGTCATCAGTCCCGTCTCCATTCCAGTCCCCTGTTTTGTCACCTGTTCATGTCCAGTCTTCTGTCCCCAAACGTGTCCAGTCACCGTATCCGTCTAGTGTCATGTCACCTGTCTTGTCTTCTGTCCAGTCACGTACCCCTGTCCAGTCCAGTGTCTTGTCACCAGTCTCTGCTCCCGTCCAGTCCCAGCACCAAGTCCTGTCACCTGTCCCGTCTTCCGTCCAGTCCCTGTTTCCATCCAGTGTCATGTCCAATGTCAAAAATCCTGTCAATTCCCATGTGTCCACTCCTGTCCTGTCCAGTCCGTTCTCGTCTCTTGTTACCCCCCTTTGTCAGTCTCCTGTCATGTCCCATGTCCCGTCTCGTATATTCGGTCATGTCGTGTCCCCAGCTCCTGTGTCTGTCCCCGTCCTGTCCTGAGTCCTGTCATCTGTTGGTTTGTTGTCCTGTCTCGTTTTTCGTGCCCTCTCCTGCGTCAGCTCCTGGGGGGTTTAGGAGTACGCGCCCGGGAGTTGCGCGTTCTTGGGGGGGGCATCTGTCACGCCTTCGTCCTGTCAGTTTGTTGTCCCCGCCATGTGCTTTAATTGCACATGGCTCTGTTTTGTTTATGTCCTTGTCTCCGCCTTCGTCCCGCCTCCTCGTCCGTGTCATCTGTTCACCCGTCCTCCTCGTTATCTGTCCAGGTGTTTCTCGTTTGTGTAAGTACTTAAGCCCTCTTGTCTCGCGTCCAGTTTGTCGTTCATTTCACCTTTGTTCAGTCGCGTTGGTTTACCTTTCACATTCTCATTTCTTCCATGTCTAGTCAGTCGTGTTTTCTGTCTGTCTCCGAAGTTTCCTCTGTCGTCGTTTCGCCTTGTTGTCCGTCTGTCCCCGTTTACCCTGTTTATTTCTTAGAGTCTAGTTTAGCCTGTTTTCCTTTTGTTTAAAGTCTGTTTTGGTTATTTTCTGTTATATAATAAACTCCCGTGTTTTAGCGAATGCGTCCGCCTCAGTCAGTCCGCTCCGTGATTCCTGACATGCTGACATTCTATTAAACTGTCATTAATCACTATAACATGAGGGGGTGGGGGTAAAGGGGAGTGGCATTGCAGTAGCTACTTTGGGCTTTGGATGGGTTTATATCATTAGACTGTGTTCACGTTGATGGAGGGGGTTCTGTTCAAAATGCCCTTATATCTGTGGCTATATATATATATATATGGATTCAGCTCCACTCTTTAGCCCCGGAGCATGTTTTTCCACTGATGAAACACTCATAAGCAACACCCAAAAACACCCATATTCTCCACTTGCAAAAGTGGTCACAGGTGGATTGCTTGCAGTTTCCATGTAGATTTTTGGCAGAACCCATTCTATCATCACAGTCCACTCCCAACGCATTTTTATAAAGATCAGT